>NC_092773.1:52314950-52651200 GCF_047496795.1 Chiloscyllium punctatum
ACACGTCAGCATTCAGCAATAATAGGGAGCACTCAGCAATCCTACAAAATAAGGGGTCAGACATACATTCTGCAGATTTATCCAATCATTCATTCGAATAGCACTTCCCAACAGATGATGAGGCAGCCATCATTTATCAATCTTAAGAATTGTAAATCACGGAGTTTTATTTCAGAGATTTGACCTTTTGACCATCATGACTGCACCACCTCTCTGAATGGTCATCGTGACTTAGTGTAATTTCTGTTCCTCGTCTTCACAACGTAGAATATTATTTATATTGAAATAATCATCCAATGACCTCTCTAATACATCAACTGTACCCGCTCAATCGACATATTCCTCCCCCTGAATTAAAGATTACAAATACTCGATGTGTTAGAAGGAACAATTTCATATTGCCTCTGTAGCAAGAAGCATAATATCTGTGCACGCACATTAGTTAACGTTATGAAGAGTTTCAAGATCTCATTGTCATGTCAATGCTCGAGCTATCAGAATACATTAGATGCTCGGGCTTCTGTGGCGAGTAACTCATCTCCCATTCTCAAAATGCATGACCACCCAAAAGGAAAACGTGAATTGCTTGGATCAGTGAAGATCAAATAACATTTTGAGCTTCTCAATGCAATGCAACAAGAATTGAAGTCGTGACTTTTCCTCACGTTCCAGTTGCAAAATAAGACACTGAATCTCACCAGACTTTAAACAAAAGATACCTGTGAACACCCTATTTAAGAATGAAGCTTCGAATACGACATGAATCTATTAATCCACGGGAAGTATTCTCCAGAATAGAGCCCTAAATAAGGTCTTAAATAAGTTTTTGTTACTCTAACCTATACTTCTTAGTTGGAGACTGACGCGTCACAAGTCTGCATAAGACAGGAATCATCAAATTTGCAGATAGTAAGGGAGACGTTCTGTGTGGTGAGGTTTTTTTCTCCATATGAGGGAACAGCTGAATGAGTAAATTGGAGCACTGAGTGAATTAAGCGTTCAGTGCTCTGAAGGAAGGCGTGCTTCATTTAACATTTATTTCATGCATTAACTGATTTGGAGTTTAATGAAGGTGGGTGGACTATTTTTAAGCCTCGAGTATTTCGTTTCCAATTTTAGAAGCAGTAATAATATGGATCGCATTGTATCATCAGTATTATGAAATGAACCCACTGCGGCAAGATAATTTGTGCATTGAAGATTTGTTAATGAAAACTTAATTCATGAACAACATTTATTCATTAGTACATGTCAGAGATGTTCTTAAGATGGTGGACGTTAAATTTATAAATTGACGGTCATGGATGATATTATTATTCAGGGATAACAAAATACAATTAGCGTTTTCAAATGGTTGGCTCGTCGGGTTAAAATTGTTAATCTGGACACCAAGGTGGAACATCGAAGACAGGAAAATAATCAAAGCAGTTATTTGTTTTTTTTTCTTTTACGGCAGACTTTTCAGATTTGGACAGTGGTCTTTGAAACTATGGTATCAATGCACATTCAGAATGCAGGAGAATCCAGATGGCAGAAACGCAGAACGTTGAGTTTTGTCAAAGTCCAATATTTTTGACTCCTTGAATGTGAAAGCAAAAGGCTGTGGATGCTGGAAATGTTTAATAAATGCAGAAAATCGCTTTCCAAATGTTTCTAAAATGGCTGCGCTTTGCCAGTCTTTTTTCTTACACATTCGTTGTATATCTGGCTGAGAGATATTTAATATCCTTTTCGAACTGCCATTAATAAAAGGTTAGTGAGGTGACTTCTCGGACCGTTGCAATCCGTTTGCTGGAGGTAGACACAAAGTGTCCTGAGGGATGCATTTTCCACGGTTTGACACTTGGCAGTAGTGAAAGAACAAGTCATGATCTCCACATTAGGACTGGAAGTACTTTGGGGAAGTCCAGGGAGGTAATTGGACCAAAGGTTCCGTGACATGGAAAATCCAAGATATGGATTGGAAACAACTCTTGATTCAGAACGAGGAAAACACCACCGAAACTGAGGCAAAAGAAATCGTGATAACAAACAGTGAAGCGAAGGTTGTGATGAAACGAATAAAATGCAAGCACAGAACAAGTGGGCAATGATCAAGTGTGTTACCAGGATAAATGAGAAGGTGGAACCGCCAGAGAATAGTGGGATTATAACAGCACAATGGGAATAGTTACGGTAAATATAAACAGTGATTTATGAATTCATAATAAGAACCTCTCAGTTTCGGAATGAACCTACTTTCACAGTTTTAAATGATATTGAAGTGCAAATATATGGTCCCAGCAATAGTAGATAAGTATCCAATTTAAAAGCATTTTTTATGTTTCATAACTATTTTTGCAAAGAAATGTACAGAGCAAATCAACGTAAATGATTCGTAGATATGAGCTGGTGTTTCAAGCTCACATTGTTAACATTACCTGAAGAATGACGTCTTACACTGACATTAATACTTATTTTATATTACTTCAACTTTATTAAATATGAAGTCCATTAAACGTTCATGTGACTAGAATTGATGAATACCATGAAGGTATTTATGATGTGAGTATTTAAAAAATGTTGTCATACTGAAATTATTGGAGGACAATTCCATGTACTCACGATACGTATCGCTTGAAAGAAGCAACTCATGTTGAAATCGCTAAACATTTGTGGGAAAATTACCTGTTAAGTTGCAATATTCACGGGGAGTTTTCACTCCAGTCATTGCTTGTACCACCTCTATTGTTCACCACCTCATGTCCTTTTACATCGAACAAATCGTACCTTTTTTGGTTAAACGGTGACATGATGTTATTCACTGCATGGACTTACATGCAGGTTTGGAACAGATTACTTATTTCTTTGCAAAATCTTCTAAATTCAGAGGTGGGAGAACGTTCAGTTATTCTTGCCTGACACAAACTCCACGCAATTGAATTTTAAAATCAGCAATTCTTATACAACACTGATGAGAATGAGCCAGTGTTGGATTCAGAGTGAACTTTATTTTCCAAAAGGCAGTAACGGTAATGCTGAAGATCATACTTTTACTTATGTTAATAAATGATATGCATCATCGTAAGTAAAGTGCACACGACACTATGTTACCAAACATTCAGAAAACTGAAGTAAGAAACAGAGCACAAACTAATGCTACTGAATTTACTCAGATGAACAAGTAAACTAATGGTTGTGTGAGTGGACAGTCAATCTTTTTTTCTCATTTGTATTGTACAAAATTGACGAAGGAATCGACTGATTTCGAAATTACATTAATAACATTAGCACCATTGTGATATACACGTTTTTAAACATGAAGATATTTACGTCTGTGTTACTGATTATGTAATAAGATTCTAATTCCAGTGTTTGAAGTACTGACGACAGTATATGTAAAAAAAATGCACATCGATTATCAGTTTCCATTGAATGTGTCGTGTATGAAGAAGCTAGTGAGAGTTGAGCTCATTTAATTCGTGTTGCGTCTTGAGGTTGTTTATTTTGTATTATAATGTTCTCACCATTTACCAGGGTGGCACAGTTCCGCAGTGGTTAGCACTGCAGCCTCATAGTGCTGCGGGACTGTTTTCAATTCCAGGATTGGGTAACTGCCTGCGTGGAGTTTGCGCATTTCCCCGATGTCTGCTTAGGTTTCTTGCGGGTGAATTAGATTAGTTTCTCGACAGTTTTCACATAGGCCATTCAGCCCAACAAGTCCAGACCGACCGTCCGAACAGTAAACCACCTCGCCCCATTTCCCTCTGACTAATGCACCTATCATATGGCCAATCCATCTGGCCTGCACATCTTTGGATTGTGGGAGGAAACGCGAGCACCCGAAGGAAACCCACGTGGGCAAGGAGAGAACGTGCAAACTCCACATACACTGTCACTCATGTCTGGAACTGAACTGGAGTCCCTGGTGTTGTGAGGCAGTAGTGCTAACCACTGAGCCACCATACCAACGCACGGTGCTCTGCTTTCCTCGCAATGATGTGCAGTTTGACGAATTGGCCATGCTAAATTTCCCATAGGTGTTTAGGGATGAATAGGTTGGAGTAAATACAGAGTGTTGGGGTGGAATACATTTTGTGGACTTGTAAAGTCGAACGCCCTGTTTCCATGCTGCAGGGATTCTATGGTATTAAATAGGATTCTGGATCAACACTTCTCTTCTAAAAGACCAGATCTGATGCTTCAGGCAAAATAAGAGCTAAATGGCCTTGTGATAATTACTGGTGTGCATGCATTTAGGAAAATCTCAAAGGAGGGTGCCTGCAAACAGGAAATTGACTTGAAGTGCGTATACTTCAATGCAAGAAGTATACGAAATATGGGAGGTGAACTTGCAGCGTGGGTTTGTACCTGGGATTTCGATGTTGTGGCTATTACGGAGACATGGATAGAACAGGCACTGGATTGGCTGTTGCAGGTTCCAGGGTTTAAATATTTTAGTAGGGTCAGAGGTGGGGTTAAAGAGGGGGAGGTGTGGCATTGCTTGTCAAAGGTAGTATTACAGAGGTGGAAAGGATGATGGATGAAGACTCGCCATTTGAGGTAGTTTGGGCTGAGGTTAGGAATAGGAAAGATAAGGTCACCCTGTTAGGAGTTTTCTACAGGCCTCATAATAGTCCGACAGACGTCGAAGAAAGGATTGCGACGATGATTCTGGAGAAGAGTGAAAGCAATAGGGTGGTTGTTATGGGGGACTTTACCTTTCCTGATATTGACTCGGAAAGCTATAGCTCGAGTTCGTTAAACGGGACGGTGTTTGTCCAATGTGTGCAGGAGGGTTTCCTGACACAATATGTAGACAGGCCAACAAGAGGTGAGGCCACACTGGATTTGGTTCTGGGTAACGAACCAGGCCTGGTGTTAGAATTGGAGGTAGGTGAGCACTTTGGCGACAGTGACCACAATTCGGCGACTATTACTCTCGTGATGGAGAGGGATAAGTGTGCATTGCAGGGCAAGAGTTATAGCTGGAGGGAGGGAAATTATGATGCGGTGAGGCACGACTTCGGATGCGTGGCTTGGAAAAGTAGGCTCCAAGGCAAGGGAGCAATTCATATGTGGAGCTTGTTCAAGGAGCAACTATTGATTGTCCTTGATATGTATGTACCTGTCAGGCAGGGAGGAAAGGGTCGTGTGAGGGAGCCGTGGTTTAATAAGGAATTGGAATCCCTTGTTAAAGGGAAGAGGGCGGCCTATGTAAAGATGAGGCGTTAAGGTTCAGTTGGGGCAATTGAGTGTTATAAGGTAGCCAGGAAGGATCTGAAGAGAGAGCTAAGAGCAGCAAGGAGGGGACATGAAAAATCCTTAGTTGGTAGGATTAGGGAAAACCGAAAGGCTTTCTAGAGGTAAGTCAGGAATAAAAGAATGACTCGCGTAGGAATAGGTCCAGTCAAGGATAGTAGTGGGAAGTTGCATGTGGAGGCTGAAGAGACTGGGGAGACACTGAATGAATACTTTTCATCAGTATTCACTCAGGAACAGGACATTGTTGCTGATGTGGATACTGAGTCACAATTAATTAGAATGGAAGGCTTTGAGGTAAGAAGGGAAGAGGTGTTGGAAATTCTGGAAAGGGTGAAAATAGATAAGTCCCCGGGGCCTGATCGCATTTATCCTAGGATTCTCTGGAAAGCAAGGGAGGAGATTGCAGAGCCATTGGCCTTGATTTTTATGTCCTCGTTGTCTACAGGAATATTGCCAGAAGACTGGAGGTTCGCAAATGTGGTTCCCTTGTTGAAGAATGGGAGTAGGGATAACCCTAGTAACTATAGGCCGGTGAGCCTCACTTCTGTTGTGGGCAAAGTCTTAGAGAGAATTGTAAGGGATAGGATTTATGAACATCTGGATAGGAATAATGTGATCAAGGATAGTCAGCATGGTTGGTTTTGTGAAGGGCAGATCGTGCCTCACAAACCTTAATGAATTCTTTGAGAAGGTGACTGAAGAGGTGGACGAGGGTAAAGCGGTAGATGTGGTGTATATAGAGGAGTAAGGCGTTTGATAAGGTTCCACATGGTAGGCTCCTGCAAAAAATACGGAAGTATGGCATTGAGGGTGAGTTGGAGGTTAGGATTAGGAATTGGCTGGCTGGAAGAAAACAGAGGGTAGTAGTTGATGGTAAAAATTCATCTTGGAGTGCAGTTACTAGCGGTGTTCCACAAGGATCTCTTTTGGGACCATTGCTGTTTGTCATTTTATCAATGACCTGGAAGAGGGGCTAGAAGGTTGTGTGAGCAAGTTTGTGGATGATACGAAAATCGGTGGATTGATTGACATTTAGGAAGGATGTGTCAGGTTACAGCGGGATATAGATAAGTTGCAGAGCTGGGCAGAAAGGTGACAAATGGAGTTCAATGTAGCGAAGTGTGAGGTGATTCACTTTGATAAGAGTAACAAGAAGATGGGGTAC
This sequence comes from Chiloscyllium punctatum, assembly GCF_047496795.1. Lineage (NCBI taxonomy): Eukaryota > Metazoa > Chordata > Chondrichthyes > Orectolobiformes > Hemiscylliidae > Chiloscyllium > Chiloscyllium punctatum. The sequence continues at coordinate 52,321,360 of NC_092773.1, forward strand.
TGGGCTAATTGTCGGTTACTTGGTAGTGTGGATGAGCAGAGGGATCTTGGTGTCCATGTACACAGATCTCTGAAAGTTGCCACCCAGGTAAATAGTGCGGTGAAGAAGGCATATGGCGTACTGGCTTTAATTGGTAGAGGAATTGAGTTCCAGAGTCCTGACGTCATGTTGCAGTTGTATAAGACTGGTGCGGCTGCATCTGGCGTATAGTGTGCAGTTTTGGTTGCCATACTATAGGAAGGATGTGGAAGCACTGGAACGGGTGCAGAGGAGGTTTACCAGGATGTTGCCTGGTATGGTAGGAAGATCGTATGAGGAAAGGCTGAGGCACTTAGGTCTGTTTTCTTTGGAGAAAAGAATGTTTAGGGGTGACTTGATAGAGGCGTACAAGATGATTACGGGTTTAGATAGGGTTGAACATGAGAACCTTTTTCCACGTCTGGAGTCAGCTATTACGAGGGGGCATAGCTTTAAATTAAGGTGTCGTAGGTATAGGACAGATGTTATTGGTAGATTCTTTTCTCAGCGAGTCTTGAGTTCATGGAATGCCATGCCAGTACCAGTGGTGGACTCTCCCTCTTTATGGGCATTTAAACGGGCATTGGATAGACATATGGGGGATAGCGGTCTCTTGTAGGTTATGTGAGCTTGGATCGGCGCAACATCGAGGGCCAAGGGGCCTGTACTGCGCTGTATTTTTCTGTGTTCATTTCCAGCTCAGCGAGCTAACATACGTCCAAACACTCCACCTGAGGAACAAGCCATCTCAAAATTCGCGAGAAATGTAACTTTTTTCCCAAGTGTATCTTTTTCCATGACTATTTTAAAACTATTAGTTGTGCGAAACAAACTTTGAACTTTTGAACGAATCTCTCTTGACCTTCTGTACCAGATATGAGAGGCTGAATGGTCTCCCTCTGTCTGTAACAGACTGGAGAGACGGAATGGCTTCCTCTTGTTCCTCTCACAATCTCAAGCAGCTGTATTACCTACTCCTGTTCCTCTGTTACATTCCCGAGTCATTAAACGACACAGTAAACCCTGGATGATATGCAGCCAATAAACTGTAACTGCTTGAGAACCCTCCTTCTCAGTTGACCAAACACAGACGACACTAAGTACTCCAGGTGTTCTCTCAGTGATATCTCATGCAGCTGCAGAAATGCTTTTCTATGCTTTGAATCATTCTATTTGGGAAATGTTCCAACATTCAGGCTTTCCATATCTTCAAGTTTTATTGGATTAGTCTCAGATGAATGGACCCCTCCCCTCTTCTTCAGGAGCCGTCCCAGCGCTCTGTCTTATGATTATGAAATAATCTGATAACAGCACATTTAAAAACAGGATTAACCTAACACAAAGTGAATTACCAGTAAATATCTTACCTTGGTTAATGTGACTAGGAATTTCCCAGGGTAAAGAATTATGCAGCTGGATTGTTACTTTATCCCTGTCTCCTTTTATAAACAGCGTGACATAAAAATAACCCTGCAGCCCTCTGGCAACCTCTCACATATAAGGAAGAAAAATTTAAAAGACTGGAAGATTTATGGTCCATCCTTTATTAATCCTCATCCATTTCATCCAGAACAAGTAAGTGATCCCTTTTATTGCGATATGTAAAGAGATGGTAACGAAGGGGTTACCTGACCATGCTTGTTTAGTGACTGCGTTTAATGTCAATCTCCACGGATTCTAATTTTTGCAGTGAAGCATTTCCATCTTCCATTGATAAAGAGGCTCTGTTAAATATGTTCTCGCACAGTACAAGTCGGATCATCACCGACAGCACAAACAGGGATCAGCAGCGAGAGGGGGTGTAAGTTTCACAATCTGAGAACATTACACTGGAGTGCGCCAACAATGGATCAAAATCTGCGAACAATGGACTGGAATGTTCCAACAAGAGACAGAAGTTTATTTGCTTATGTTTGGTATCTTTCTACAAATTATGATCAGTTTTCATTATCACGGCGGATCTATTATTCTATTCGTATTATTCAACACTTCTATTACCCTATTCTAGCTATCGTTGGTGTCCCTGGTAAGTCTCACTGCTCATCTATTATTTTTATAAACCAGTTATGATTGCATTGCTCTTCCTTCATATGGTCTACAATTCTTGCCTCTACTATCGGTCCTGTTAAGACTCTAAGTTCTCGTATTCACTCTGAAGGTCACAACCAACTGCACCAGTGAACTTGTTCCATTATTATTTCCCTCCTTGCTTCTGGCAGTATTGCTCATGGGACTGTGTTAACCGGCTCAGTTTCAGATGAGAACGACGATTCGTTGTATCATTGCCCTTGTTAATGAAATATTGGCCGCATGAAGGTCATTCTCTTCTGTTCTTTTTAAAAACATCCATTTCCATCCGGTTACCACATCCCCTCATTGACCAATATCTGAGGCTGAATGAGACCAGTAAAAAATGTGCTGATCCCTTTGAGCATGGGCCGATCCCTGATAGCATGTGCTGAGCAGTACAACCCCTGCTGAATACATCTCCCAGGCTTTTCACATCTACTGTTTGAAATTGGAGCTATGGAACTTTTTGTAAAGATGACAATCTGCTTCGAGCTGAACCAGCATTAAACCTGCAGAATCAAATCTGACTCAGACACACACCAAAATCCCATTCATTTGTCAATCCCGTGCCAAATGATCTATGTTGATGTTGGGTCTGGCAATGCTTTTATTTTAATATTTGGTATAATTTGATATCATCTTCCGACACTTCCCTCAGTGCCTCACTGTCAATCACACTATATTGTTCGTAGATAAACCATTTCATCCACGTGTATTCAATCTCAAATGTTTTTCACACACGCAATCACACGCAAACGCACTCAATCGATTTTTTTACACACACACAATTTCCATTGTAGTGGTGCAATGGAGAAATAGAGATACAAATTTGTGGGAGCGCCATTTACTGTCACTCTCAACAAGGGCTGCAAACCTTCCCGTTCATAAAATAATCTCATGCGAGATTGGTCCTAATTTGCTAGTAAAGATTTGCAATTCTCCGCATGCTGGGCAGATGGTCCAGTTTACTGAGCGACACACTGGCATAGTCTGTGCACTTTTCAAATTGAGCTGCTACCCTGTTCCAGTTTAAGGTGACTGGGCTAACTCTGTGAAGAAAGTTCAGAATTTGATGTCACAAAACATTTCAGTTGATCTTTCCACTATTCAATGTTTTTTCTTCTTGTGAACTGCATCTTCAAAGATGTCTCTCTTGCAGTTAGTTCCACTCCCCTTTTTCCCATATTTTCACGATGTGTTTATTGTTAATTAATAATCTGTTTCTGTCTTTAATGCGAACCTTTCTGTCTCTCTCTAACGTTATCCTGACCCTGGATTTTGACTCCCTAGTGTGTCGATCGCTGGCATAGTGAAGCTCAGAAATAATTAAATTGTGTGGTGGGCTGGAATGCACTTCCCTATGTGTCCCCTGAGGTCCTCCATTTTGGACAGGTGAAATTCAGCAGGTGTGAGACACATCTTTGAAACGTGGTCTCCACCTATCCACTGAACGCTTGTCTTTGTCCCTCTCGTCTGATTGCGCATTTAATAACGCGAGGAAGCCCCATGAGTATTACTGTAAAAAACCAGGCAGTTACATTCTGTGACAATGCTCTCACTCTAAAAAAAATTCTTCAGGGTTTCTTTTTAGAGAGAGGTCGTAAAGACCGAACTGCCTCATGCAAACGGCTTAAGTGAAGAAATTAGGAGGCTTTTAGCTTAATTGCTTTTAGATATTGGTCACAACGGCCGGCTCTCGCTGACCAAGCTTCCTAGTTTCTCTCAGCTATAACAGTTGTTACTACACGGGTAAACCCACTGCTTAATTTCAACCAGAAATACCGAAATGATATGTCCCATGCAGAAATCTGTGAAAATTCGAGAGCAGAGAAAGTAGAGTTAATAGCAATAACTTTCTTGTTTAATCAATGACAGAATATTATTAACCAACAACTATTTACAACTCCTATCTGTACTTGCCCATCTATAATAATTGTCCAATAAAATTCCCGATTGAGAATTAAGAAAACTGAAATTTTCAAAAGCACACAGCTTCCGAATTTTCCCTCGGCATCTTCCTCTGCAGAGATTATTCTTTTTAGGATTTCTCTTTCACAGGCATTGATAGATGAAGTTAAATGTAAGAAATCTGTGCTTTGACAGTGAATGTGTTGGCAGCTTGGCAGTTCTCTCTCCAAATGACCAATCTTCCTACTTTTATATCCCAAAACGTCGCATTGGGTCATTGACGCTTAGTTTTGTTAATATACAGCATTCAAAAGTGATTGAAAATTGTTAATTTTAGGTGAATAATTTAAACTGATTGGCCGCATTAAATTTGCTTTATATACCGACACAGTTAGTTGAGCGGCTGGACCGAAAGGTTACACTGTATCTTGTTAAGAACACTTGTTTCAGTATCGGTTAGCGCTTTTCCGCTGGTAAGTCTGTTATGAGTACACCTTGCATTTTCATAAGTCACCAGAAGCTTTATGTCCGAGAAGGGTTTGAAGTTTCAGTAAGTGATCTCTCACTGTTAATCTCTGAAATCTCTTTTGAAGCTGTTTCCCGCAGGATTCGAAAACTGCATGAAAAATGTATATATGAGATTGCCTTTCTTTTTGCCAATGGGTGCGTTTGTGGGATGTTAGTCAGAAGGAACAGGTTTCTAGTAGAATGTTCTGGGTATATTATTTGGTTAAGTGTTCCAGACGTCAAGTTATTCTGAATTGCTCTTTTTGTTTTTAATTTTATTTCCATTTAAAAATGTATTTAAGCTGAGCGGCTTGATTCGTCCCATCGCATCTGAAACACCCACTTCACATCTTCCTTTGAAATATGACAAGGTTTGCGTCCAGGTTAAAAAAATGGAGGCCTGCTGGTCTGATCCACAGCAAACTCGGGGCCCTGTCCAGTTCTAAATGCATAATTACGAATTGTCTTTCGAGTTTGACTCCTTTTAGTGTGGATACAGGCCATTTGACCCAATAAGTCCTCACCGATCCGAGGAAGAGTATCCCACCCACAACCATTCCCCATTACTCTGCATTTAGCGTTACTCATATATCAAACTGACATATCTCTGACCACGATGGACAATATAACATACAATTCACTTAAACTGCACGTATGTGCGTGTGAGAAGGAAACTGGAGAACATGGAGGTAACACAGGCAGACATTCTGGAATGTGCATGGGGAGGTTCTTGGGCTCAAAGGTGACGTGATTTAGTAGCTTCTGTCGTTTTGTTCTTGGTGCTGCATTCAGTTGGTTTGAACATTGCTTTGTTTCAGAATGGTTCTCCCAGTCAAAACTTTTCTGGAGGTGGAGGAAATGAAGTTTAGAGTTTTTCAAAAGGTGTGCAAGGCAAACATGTTGGAAGTGGCAGGCAAGGTAAATTTGTGTTTGTGAGAAATGAATAACTACTTACAGCAATCGCTCGGCATTTAAATTTTGGTGGAAACGCTATCGGAATTATTGAAAATGGAACTTAATTGCAGGTGAAGCAACTTTAACATGAAGAACAATTGAAAGAGTTTGAAATATGATTAAAAGTAGAGTTAAAAGGAGAGGAAGAAGAAAAACAGAAAAAAGAAGAAAAGCAGAACAAAAGATAGCTTTAAATTAAAAGGTAGTGATTGGACAGTCAAGTCGATTTCGAAGGATAGAGACGAAAGTAGAAAGTATGTTGAAATGGAAGGACGGTGAGAATCAGCAAACCCATCGTAGACAAAGGCCTGAATGGGGACCTGTTTTTATATATACAGGAAATGTCAAAATATGATAAGGAGGTAGAAGCCTTTTTAATTTCATTTCAGAATGTGTCGAAACCAATTCAGTGGTCAGTGTGCATGTAGATTATTTGAACCAAATAAAGCAGTAAAACAAGTGACACATTTATATCACTGCCACAGGAGGTGTCTGGAGCGTTGAGAGTTTGAAGAAATACACTTGAAGTGCACACGAGTTGGTGTAAGAAGCCCATAAACACCGTTTGAGAAATCTAAGAAGGGATACTGACTAAATGTACATAGAGTTTGAAAGAATCAAACGAAGTAAATTTAATAGGTAGACAAGAACATTAAGAATAAAGCAAACCTGTGACGCTCTTCAAGAGATTCTTATTTTGGAAAAAAATTAAAATTTGGAAAAGCAGACTTAAAATGACAAGGTTAAAAGCTGAAATGACTGACAATTAAAATGTTGTACACAGATCCAAGTTTGTCTTCTGTTGGAGATTGAGAAGAATGTTCAATATTTTCTGAAAGCATGTACCTCCAAGACTAAGTTTTACTGGCATAGCGAGGGAGTAGCAGGTAAACAAGTTGAAGTGTTAAGTGATCCAGAACACATTAATCTTTGAAAAATGAGGTGCGTTATTCAGTATGACGATTGAAGACATGAGAATTGCTCTTTTGTTGTAAAGTGTGGTTAGAGAGTTCGTTGAAGTGTTCAACAGAAATATTCCACAAATGAGAATATTACCTTGATCTTGGTGTCAACGTTACAACATTTCAGCATTTAAATTCCCAATAACCTGTCTGAGACTAATCTCTTTACTGATCACAATCCCTTAAAAACTTTGGAGAAATGTAAGGCATGAACTCCAGAGTTTTTTAAAGCAAAGTTCATTTGGCCATCATTATATTTGTAAATTATGCAGGTGACAGAACAATAAAACTGCGATCGCATTATCTCGACTAGGGCAAAAAAAGACAACGGTGTTTTTTGGCAGGATTACAGAGTGAAACAAAATATTCATGAATGTTTGCAAATTAGTATCAATTTCACATAGATGTGTTGTAGTCTACTAATACAGTAAAAATGAATTATTTACAATGAAGCAATCTTTGTACATTGATGGTTCATTTTCATAAAGAGGTCGATTGATGATACTGTCATTTTTTAAAAAAGATTGTTATCTCCTGCTATTGTTTTTGAGTCAGAGGCGTTAAAGGCAGGGATACAGAACTGTCGCCTGAAAACGGAGGCATTTATGTTTTACTATAAAGTGGGTAGCAATAGATGGGCAGCGGCCAATTCTCACAGACAAGGTCTTGTGGTTTTATTTTTGGGTACAGCATTCAGAAGCTGTTTGGGTTCCCAGAAGGTTTGGTGTTTCAATTCTTGATCCATACTTCCTATTTTATCTAAATTATTACCTACGTTAGTTCCTTCTGGATTGGACAACTGCATGTCAGATTCTGTGTTTGAAATTACCTTTTTGACAAGGATTTTCTTCAAGGGATGCTACTGCATTGGAACCCTTAAGTAGTAGATGGTATTGCATCTATTGCTAAGATTTCCAACAGAGAAATTATCCCAATTGATAGTAGTATTTTAATTAGAGCGTTTAAATAGATTATATTTTGATTAACGTCGAGTGATTTGATCAGTCGTAGTACTGGATGATCTGCAACACATACTTCACATCTACGTTTTAAACAAGGAAACGTAAAGGTCCAGGTTTCCTTTCTTAAAATATTTTCCGGGGGTCTGCTCTGGTCCATAGCAGTTGTCGCTGATGACCCTCTGACTGACTCCTGTTATTGAAAGTTATTGGAGATTTTGGAGATGATTTGCTGGAGATTGCGATGTCAGCCGCCTCAGACAGGCAGGGAGAATTGAGTATTCAGTGTCACAGTTGTGGAAGGAGCATGGGGTCCGTAGTTGCACCATCGGGCTGGGCAACATGATCAGCAAATTGAGCAGAGGCTGCAGAGAGGGCAAGGTCTGAAACTACAGAGTACGTGTGTCTGCCACATCCACCTCGGTATTTCCAGCATCAGCTTCCCAAACTACACTTAACCCAGGCTTAGAGTGTGAGGGGACCCTAATTCAACAAGGACCTGGTCACAGAGCAGTGTCACCTACTTCAACATGTACTCCAGCTTCAGGCCAGCGGAAGGACGATGCTGCCACTGGCGGTTATGTTCACTGTTTCATTCAGCTCTATTGGTCAGAATTTTCCAAGCAGGAATGGGTGAAATATCCATCATCAAACAGTACGTTGAAATTAATGTTACCACTGATGGTGGATATAGATGGTGGAAGAGGTGAATGCATTGTTTTCTCCTTGAACAGGGTGCTGCCGGATGTAACGTTGTTTTCCCAGTTTAGCGGGATTCCCGATAGTATACAGCGTTCTGCGGGCTCGGCATGTCAATGGGGAGAGGTAGAGGGACCGGTAGAACGCTCACTCCATTAATGTTGCTGTGTGACCATGCATAGTATATCATTTCGGTGAATACCCACTTTTCTGGCAGTGGACTCAGCCTCTTCATTCAGAATCAGTCAGCCATTCTCATCGTCTTCGAGTCTACACATAGAAATAAAGGATGGCATCTCGGATAAAGGCAGCCACTTGTTACACGGTTCAAAGCATCCCTTATCATTCCCCACGGCTAATCAAACTCATCAAAATGTTTTGTGTATACTGACAGCAATTGGGCTACTGGGAATATCAGGGTGCAGACAATCAGGGAATTGGAGCAATATTTTCAATGTCATTGGAAAAGTGTGAACCCTCCAGTACACACTGTATTACTAAGTCCTGTAATCTCTTTTCAAATATGAAATATGCACGGTCCTTCGTCATCCTGAGAGAAAAAAAAGTCACAGGTACACAGTTACCCATGTTTTAGAACATAGGACATAGAACATTCCAGAGATGTTCTGGCCTTCAGCCTTGGATGTTGTACCAAACTGTGAAACCAGCCTGCAGCCCAGCTGACCTGCACTATTTAATTCCCATCCAGATGCCTATCCAATGACGATTTAAATGCACTTAAAGTTGGCGAGTCTGATACACAGTTCAAAACACCCTCCCGCTCACCACACCCCACCGCCAATCAAACAAATCAAAATATCCCGTGGGTACTGACTGGAATGGGGCCAAGGCGAACATCAGGGAGCAGACAATCAGGGAGATGTAGCAACACTTCAAATTTCTGAACAGGTCAGAGTGAATCCTCCAGTCAGAGTGAATCCTCCAGTATATATTGTATCACTGTGTTTGTAATACCTTTTCATTTCGGAAATATAGTGCCTTGAATTTTCATGAATGAAAATAGGGTATGTATCATGTTATATTCTACCAGCCTAACTATTCTCCCTCTACTTTACTTGTTTCTACCTATTTGCAAACTCTACAGCTCCTCTTGATAATTTAGTTGCTTGTTGGCCTTCATCTCGTCCCCAAATATGGTTTCAGTGCATTATTTCCACTCCTGTAAGTCACTGATATAGATTGTGAATAGCTGAGAACCCAGCCCTGCTCACTTTATGATCCCATTGGTTACGTACTGTCAAAATGATCAAGACTGACTTATTCCGAGTGTCTGCTTCCTGATGGACAAACAGTCCTCCTCCGTTGCTGTGCAGCACATTTGAAGGGCTGAATGAGAACAAGGAGCATCCGTCTGTAATTCAGCCCCTCTAGTTTGTTCCATAGTGCAGTCATAGTTCATGTCATCTCGGCTTCAGCTCCACTTTGCTCCTCAGTCTTCATATCTCTTTATCTACGCAGTGTCCCTGCATACACTGCACTCTGGTACAGTAAATTACATAGGTTCACAACATTTTTAGGTAAGTACATTCTCCTCACCCCTGTTTTAAATCTGCTCTGCCTTATCCAAAGACTATGATCTCTTGTGAAAGATTGCCCCACATGAAGAAATGACCATGCCACGTCTACATTGTCCATCGCCTTTAGCATCATACAGACGATTATGTGATCTCCTCTCATTCTCTTAAACTTCAGAGAGTACAGGCCTGAAGTACTCAATCTTTCGCCATAAGACAGATTTCCATTATCTAGGATCAAACGAGTCAAATTCAGTTGAATTGCCTCATATGCGAATATATCCCTCCTGAAGTCAGGGCCATCACACAGTACTCCAGTTGCAGCCTCACATATGCCTTGTTTAGGTACAGTAACAGTCTCAATAATTAGCCTCCATTCTTTCATACATTTGCACTGAAATTGCAATTGCCTTTTCAATTACCTGCTTGACCTGCATGTGAGTTACCTGTGATATGCAGAAGGACACCAAGATCGCTCTGCCCGTAAGCATTCTGAATCTTTCCTTCATTTCAAAAATTTTCTTTTCTTTTACCTTGGCCGACTTGAATAACCTCACAGTAATTGACATGAATTTTCTTTGCTAAATGTTGGCTCATTCACTCAACCTCTCCATATCTATTTATAAATCTATTACATCTTCACTGTAAAGCATCTCACCATCGTTATTGTCATCTGAAAATTTGGTGATGGTAATTTCTGTCCCATCAACCGAGTACTAAGGGGGATTGCAAATAGTTGATTTCGGAGAACTGAAATCCATGGCATCCCAGAAATTGCATTTTGCCAACAGAAAGTGAGCCATTTAGTCTAATTCACTGTGTTTTGCTGATTCACAAGTCCTCTATTCATGCTCATCAATTTCTCGTAAACAGTCTTGAGGGATTACGAAGCTTCCTGTTGATATGTAGGACTTCTAGGGCTGAAGGGTCTCCCTGTCTTCCTACATAATATTGTCGAGATATTGAGAGGTGTTCTGCTGCATTCCTGAAATGGGATTGAGAGAGTGAATGGTCTTTTCCTGTTCCCATACAACATACAAGTGAACTAACATCTCCTTTCTCATAAAAATGTCTGATAGTTTGTGACCTTCTCCTTTTCCCATGCTATCGCCGCAATGGGCTAAATGGTATCCTCTTATCCCAAAGTAACAACCTCCAGTCTCTCTGTGGTCTCTTCTAGTTTCTGGGCTACAGATGTGAGGCGGCTGAAACTTCTGATTCTATTGCTGAGTCACAAGACACTGGAGCTGCATGGCCTATTGTCAATCCAGTGTTATAGGCTCGAAAAGCTTATTTCCCTCCCATTGTAACTGTATATCAGGCCGCAGGGTTGAATAGCCTTGCCCTGTTTCGGCTTAACAGGGTCGAATGCCTGAACATAATTTTCCCGTGTTACTGGCTGGAGAAGTGGAATGAAGTGCTCTATTGGCTTTGTTATTGGCCTCTGTTTTGACTCCTTCCAGAGTTGCATGTTAAAACAAGATCATTTTTCATTCTTCTTTAATCGAAAGGGTACTGGATTAACCTCATCATCCTTTCCATATATGCTAACACGTTCATTAAAGGAATCAGTCGAGGGAATCATCTCTGAGCTACTTCCAATATTAGAATATCCTTTCTTCAGTGAGGGGAGTAAATATGTACACACAGCTCCAGATGTGATCTCACTGATACCCTGTGAAGAGGCAGCAATATTTTGCCAGCCTGCTGTAAGGTTCCCATCTGGGTTAGAGCAGTCTCAGCGCTCTGAAAGAATACACGGCATTGGTGAAATATCATTGTCCTTCTCAAATTCACCAGCGTAAAGGGAGATCTGGTGAAAACTTGACAATGACGCAGGAGAAGAGCGTGTATGATGTGGCGAGATGATCTCAACCTTGCATCTTCCATTAAATGTTCCCCACCCGAGCTCACATTTCTTGGATACCACATTATCACGTGAAGTGGAGCTCAGAAACAGCAAGGACAAGCTAACATTCATAGAACTTACCGGTAACAAAACCAACCTGCAACGCAAATCTTGGCATATTATAAGGCAAAAAAATATATACACGTTTGTCGGTACCGCAGTAATAATGGAATGTGCCCAGGTATATCTCAGTAAATGTTAATACTGGGAAAACGGATATCATGTACATAGAACGTAGAACATAGAAAAATACAGCGCAGTACAGGCCCTTCGGCCCTCGATGTTGCGCCGACCGAAGCCTACCTACCCTACACTAGACAATAACCTCCATATGCTTGTCCAATGCCCGCTTAAATGACCATAAAGAGGGAGAGTCCACCACTGCTACTGGCAGGGCATTCCATGAACTCACAACCCGCTGAGTAAAAAATCTACCCCTAACATCTGTCCTATACCTACCACCCCGTAATTTAAAGCTGTGTCCCCTAATAACAGCTGACTTCATTAGCGGAAAAAGGTTGTCACTTTCAACCCTATCTAAACCCCTAATGTGTGGGCACGAAACGATTTGTTGTAACAATATGTTCAGCATCGAGCTAGAGATCAGTTGGTTAGGAAATTGTGTCATGTAATCAGAAGGAACTAATTGAAAACCTTGTTCAAAGGGGAAATTTTGCGAGTCGTTGTCATACAACATTGGAATTACAATGACGTCTGAATATAAAGCATTCTTGAGTTTTTGAAATCCCGGTGATAAGAATGAGGGATGCAAGCCATGAACGTTTGAGGGGTAAGTTAGTTTCAATAAATTGGAAAATACATGATGAAAATTTATGGAAGACAGGTAATAGCGGTTATTTAACATAGAAACATAGCAAAGGTACAGCACAGCAAAGAACAGATCCTTAGGCCCAAGACGTTGAGCCGAGATTTAATCCGAATGTAAAATATACTAACTTAACCTCCTCACCCCTCAACTCACTGCTATCCATGTGCATGTGCAGCATTCGCTTAAATGTCCCCAATGACTTCGCTTCCGCCAGCCCAATATCTTCAAACCATGACTACTCGTACCAGTCAATCCTGCCCTGTGGAAAAGTCTCTGGCTATTGACTCTATTTATTTCTCTCATTGTTTTGTACACATCGATCAGCTCTCCTCTCTTCCTTCTTCTCTCAAGAGAGAAAAGTCTGAGCTTATTCAACCTTACTTCATAAGCAAACCCACCATTCCAGGCAGCATCCTGGTAAACATTCTTTGTAAACTCGCCAAAGCCTCTGTATCTTTCCTGTAGTAGGGCGACCAGAACTGGACACAGTATTCAAAGTGCGGTCTCACCGCGGACTTGTGGAGCTGCAGCAAAATCTCGCGGCTGTAAAACTCAATACTCCTGATATCGAAACGCAATGATATGTAAATTGTTCATATATACATACCAGGTGCAAAAATTGGAAGGTGAGTAAATTTTGGTTAACAAATTAAGCTAAAAATTGAATCAGTTCAAAGTAATTCTGTAATGTTTAACGAAAAAGCTTAGAGTCTACATTAGATCAAAGGAAGCGGCTGAGTACAAAAATGTGGTAAGCCAGTGGATTCAGTGAAATGTAGGATCGAGCAAAGGTAGATCAAGTCATTGAGAAGATTTTCAAACATTGAACTAGAATGCAAACGAGTAAGACACATCGACTACCAAAAAGCTAGCAATATATGAAAGTGAAATAAAAGCAAGGTCAAATGTCAGGATAGCATAATTTATTGTGGATAACAAAGAACTGACAAGGACGCTAAACAGTAGTTTTGTGTCTGTCGTCATAGAGAAGCATCAAGAAAATCTCGCAGAAATACCAAGTAACCATGGGACTTGTTTAACTAACGACTAAAATCATTCATATGAGTCATGAGGTTGGAATTACAAAGAAATCTAGATTGAGTATTGATAACTCTGACCGACCAGATCGACTTCACGCCAGAATTTTGGAGGAAGCAGCAACAGATATATTTATTGCTTTGGAAATCACTGTGTTATTTTCTCGTACATTCTGCAAAGGTAGGAAGCCAATCTGGAGAACTTGAAGGTTGTAACATTATCCGACGGTTCAAAGTGGGATGAATATGGGAATGGCAAACGACAGACCATTTAACTTGTCCTCCGCAGTCGGAAGTCTGTTGGACTCCAGACAAAGAACGTGATATTACATATTTAGAAGATAATGGCAAAACTGAAGAGTATGATAATGCATCTTTAAAAGGAAATTCATAGGTAGGATTTTTTCAGAATGGTTTAAAGATTATTCTTGTGTGCACAAAGAGTTGTAGACCAATGTATATGGTATAGCTGGATATTCAGCAGGATGTTTGTTTAACAAATTCACAGATTAAACTATTAGGAAAAGTTAAAGCGAGAGTTATTGGGAGGAAAATGTGCAAAGGGAAAGTAAAAAGTAGGTTTATAGTATTGTAAATGAAATTGGAATATACAAGTAAAGATGTCCTTTGCCAGTTACATAGAGAGTTAGTGAATATGTATCTGCAGTGTTAGGTGGTGTCTGAATAGATTAGATTCCGCTCCAGTGTGGAAACATGCCCTTCGGCCCAACAAGCCCACACCGACACTGTGAAGAGTAACACACCCACACCCATTTCACTCTGACAAATGCACCTAACACTACAGGTAATTTAGCAACGCCAATTCACCTGAACTGCACATTTTTGATTTATGGCAGTAAACCGAAGCACCCGGAGGAAACACATGCAGACACTGGGAGAATGTGCAAGCTCCACACAGAGGGTCACGCGAGGCTGGAATCAAACGTGCGTTCCTGGGACTGTGAGTCAGCAGTGATAACCACTGAGCCATCGTGTCGCCCCAATGTCCCCGGGTCCCAATCAAAGAAAGGATGTATTGACTACAGAGGAACTACAGTGGAAATTCTACAGATTAATCCTTCAAATGGCAAGGTTATCTGATGGGGAAACCTGGCCTGTATTGTCTAGCTTTTCAAAGAATTGAGTTGATCTCAGTGAAATTTATATAATTCACACAGAGGGTCTGACGAATACAGGGACATGAAGACGTGCAGACAGTCAAGGTTTGAGTGAATCCCAACATATTCTATAAGGACATCAAGCAGAACAGAATAACCAGGGAACATTTCTGGCCCATGAAGAAACATCAAAGGGACAATCTATGTGTGAAGCTGGGAACATTGACCGATTATGTCATGAGAGCTTTACATCTGTTTTATTTGGGAGAAGGAGACTGCAGGTACAAATAGCAAGAAGGTGTGCCGGACGTTCTTGAGCAGATTTTTTAAGATGTGAGCAGAGATTGATGGGCTTGGCTGGAATAGGATTTGACCAATTCCGAGCTCTGGATGAGTTGTAATACAGACTGCTGTGGGAGACAAGTGAGGAAAGGCCCTGAATATATTTGTTCAGCAGAATCTCACCAAAGGGGATCTGCCAGATTACTGGAGAAGTGCGAATGTGGTTTCACATCATTGCAAGGGTGGTAGAGGTAGACCAGAGTTTTATAGACCAGTGAGCATGAGGTAGGTGCTAGGGAAAGTGTTAGAGAAAATAAGGAAGGAGAAAATTGATCTCCTCTGAGTGGTAATATTTAATAGTCATCACGACGTTATCAGAGAGAAGGAACACGTGATGAATTTGATTTAATTAGTTTGAGGACGTCGTTTATTTAGTTTTTCAGCAAGGCCTTTGACAAGCCCCACGTGGGAAACTGATAAAGAAACTAAAATATTTTGGTATTTGGGTAATGTGGCAAGTTACATGAAAAATTACCCTCTTGGCAGGAGACAGAGAGTGGTGGTAGAGGCTGTTTGTGTGGCTGGAGACCTGTTTCTGTTCTGTGTCCCTTCTTATTTGTGTTATTAATAAGTAATGTAAATGAGAATGTTGGGGGATGTGTGTAGAGTGTGACAAGTAAGATTAGCCATGTGGTTTGCAATGAGGATGAAGGTCTAATTTTGCCGGAATATATAGACAGAATGGTCAGATCAACTATAAATGGAATGTAACTCTGATAAATATGAGATGATGCATTTTGGAAGAAGGAACCAGACAGGGGTGTACTCAGTGAAAGGCAGCACACAAGAGAGCTCAAAGGGTCCTTCTCCACAGGTCCCTCAATGTGACTCGTCAGGAGAACTGACGAGTTAAGAAGTCATAGGAGATGGTGGAGCAAGCGTTTATCCATCCAGCCATAGATTATAAGAGCTATACAGGAGGTGGAATACTGTGTGACGTTCTGGGAGCCACATAAAAGGAAACTATTGATTGCACTGGAAGGATTGTAGAGTTTGCTTCCTGGGATGGAGTGAATCATCTATAAAGAGAAGTTGGATAAGCACGGGTTTTTTGCTTTGCAGCAGAGAAGTCTGAGTTGGATATGATTCTGAAGATAAGACTACGAGGGGCATGGTCAGTGTGAATAGAGAGAAGCGGTTTCTTTTCGTCAACGGGCCAATATCAAGTGAACAGACTTTTAAAATGAAGGTTTGAGGTTTAGAAATGAATCGATTCTTGCTTTTACCCAGACGGGTTTGGGGTCTGGAATGCATTTCCTTACTTGTGACTTGTCAGGGTAAACATGTAACCGTTAAAACGTACCTGGAGGAGCACTTGAAATGTCATAAAATTTACGGTGACGGGTGTCTTGGAAGAAAGTGGGACTAATGTCGACCATGCTGTGTTGCTGCTGGTATGGAGTTGAAACTTCTGTAATTGTTTCTTACATTGTGGAATGTCAATCATTCAACAGCTAAAGGCAGGAATGTTTGGGTTATGCTGAGTATATTAACACGGTAGTAAGCGTGGAATGTAAATAGCTTCTAAATATAAGTCAACGGGAAAAGGAACAAAGAACAAGAGCAGGTTCTTTACAGTCTGAAACCAGAGAATGAAAGTGGAGAACTGGGAAATGACAGAACTATGGAGAAACTACTTTAGTTCTGTCTTCACAAAAATAAAAATAAAGTAAAAACAAAACATAAGGTAATAAATCTGCCCAGCACTACTAAGAAGCCTAAGTCTGGTGAGAAAAAGGCAAGCAATAAATAATATGAGTAAATTACAGTGTCACAAAAGATTTATATGCAAGGGGGCATAGCTTTAAATTAAGGGGGGTAGATATAGGACTGATGTTAGGGGTAGGTTCCTCACTCAGCGAGTCGTAAGTTCATGGAATGCCCTGCCAGTAGCAGTAGTGGACTCTCCCACTTTATGGGTATTTAAGCGGGCATTGGATAGGTATATGGAGGATAGTGGGTTACTGTAGGTTAGGTGGGCTTTGATCGGCGCAACATCGAGGGCCGAAGGGCCTGTACTGCGCTGTATTCTTCTATGTTCTATGTTCTATGAATGTGCAAAAATAAAATTAACGTAGATTTGTGAATTGGGAATCAGATTTGAGAATCAGACTGGTTTGGAGAACAACAGTGAAGGAATAAGTGCAATACATTGCGATACTCAGAAAGATTTTGATTAAATCCCAAACCTAGTGTGTAAAGTCAAAACTTATTGGATTGAGGGTAATATATGACCTTGGTTTTAAAATGGGAGAGCTGGCAGGAAACATTAAGTATGAATAAATCAATGTTTCTTCACAGTGGAAGGCGGGGGGATAGAAAAGTGTTCGGTGTTCGGCCCCAGCTCTTTCCTATATATTAAGTCTGTTTTAGGCAGTTAATGATGTTGTTTGTCAGTGGGTGGGGTGGATGTAAAAAAGCTCCAAAGTGATACAGAGAAGTGTAGTGAATGGGCAAATACGTGGCAGATGAAGAGCAATGTGGGTAATTGTGACATTGTGCAATTTGGAGGGAGAAAGTAAAACAGCAGCCTGCTATTTGAAGATGGATTGGTTGGGAAATTTTGTTAATTAAAGGGACTTATGCTATAGAGTTTTTTTCCGACTGTGCAGACCTCCGAGTTCCATTCAGGGCAGTTGCTCAGAATCCAAGTGTCAGGACTGGGATTGGCTTTGGAATGCTGACCAGTGTACACAGACCTACCAAATCGTTAGCTGTAACATTGACAAGGATCTGGATCTACTTGTACGCGAGTCACTGAAAGCGATATTGTCGGAGCAGAAAGCAATTAGGAAGATAAATATTGTGTTGACCATGATTGCAAGGGGATTTGAGACCAGGAGTAAGAGGGGCTTTGTGCAGCTATGCAAGGCCTCTGTGAAATCCCATCGCGAACATTGTCCAGTACTGAGTGTGTTTTTTGTCTCCATACCTAATAAAGGATAAACCTGACATTGAGGGAGTACAGCGAAGGATGACCAGACTAATCTCTGGGATGCCAGGCTTGTTGTGAGAACAGAGATGGGGGCGAGTGAATCTGTCTCCCATGGACTTAAGGAAAATGAGTGAACATCTTAGTTAAATATATAAAACTTTGACAGGATGACAGGGGAGCGTAGGACTTCCAAAACAAGTGGGCACACTATTAGGTACCAACATGCCAATCTGCATTGAGATGACAATAAATGGTTGCTCTCAGAAACTGATGAATCTGGGCAATTTATTCCCACGTAAGGCTGTGGAAGATAAGACACTGAATATGAATACTGATTTCCAGACACGAAAGCCAAGAGAAGTGACGCAGCACTACGTTGTGAAGATCAAGAGTCAGACATCATTGTATCGAATTTGTGAACAAAATGATGGATTCAAGGGACTGCTGAGGTTAATAATTAATATTGTTCCAAACGTCAGTCACAATTATGGAAAAGTCCATTCGGTGCGATTAATACATGATGGCGTTATTCAACCATGAACTAGAATGATTTAAGGTCAATGTTTTGAATCGGGAACTCATTTCCTGATGTTTCTGTGCAGGCTGTGGGAAAACTCTAGAAATGTTGTCGCCAGGTGTCCGTTGGTAGGAAGGAGGTGTCTGCAGGATCTACAGTACTGTATTTCCTGTTCCCTTTTTAAATATCGAGGCAGGTGTCGGGTGTTCTGTGCATGTTCATCCTTTATTTAAGATCTTATAACAGTTCTATGCAATTGTGTGTCTTGCTTGTCCGTTTCAGAGACCATTGAAGAGTGTATCAAATGCCTATGTGTCTGGAGTCATCTCTTGGCAAGATCAGGAAAGCACAGCAGATTTGTTTCCTGGAAGTAAATTGGAGAAGCAAATCGGTGCTTACAATCAACTTTGGCTTCAAGGTCACAATCACGGATGCAAGATTTTAAAGCTCGATATTCTTTCAGTTGTTCCAAACTTGCATCAGCTGGCAAAGATTTAGCCAAATCTGGATTAGTAATCCAGTGACATTTCCACAACAGCACCATCTTTTGCAGCGGAGCCTATTGGAAAGCACAATGAGCAGGCTATTTCAGTGCTGTTTGACAGCTCTGTCCAAAATAACTCCAGCCATTTTGATTATTGTGATTGATCTGAGGCCGTGGTAATTTGTAATTATTCTCCTTTTAGGGCACCGACCATAATTGAGTAATATTCTACAGTGTCAGACAGATGTGAGAGTTGGAGCTGGAATGAAACACTTTCCACAGATATACGACATGCTGTGCAGCACAATTATTCAGTCCTATTGCAGGAATAGTGTCAGGGTCCATCGCTTTTGTCATATCTATTGTGGTCAGCTACTTCCTCATGCCACGTGCAGCAAATCGAATAGATTAAAGACTGGCATATGTGATTCTTTGGGCATCGTGAAGAGGGTAAGGTGTATCAACGAACCAACACTACTGGCTGAACATGGTGCAGAGACCACTTCGTTGACATTTACACTGATATGCATGGCTATTCCAGTATTCACGATGAGTATATTTGTGGCGCCGTGTCCTCCAGTGAGTTGTTTATCTGTCCATAACCTTTTTTGACTGATTGTGACAGAACTGCACAACGTGGATCTGATCAAATTTTAGTCCTGCTGTTTGGAACGTAACCAGCCAAGTGCGGGATCTTCACTGGTTTGCAATCACGTTTAGGTACACATGGTTCTGACCCTGACATGTTCACCCAGAATCGTCACTGAACCAAAATTGGTTGTTGGTGATAGCAGACTGAGGGATTATCTCGGGGGAAAAGGTTACAGACTGTGGTTGAATACAATTCTGCTTCTGCTTCTGTCATAGAGTCTTAGAGTCATGCAATATGCAAATCGACCATTTGGGCCAAATCGTCTATGCTCACCAGATTTCCGAAACAGAACTGGTCCTACATTTCTTCTTTCTGCACATGCCCCCCAAAACCTTTCCTACTCAGGTACCCATCCCATTTTCTTTTAAACGTTGTAATTGTACTCGTCATTACAACTTTGTTGGACAGCTCATTACATTTACAGACAACCGTCTGTGAGAAACAACTTCCCACTCCATCCCATATAAATCTCTTGCCTCTCATCTTCAACTTATATTCTCTGATATTGGACATCGCCAACGTAGGAAAATGACATTGGCTATTCATGATGTCCATGCCCCTAATGGTATGATAAACGTCTCAAATATCCTACGAAAAAGGAAATCAAAACAACCTAGCCATATATCTCAATACTTCTAGTTTGCATAACGTCATTGTCAATATTTTTGTCCGCTGTCTAGTTTATAACATGGTTCCTACAGCAGAGCGACTAGAAATGTGCTCAGTAATCAAAATCTGGCCTTATCATTCTCTTGAACTGCCACAATATGATGGCTGCATTCCTATGTTCAATGCTCTGACCGATGAAGGTAAACTTGTCTAACGTCTTCTACACAACACTATCTACTTATGACTCCACTTTCAATGAACTATGTACTTGGACTCCTGCGTCTCTCTGTTCAAAGATATTCTGCACAGCCCCACCTTTAACTGAGTAAATCCTGTTTTGTTTTGCCTCACAAAATGTAACACATTCTATTTATCCGCATGAATTCCATCTGCCAGGCTTTGACCCAATAGCCCAGTTTATCAGAATATTATTTTTCGCTTAGTTAACCTTCTTCTCTGTCCATTGGAACATCAATTTTGGTTTCGTCTACAAACTTACTCTACATACTTCTTTATCCTCTTCCAAGTCATTTGCAAAAGCAATGAACATTAGCAGCTTGGTTCGGTGGCACACCGCTGGTCACAGGTCACTGGTTGGAACAACAAATCTCTGCAACAACCCTCTATTGTCTCCTATCGTCAAGCCAATATTTCTTATCTAATTGACTATCTCTCCCTGATCTCCTGTGATCTAACCTTATTAACATGTTGCCATGCAGAATTTTGTGGGACTCACTACTTTCGACGTAGATGACGTATGTTCTTTACCTTCATATGTCGTTTTGGTTCCCTCTTGCATAATTGCAGTCTAGTTTGTGAGACACTTATTTCCACGTACAAAGCCGTGCTGACTATCCATATTCAATCCTTGCCTTTCCAAATGATTTGCATCCTGTCTCTCAGAATTTCCTCCAAACATTTACACACTCTTAACATCAAAATCACAGGACAGTACCTCCCTGACTTCTCCTTGTTGTGTTCCAGTCCTCTAACATTTCACTTGTGGCTGTTGATAGTACATATAAAACAATGAAAAAAACTTGCTGATCCTTTAAATCAGAAAGGAAGATAAAAGGTGTGGGAAAGCTCAACAGGTATCAAAGTATCTGTGCAGAGAACACAGAGTCAAAGTTTCGGTCCAATGACACTTTGTCAGAATCCGAAGGAATGATATAAATATTTCAGACATGGGCCATGCAGTTTGTTTCCTGTCTTCCCGCAATGATCTGGGCTACTATTGAACATTTCCTGGGTCGTTATCTAAATTTATTCACTTAATGACCTCCAACACTCCCTCTTCTGTAATGTGGTCTCGTTTCAAAACATATGTCCTCATGTGAGTACATGTGACAATAAACCTATTAAAACCAATTCATCTCCTGTGATGTACACATAGATGGCACTTTGATATTTAAGCAGCCCTATGCTTTCCCAGTTAATCGTTTACCCTTACTATGCTTGTACAATTTCTATCAATTCTCCTCAACTTTATCAGCCAAAGATATCTCATTACCCCATTTGTCCTTCCTGATTTCCCTCAGAAGTGTAATCCTACACCCAGTATGATCCTCAAGCGATTCCCTTGATCTCAACTATCTATACCTGACATCTAGCTCCTTCGTTTTACTTGACCAGCACCTCATTATCCCCAGTCATGTCCTGTTCACTACTCTTGATACCATTGCCCTTCACACTACCAGGAACATGTTGTCACAGCACCGTCATTATCTCGCTTTTGAAAGACTCCCACTTGCCTTACGTCCTGTAGTTGCCAACAGATTCCCCCAAATCATGTTGTGAAAGTTCTTGCCTCATGCCGTCGTAATTAGCCTTGTCCGAATTTAACTTGTGGTCGAGAATTATCCTTTTCCAGGTCGATTTTCAAACTGATATAATTTTGGTCACAGGTCCCAAAGTGCTCCCACTCTAAGAAATCAGTCACTTTTCCTGCCTTATTTTCCAGGAAGGAAATAAAGTTGTGGTCTAGGTCAGATCAGCCATGGTCTTACTTAATGGTAAGACAAACATAAGGAGCTGAATGTCTGCATGTGTCTGTGTGTTTATGATTGTGTGTGGCTGCGTGTGTGTGTCTGTTTCTGTGTTTGGGTCTGTGCGCTTTGGTGTGTTAAGATTAGATTAGATTCCCGACAGTGTGGAAACAGAGCACAGCATTCAGCCCAACAAGTCGATAACGAGCCTCCGAAGAGCAACCCACCCAGATCCATTCCCAAACATTCACCCTTGAGCAATGCACTATGGATGATGTAGTATAGCGGCACGGTGGCGCAGTAGCGCAGTGATTAGCACTGCTGCCTCACAGTGCCAGAAGAGCCGGGTTCAATTCCTACCTCAGGTGACAGTGTGTTTGGAGTTTGCCCATTCTCCCTGTTTCTGTCGATTGTTTCCTCCCACAGTCCAGAAATGTTCAGGTTTGGTGAATTGTCCATGCTAAATTGAACAACGTGTTAGTTATAAGGGAATGGGTGGGCTACTCTTCGAAGGGTGTGGTGTGGACTTGCTGGGCCGGAGGGCCTGTTTCCTCGCTGTGAGTAATTCTAATCAATTCATCTAACGTGCACATCTTTGTTGCTGTGAGTGGAAACCCTGGCAGTGCTCACCACTGAGCCATGTTCCCACTGGCCCGAGAACATCTTGGTCTGCATATTGCTTTGTGTTGAGTGGACAGCTCCTCTGGATTTATGGCGTGTGGGCTGGTTCTGTGAGGTGGATTGGGAATATGATAAGATTAACCATTGAAGCTGATCTATCAATGCCTTTATTTCTCCTTCTTGTCATTGGACCCTGCATCTTTCGCTCGATTAATGTTGCAGTCGCCCATTCACAGTACAACATGTTCAGACATAGCCACTATCCTGGCAGCAGGCACAGACGCTTCATTCAGAAGCCATCAGCCATTCCCATTATCTTCGGGTGTCCATGGAGGAAGAAAAGCCGGCCTCTCGAATAAAGGCCGTCCCCTTGTCAGACGGCTCAAAACACATTTCCCCTTCCCAATTCGAACCACCAAACAACAGCATGAAAATATCCCGTGTGCACAGAAAGCAATGAGGCCAGTGGCATCGTCAGGGAGCAGACCATCAGGGAGATGGAACAGCACTTCTAATGATTGAAACGTTCAGAGTAAACTTTCCCGTTTTCACTGTATCAGAATGGCATTTGTGTTGTGAGTCTTCATGAAACGATCACTTTGCATACCCGACAAGCCCCAGAACATTCTATACCCGACACTCCCTGGACATTCTTTAATCAATATTTCCTGTAACATTCTGGATCCGTCATTCCCTGGAACATTCAATAACTGACATTACCCGGAACATTATGTATGCAAAATTTTTTGGAGCATTATTTAACTAATATTCACCAGAACATTATGTACCCATCACTCTCCGGTACATTATATATACAACGTTCTCTGGAACATTCGAGAACCAACATACCCTGGAAAAGTCTCTATGCGACATTCTCTGGAACATTCTATAACTACATTCTCTGGAACATTCTTGATATGACATTTCGAGGAAAATTCTATAACTGCCATTCTCTGGAACATTCTATAACCGATATACCCTTGAACATTCCACAACTAACATAATCCAGATTATTCCATACTCGACATTCAACCAAACATTCTGTTAATGACATTCTTTAGAATCTTCTCCAAAACATTCTATCCCTGACAGTATTTGTGAATGGCCGGACGTCAGTTAAGGGGCAAAATGCAAGATGCTGAAGGAAGATATCCTGTTCCCCGGAGAAGGAGACACTGTGCCGGTCGGTCCCTCAGGCTGGTGAAGTGGTGAATACGTTTTCCTGGCGTTTACATTTCGTCACAACACGGAATCGATCATAATGTAGGTTGAAAAACAGAAATTTGCTAACTCTGTTGTCTTCAATGAGTTGCTGGATAATAGTTCAGGACATCAACTTTTTCATACTGCATGTGAAGAAGTGGAAACGCGTGACATGTGACTTGTCGAGTAATCCAATCTGTGGGAATGCTCAAGAAACCATTTGTTCTTATGGATATATTGCTGTGTATTCGAATTGGAAGGGTACTTGTGTTTGATGACATATTTTTGACAGTAATTCAGAACTTCCCTTTTGTTATTCCAGCTCTAATTATTTGAATACATCTCTGAAGACAGTGACACATTTGAAGATCTGAATGCGTGTTCAATTAAACTGGTCACTTTGCCTCCAGGCTCATGTATGATGCCTTTGCTTTCCTTCCTCACAGTTAACGCGTTGACGATCTACGTCCTGCTTTATAAAGATTGTGGATTGGCTCCATGTGTCAGACGTTATCTGGGAGCCATGGCAGTGGCGGATCTACTGGTCATTATCCTAGACTTGATATTGAGACACATTCCCATTGTTTATTGGGGACAGTTTTATTTTATGATATCCATCCGCGTGTGTAATATCCACGCTAGTCTGCTTTGTGCAGCCACTGACTGTTCTGTCTGGTTCACAGTCACTTTCACCTTCGATCGGTTTGTGGCCATTTGTTGCCAGATGCTGAAAAGTAAATATTGCAGTGAGAAAACGGCAGCGGTGGTTCTTGGATCCGTAACTGTGCTGAGCTGTTTAAAGAACATCATTTGGTATTTTATGCACACACCTAAGTATTGGCTGCGTAACTCCCCCTGGTTTTGTGTGATAACAGGTACTATTCAAACATCCCGTTTCTGGGGCACAATTGAGCTCCTTCACCACATCCTAACACCGGTTCTTCCATTTCTTCTGATTCTGCTGCTCAATGTTTTCACCGTCAGACACATTTTAGTAACGAGCAGAGCCCGCAGGAGACTCCGGGCTCATACCACTGGGGACGCTCAGTCTGACACAGAAATGAGCAATCGGAAAAAATCCATCATTTTACTGTTTGTGATCTCGGTCAATTTTATCCTGCTTTGGTCAACGTATATGATATTTTTCATGTGGCACCGGATGGCGTGGACTGGGTATGTGCGTGGGTATCCAAATAGCTTTGTGCAGGAGTTAGGCTTCATGCTGCAGCTCCTCAGTTGCTGCACAAACACCGTGATTTATTCCGTGACCCAGACGAAGTTCAGACAGCAGCTGAAGAACGTGCTGAAATATCCTTTTATCCAAATTCATCAATCAATTAAATTCATTCATAAATCAATCCATCTGGGATTATCTCATTTCCGTTGAAGTTTTCAGCGAAGAAGCAGCCCATCACTGTTTTACGAGACTGAAGGAAGCGTTGGTTTGTCCAAGCTGATCCCACAAGGTGTTAGCGGGACATATTTTAATGTTTCTTTCATCTCAGGTGCCACTGACAAAAGGCAATATCCTACTGGAAGTATCGAACATTTCAATTTGTTAACGATTAAAATGTTTACTAAAAAGTGCTGAGCCACAGAGTAAACAATGTTATTGTTTGTCTTTGTGTTGAAAAAGCTGAGCTGGAGAGTGACACATGCAGGCTCGAATCCTGGTTCACAGTGAAGTGGAAGGGACCGGGGAATAAGCTCACAGTTTAAGTAACTCTGTCCTTGCTTTCACCTCACCAACCTAGACGTCAGCGAAATTCATCTCTCTCCATTTGACTCTCTCCCTCCATATTTCGCCCCGACTCTCAAACTGCGGCTGTGCCTCGCAGTCCCAGCTCAGACTTGCACACTCAATTTCACTGTCCCTCCCTTCACCATTCTCCATCACTCTCCTTCCGTACTGAACTCAATAACCAACAAACTCACTCTCGAGAATCCTTCTTTCCTTCAATCCTCTCCCACCTTATTTTGCTGTGGCAACAGAGGAGGCCTTTGGATCTTCAGTACGGTGTTCCGGTAAAAAAATATTGGTTCGGTGCTTTTGGTGATTGCTAGGATAACAGACTGGAGCTTTGGCCAAACGCTGTTGGTTGTGGCAAAAGTGAGTGTGAGAACATTAGTCATTATGATGGGGTAAGTGAGCGAGTGGGAGCATAGGCTGTGGCTGGGGTTAAAGTGTGGAGGTTTGACACAAGGCTATTGCACAAGGATCAGACTGTGTGTGAAACAAAGTCTGTTAAACAGGGAAGAATGTGTGGATGTGGTCAAAGACCATTTCTTGGGAATGAACTGATCCGGGTCTCACAGGCCCATTCTCAGCATAGAGTGTGTGCGGTAGAGTGAGCATAACAGTGGTGGCATGTCTGGGGGAGAGAGCGTTACAGACGGGGAGTGGAGGGGCTAGTGATTGTGACGGTGAGGGGGTACGCCAGCTAGTGAACGGGACAGTGGGCTAGTGGCCATTGCAGTGGTGGAGTGTGCGATGGTGTGAGTGTGACAGTGGGGAAGTGTGCGAGAAAGGGAGCGTGATGGCGAGGAAGCGTGTGGGGGAGTGAGCATGACGGTGTGTATGCAGGGTTGTGAGGTGATGGTGTGGTCGTAAGCCGGGAGGGATCATAATATTGGGGGAGTGTCGGAGTGCGAACGTGGTGGTGGGATCGTGTGCGGGGTATTGAGCGTGACAGAGGGGAAGTGAGCGTGATGGTGCGGAGTGTGGGGACATTGAGTGTGATGGCGGGGATAGATAGTCAGAGTGAATGTAATGGTGGCGTTTGAGGGGGGAGTGAGCGTGACTATGGGGCAATTTCTGTGAGTGAGAGCAACTTTGGGAGCGAGAGTAGGTAAGTGATGATAACGGGACTACTGCGTGGGCAAAAGTACATTATGGTGGTGGAGTGTGCAGGGGAGAATGCATGCCAATGGGGGTGCATGCAGGGCTGAGAGTGGAGTGTGTGAAAATTGTCCAAATATGTGTGTAACGGAAGGGGTGCGCGTGGCAGGAAGTATTTTTGTTATTTAGTTGAGCTGGGGAGTGGGCGTGACAGTGGAGGAGTATCAAGGAGTGAGTGTGGCAATGTTTGGGTGTGCAGGGGACTAAGTGTGACGGTGGGTAAGTGTGCGGGGAGTTTGTGTAATGTTTGAAATGTGAGCGGGTTAGTGATCAATACGACGTGGGATTGCGTGTGATACTTAGCATGATGGTGGGGGAGTGTGTGGGGCAGTAAGTGTGACGGTGAGAGAAAGTGCGGGGAAACAAGTGTGGTGTTGGGGGCGTGTGTGGTGGTGTGTGTGTGATAATGCGTACTGTGCGAGAGAGTATTTGTAACAGAGGGAGAGGGCGTGGAGCAGTTAGTGTGATGTTGATTGAGTGTGCAGGCGTGTGTGTGCGGAGGGACTGACTGTGATGGTGGGGGAGTGAGCGGGAGAGTGATCTCAATGATCGGACCAGTGTGTAGCAGAGTGAGCGGGATGATCAGGGAGTCTGGGCGGAGTAAGCCAGATGCTCGGGGAGATCCCAGTGGAGACAATGTGATGGTGAGCGAATGTGGGAGGACTGAGCTCAATGGTGCAAGAATATGTGCACAATGGAGTGGCTGGGGGAGGGAGTGTGACGGTGGTCGAGTGAGGGGGTTTAAAGTCGATGGTGTGAGTGTGTCAGCGTGTGGTTGGAGAGTGTGCTGGACTGAGTGTGATGCACAGCAGGTCAGGAAGCTTGACTCTAATCTTGATTCTAATCTCTGTCACCATGACCGCCTTACACCCCCTCTGTCACCGACACCCTCACTCTCTCACACTCACTCTATCATGATTATCCTGTCCCGGTTCAGTATGACAGTGACAAAGTGAGGGTGCAGATGTCAGGGTGATGGAGTGAGTGAGAAGTGGTCAGAATGACAAAGATGGAGTGAGTATGAGAGGGACAGGATGACAGAGTGAGCGTGATGGGGTGAGGAGGACGCTGACAGAGTGAGAGTGAGTGAGGTGACAGTGAGAGAGTGAGTGTGAATATGGAGGAGTGATGGTGATGGAGTGAGTATGAGTCTGTTAGGTTGACAGTAACAGAGTGAGTGTGAGGGGGTCAGCGAGATGATGATGGAGTGAGTCACGGTAGTTAGAGTTAAAATGAGGGAATGCGAATGTGGGGGCAGTCTAACGGTGAGAGAGAGAGTTTGAGTACGAGGTGTTTCTGGGAGCTTCAGGGTAATGGTGAAGCAGTGAATGTAAGTGCCTCAAGGTTACAGTGAGTGATTGTGTAAGGCGTTTAGGGTAACTATGTTGGAATGATTGTGAGGGCGTGAGGGAGACTGTGATGGAGTGAGAGTTTTCAAACTGACCCTTGCAGAGTGAGTGTGAGGGGCCACAGTGGGAGGATGTAAGTGATGGAATGAGTGTGTGGGGGTCAGGGAAACGGCCTCAGAATGAGAGTGAGGATGTTGGTGTGATGGAGTGACTGTTAGGGGGTCAGGGCGACCGTTATGGAGTGAGTGTGAATGTGTCAGGGTGATGCACTGAGTGTGAGGGGGCCAGGGTGACAGAAACGGAGGGAGCGTGGGGATTTCAGGGTGACGGCAATGGAGTCAGTGTAAGGGGCTCAGTGTGGCAGTGAGAGAGTGGCTGGGACGTTTGAAGGTGACGGAGTGTGCGAGATGTCAGCGTGAGGGAGTGAGTTTGAGGGTGTCAGGGTCACGGTGATGGAGTGAATGTTAGTGTGTCCGGATGATGCAGTGAGTGTGAAGGGACAGGGTGACTGTAACGGAATGAGTCCGATGGGATAGGGTAATACTGGAAGAGTTAGTGTGAGTGTGCAAGGGTGATGTTGACGTTGTGACTGTGGTGGGTCATGATGAACATGATGGAGTACGTGTGAGGTAGGCATGGTGATGCTGATGAATTGAGTGAGAGGGTGGTGAGGAAGACAGTGATAGATTGAGAGTGGGGGTGCGGGTAATGGTTAATGATTGTAGTGTGAGAAGGTCGCCATGACACTAACAGAGTCAGTGCAACGGGGGTCACTATGGCCACGATGCAATGAGTGTGGGGGTAAGGGTGACAGACACGGAGTGAGAGGGGTTTCAGGATGAGGATGAAACACTGAGCGTGAGTGGCTCAGTGTGATAGTGAGGGAAAGAATGTCACGTGGAAAAGGAGTCAGTGTGAGGGGTCAGCGGGATGTTTATGGTGACTGTGTGTTGGGGACAGGGTGACTGTCATGGAGTGAGAGTGAGCGGGTCAGCACGATGGAGGGGAAGTGAGTGTTTGGGGGCAGGTTGACGGAGTGAGTGTGAGGTGTTGAGGAAGATGATTACAGAGTGAGGGTGAGGTGAAGGTTACTGAGTGTGAAGGGGTCAAGGTGACCGTGACAGAATGGGTGTGAGGGTGTAAGAGTGATGGGTGTGGGAGTGAATGTGAGGGAGCCAGTGTGATGGTGAAGGAGTCATCGTGAGGGGTTCAGTGTGACAGTAGAGGGATGAGTGTGAGGGGGTAAGTGTGTTCGTGATGGAGTGAGTGTGGGGTGTTCTGGGTTACAGTGATGGAGTTAGTGTGAGAGAGTCAGGGTGATGGACTGATTTGTGGGAGTTTTCATGCTGACATTGCTCGAGCGAGTGTGAGGTGCCAAACTGATGGAGTCGATGTGATGGTACAACGAGATAGTGATGCACAGTGTGTGAGGGGGTGAGGGTGAAGGTGACGGAGTGGGTGTGAGGGAGCCAGCGTGATGTTGATGGAGTGAGTATGAAGGGATCAGAATGACTGAGAGAGCCAGCGTGACGTTGATGGAGAGAGTGTGAGGGGATCAGAATGACTGAGATGGAGGAAGTCTGAGGTGCTCAGGGTAGTAGTGACAAAGTGAGTGTGAGGGGATGAGGGTGAATGTGACAGAGTGAGTGTGACGAGGTCATAGTGACAGTGACAGAGTAAGTGCAAGGGCGTCGGTGTAACAGTGATGCAGTGAGTGTGAGGGCGTTAGGGTGATACAAATCGAGTGAATGTGAGGTGTTTTAGGATGATGGTGAAGCAGTGAATGTGAGGGGCTCAGGGTGGCAGTGAGTGAATGAGTGTAACGTGGCCAGGATAGCAGTGTTGGAGTGATTGCGTGGGTTCTTACGGTGACACTGAACGAGTTAGCGTGGGATGTCAGGGTGACAGAGTCAGTGATAGGGGTCAGCGTAACAGTGATCGAGAGCGTATGATGGCGACAGGATGATGGTGACAGAGTGAGCGTGAGGGGTCAGGGTGACGATGATGGAGGGAGTGAGGCACGTAGGTTGACAGCGGGAGTGTGAGGTGGTCAGGATGATGTTGACAGAGTGAGTAGAGGAGGGTTAGCGAGATGGAATGATTGTTAGCTGGTCCGGGAGTTGGTTACAGTATAACAGTGAGGAGTTTGATGTGACGGTGATGGAGTGAATGTGAGGGAGTCAGTGTGACGATGACGGAGTGAGTGTGAGGTTGTAAGGGTGACAGTTACAGAGTATGTGTGGAGGTTCAGGTTGAGGGAGATGGAGTAAGAGTGGTCAGTGTGATGGTGAGGGAAAGTGAATGATGGGGCAGTGCGACGGAGAGATTGTGAGTTTGAAGGTGTCAGGGTGACTGATAGAGTGTGAGGGGCATGGCAACAGTGATGGAGGTGGAATGTCGGTATCAGGGGATACTGACAGAGTTACTATGAGTGGTCAACACGTCGGTGATGGAGTGAGTGTGAGTGTGTCATGGTGATGGAGTGAGTATGAGTGGGTCAGGGTGACAGTGACAGATTGAGTGTGAAAGGGAAGTGTGGTTGTGACGGAGTGAGTGTGAGGGGCTCAGGTGGGCAGTGATGGAGTAAGAGTGAGTTGTCAGCGTGATTGTGATGGATTCAGTGTGAGACGGTTATGTTGATGGAGTGAGTGTGAGTGGGTGAGGGGAAATGTGACTGAGTGAATATGAGGTTGTCAAGGTGATGCAGTGAATGTGTGACGGTAGGGTGACGGGAGTGGAATGAATGTGGGACATCAGGATAATGGTGGAGTGGTTAGGTTGACAGTGACAGAGTGAGTTTGAATGGGTCAGGATGACGGATAGAGTGTGAGTGGGTGAGGGTGTCAGAGACAGATAAGTGTGACACGGACACTGTGACAGTGAGGGAGGGTGTTGTGAACAGGTTAGCGTGACAGAGACGGTGTGAGTGTGAGGAGTTCATGGAGACAGTGACGGAGTACGTGTGAGGTTGTCAGGGTGATGTTGATGGAGTAAGTGTGAGGGATTCGGGGACAGAGTGAGTGTGAGCAATTAGAGTGGCGATGATGAAGTGAGTGTGAGGAGCACAATGGATATGGAATGAGTGATAACCGGTCTGGGCATCAGTGACGGAGTGAGGGTGAGTGGGTCAGGGTGATGGTGAGCTGGTCAGAGGGACTGTGATGGTGTGAGTATGAGGGGGTCAGTCTGATTGTGATAGAGTGAGTGCGAGATGGTCAAGGTGACAATGATGGAGTGAGTCTGAAAGTGTCAGTGTGATGGTGAAGGAGTGAGTGTAAAGGTGTCAGTGTGATGGTTCACGATGTGAGTGTAAATGCATCAGCGTGACAGTGATGGAGTGAATATCAATGTGTACGTGTAATGGGGAGGGTGCGAGTGTGCGGATGTTCGGGTGGCAGTGGAGAAGTGAGTGTGAGAGGGTCAATGTGATGGTAAGACAGTGACTATGAGTGGTCAGAGTGACCGTGGGGAGTGGGAATGAGTGGTGGCAGCGTGAGTGTGAGCGAGTGATTGTGAGACGGTCAGGGTGATGTTGAAAAGTGAGTGTGATGGGGTCAGGGTGACGGAGAGCGAGTGAATGCAACTGCGTCAGAGTGACAGTAATGGAATGAGAATGAGGGGGCAGCATGTCCGTGAGTGAGTAAATGTGAGGGCGTCATGGTGATGGTGAGGGAGGGAGGGTAACGTGGTCAAGGTGATCGTAAAGAAGTGAGAGTGTGGGGTTCAGGGAGACGGTAACAACGTGAGTTTGAGGGTGTTTGGGTGACAGTGAGGGAGAGACTATGAGGTATTCAGAGTGAGGGCGGTGGAATGAGTGTGACGGGTCAGAATGACGGTGAGGGAGTGAGAATGATGGGGTAGCGTGACGGTACGAGAGTGAGTGTGAGGGGGTCAGGGTAACGGACACGGGATGACATTGAAGGAGTCAGGAACAGAGTGGCAGAGTGAGTTTGATTTGGTCAGGGTGACAGTGCTGGAATGAACGTTTGCGGGTCAGGCTGACAATGATGGAGTGAGTGTGAGTGGTCAGCGTGACAGCGATGCAGTGAATGTGAGGGTGTCATGTTGATCAAATGAGTGTGATAGGGTCATGGGCTGCTGCGGGGCTGAGTGTGAGAGGGGCAGCGTGACAATGACAGTGTGAGTGTGACAGGGTCAGGGGAGCAGTGACGGAATCTGAGTGAGTGTGTTGTGGATAAATGACTCAATGTTCCATGAGAACAAAATCCAGGTGACGCAAGAAATCATTCAAAAACCTAAACTTTAATCTTGCAAAATCAAAGATTTGGGAGCCAGTAAAATGTATTCCCAGACTCCCCACAAGTTCTTTCTTCTCCAGTTTATAAATTTGTTTGGTCCTGCGCTTATCAGCTGACATTAGCATCGCCAGACATGGTGATTTACTTTGTCTTTCTAAACTAAACAGCGTCTGTCACACTGGTTCCCTCCATTACACTTAACCGATCACATGACAACACGCTCATTTTCAGCATTAACGCATCTACCAGTGATGTAACTTGCCTATCACAATACACTATCATTACCTATTAGTGGAGGCCTGTAACATGATCCCGGGCATATATTGCAGCGCTAAGATAACTTCATTACTGCCAGAATAACAGATCTCACACAGAGAAATCATACAAAGAGGCAGGACGCACAAAGGCGATTCGACCGACCAAGCACCAAAGGCGGGCAATAACATTTTCCAGGATACAATCCTCAAATGATTGTCCATCCGCACGTGGAGTCACATGCCAAGAACACATCTCAAAATAACTGGAAGTGGAAAAAAACTCCCAAAGTCCCTGCACAATCTAAACATGCATGCAACCCATGCCAGTCAGGTGCTTTCCTCAAAACAAGGCTTCAGCAATACAGCAGACGTCACATCATAGTGATAGAGTGGGAAACTCATAGTAGAAGAGGTGAGTTGGCCAGAGTCCACTGGAACAACACCGAATTGTCACGCACCAAGACGCACTAAAAAAAGACTTAATGAGAGGTATAGCACTGTAACATACAAAGGCAACAACAAGCAACACGATACCCGGAACCATCCCAATCTAAACAAACCAAGCCCCCGATCTAACCAAGACACAATCCAACTAGCCAATAACTCAAAGGCCGGGCAGAGCATTCTCCTTTAGCTTCTACCTTTAAGTTCTGCTGCTACCTCCCGCCTGAGTTAAAGATCCCTGTGGGCTAGTATTATTGGGAATAGTGTTGCAGCAATAATCTCCAAACAGTACGTAGACCCCACCATTATCAGCCAATAACACTGTCCAAGACCTACTTAGTCAACCAGGCCATCCGACTGGTCCCATCCAATTGTTCACCCAACATAAAGAAGGCATCGTCAGAATAATGAATAAATCTCTGCTGATTATTATATATATACCCAATCCACTCAGCATTCTCGCAAACAGGAATGGCAGGGAGAAGTAACTCCCAGAACGCGGCAATCACATTCCTGGCCTTGAACACCGTGGGAAAACCCCTTGGCTAACCTGTACTAGCAATGTATATTGCCGGATCAGGGACGTTTTGAGCGATGCAGATTCGGTTGTGGTAGGGCACTAAATGAAATCCGCCAGGTCCGCCAAATCGATGGACCCCCAATTCAAACACAGAAACAGAAAGGTTCAGGACAGTGGAGTGAGCTTCAGTAACCTCCCCAACCCATCCTCAACTACACAATCAGAGGTAAGTTCTCCTTTCGCAAACGCAACACCGACTGCCACAGAGGCACCAGCAATCCGACAAGCCGCACTTCCCGACTGCTCATGACCTAATAAAGATGCAACAGGCCCGAGCACGCCCTTTTTATCATCGTAGCCCCTTCTCAGCCCTCACACAGCTCAACCCCGGAGTCCAACTGTGCATGTGGGAACACCCTGGTACAGTAACTGAGAAAGTATTACGACTATAGTGCCAATCACTGAATGGCAGTCAGCGACGCGCTAGTTACCATAAAGCGACATGTTCCCCTCGGCTTTTCCAATTTCTTTCCAGAAAACCGTACAATTACAAGATCTTCAAGTCCAATAGGCCTCTTCCTGTTACCAGGCACTGACTCCCTCATTATTTCATGGTGTGGACAGACTTATGAATCATAGTAAGCTGTTGAATGTTTTTGTTTTAGTTCAAGTTCCTATCGTTCCAAGTTAGGCCCGTCATACGGACTCCTCCACTCAAACACTGGCATGGATCAACCAGTAAGCGTTCATGTGGCACGAAGTCACCCATGCAATTAGTCTGCACATATGAGCCCATTAATGCCAGCAGCAGTGCATCGACCCAGGTATGATAGGTACTTGTAAAAAGTATGTTTAACTCAACTTCCAAACAGCTCATAACCCGTTCCACCATACCCTGCGACTGAGGATGATGCACACATCCAAACCTCTGCTTAATCTGCAAAGTCTGCAGCACCACCTTAACCACCTTCTGGACAGATCTCAGACGGTATGTCAAACTTTGGAATAACTTTAGTTGTTAAAAGCTTTACCACAGTGCTTACCCCTGAATCCTTCAATGGGTTCGCTTCTAATCATCTAGTAAACCAGTCAATATCCACCAACATATATATCTTCTTTCTCACTGTCCATATCATGTCCATCGGGTTGAACACCAAATGTGTCAATGGTCACTCAGTTCCAGGATATTTCCTATAGGGGTCGCTAGCCTCTTCTAACATGAGTTTGAGCACAGACATTACGTTGTCATAATATGCCAACAACCAAAGTCTGCTTGTAAGGTGCTCAAAAGTCATCCCTCATTATCTTCCTCAGCACTTCATCTCTTGCACAGTGATCCAATCCATTTGCTTCTGAGATGACAAAGATCAACAAAGCGATTGGCGTCACCCACAAGGCTCAGTCTCAGCAGTGCATGCATTCCTGGTGACATTTGTTATACCCTTTGTCCCCACAACAGCTGCTCATCTAAAGTCGCCTCATCTTGCATTGCAATGATGTCGGCTAAGGTTGGCTTTGAATTGAAACACACCAGCGGCGCAATGACAGTTAAAGCACTCCTGGAATTCAGTCAAGCCGCTTCATCTGCTGCCTGATTACCCGTGATCAACAATCACCACATATGTTGTGTGGAGAAAGTGAGGACTGCAGATGCTGGAATTCAGAGCTCAAAAATGTGATGCTGGAAAAGCGCAGCAGGTCAGGCAGCATCAAAGGAGCAGGAGAATCGACGTTTCTAGCATAAGCACTTCTGCAGGAATGAGGAGGGTATGCCAAGCAGGCTATGATAAAAGGTAGGGAGGAGGGACTTGGGGGAGGGGCGTTGGGAATGTGGTAGGTGGAAGGAGGTTATGGTGAGGGTGATAGGCCGGAGTGGGGGTGGGGGGGAG
Organism: Chiloscyllium punctatum; assembly: GCF_047496795.1. Taxonomy (NCBI): domain Eukaryota; kingdom Metazoa; phylum Chordata; class Chondrichthyes; order Orectolobiformes; family Hemiscylliidae; genus Chiloscyllium; species Chiloscyllium punctatum. Next base: position 52,356,833 of record NC_092773.1, read on the forward strand.
ATGTCGGAAAGAAGATTGCAGGTCAAGAAGGCGGTGATGAGTCTGAGGGTTGAGACTGAGAACAGTTTGGGGGAGGGGAAATGAGAAAGCTGGAGAAATCTGCATTCATCCCTTGTGGCTGGAGGGTTCCTAGTCAGAAGATGAGGCACTCTTCCTCCAGGCGTCGTGTTGCCATGGTCTGGCAATGAAGGAGGCTAAGGACCTGCATGTTCTTGATGGAGTGAGAGGGGGAGGTAAAGTGTTCAGCCACGGGGCGGTTGGGTTGGTTGGAGCGGGTGTCCCAGAAGTGTTCTCTGAAACGTTCCGCAAGTAGGTGGCCCGTCTCCCCAATGTGTGGTAGGCCACATTGGGTGCAGCACATAAAGTAAATGATGTGTGTGTGGAGGTGCAGAGGAATTTCTGATGATTATAGAAGGATCCCGTGGGGCCTTGGAGGGAAGTGGGAGGCGAGGTGTGGGTGCAAGTTTTGCATTTCTTGCGGTTGCAGGGGAAGGTGCCGGGAGTGGAGGTTGGGTTTGTGGAGGGTGTGGATCTGATGAGGGAGTCGCGGAGGGAGTAGTCTTTCCGGAACGCTGTTGGGGTGGGAGGGAAATAAATCCTTGGTGGTGGGGTCCGTTTGGACGTGGCGGTAATGACGAAGGATGATCCAATGGACCTGGAGGTTGGTGGGGTGGTAGGTGATTACCAGGAGGGTTCTGTCCTGGTGGCGATTGGAGGGGCAGGCTTCAAGGAGCGGGAATTGGAGGAAATGCGGTGGAGAGCATCGTCAACCACGTCTGAGGGGAAATTGTTGTCTTTGAAGAAGGAGGCCATCTGATTTGTTCAGTATTGGAATTGGTACTCCTGGGAGCAGATGCGGTGAAGGCGAAGAATTTGGGAATATGGGATCGCGGTTTTACAGGGGGCAGGGTGGGAGGAGGTGTAATCTAGGTAGCTGTGGTAGTCTGTCAGTTAATAGTAAACGTCCGTGTTGAGTCCAGGTAAATTTTACGTCGGGGTGGAAGGTGTTAGCAAAGTGCATGAGCTATTCAACTTCCTCATGGGAGCACGAGGTAGCGCCAATACTGTCATCAATGAGGTTGAACAGTTCATCAACTTTACTAACACCATCTCAGACTCTTCCATCCCCTTCCTAGACCTCTCCATCTCTATCTCGTACGACCGACTCAACACGGACCTTTACTACAAGCCGACTGACTCCCACAGCTACCGAGATGACACCTCCTCCCACGCTGCCCGCTGTAAAAGCGCCATCGCATATTCCCAATTCCTTCACCTTCACCGCATCTGCTCCCAGGAGGACCAATTCCAATACTGAACAAACCAGATGGCCTCCTTCTTCAAAGACAACAATTTCCCCTCAGACGTGGTTGACGATGCTCTCCACCGCATCTCCTCCACTTCCCGCTCCTTGACCCCTGCCCCTCCAATCGCCACCAGGATTCCAGTTCCCATCTGGAGTGCCACATTGGTTTTAGAATAACCATTCAATGTTCTATAAAAGATTTCCCGGAGAGTCAGAAAATCCTTCAAAAAATTAAACTTTAATCTTGCAAAATCAAAGCTGTGTGAGCCAGAAAAATGTCTTCACTGACTCCCCAAAAGCTCTTTGGTCTTCTTTAACTTACATAAATATTTTTCCCGCTTTTATCAGAAAACAGCTAGCCAATAATGCTGGTTTGCTTTGTCTTTCTAAACGTATCGTCATCTACCACACCGGTTCCCTCCACCACACTTAGCCTATTATATTATAGCGCTGTAATCTTCAGCATTCGCTCATCGCCAAGATATTTAATTAACCGATCACAATGCACTACCATTATCTGTTACTGGAGCCCTGTACCATGATCCCGGGCATACATTGCAACATTAAGTTAACTATATTACTGCCATAATAACTATCAAAGACACTATTCCGATCTCAGCTTGAATATTGTGAACAGTTTTATTGATTGATGGATATGATTTAGTGTCACATATGACGAGTTACAGTGAAAAGCTTTGTTTGCAAGCAGAATTGACAAGTCATCGGGTATGAAAAAGCCATAAACTTGGACAGAGAAAGCCATTCATAAGACAATACACAGGCCGAGTGCTAAGTAGGATCAATATTAACAAAATCAGCATTACTTGAAAGAAATGAGTCCATTCGGCACTCTAACAGCAACAAGGAAGACGTTATTCCTGAACATTCTGGTGAATGTATTCACATTCCTGCAACTTATTCCTAATGGAAGAGGATGTTGGAGACCATTACTGTGGTGGAGGGGGTCTTTGATGAAGATGGCAGCCTTACCGTGCCAACGAGCCTTGTAAATGGAGTCCAGCGATGGGAGGTTTGAATATTTGATGGTCTGGACTATGCACAACACCTGCGGTGTTTTTTTTAATGGTCCTGTGCAGAGCAGTTGCCATACCGCCCCATAATGCACTGTGCTGCATGCTTTGAGTGAAACATCTGTTAAAGTTGGCGAGGGGCATTGTGGACATGCTGCATTTGCTGACCTGTATCAGGAAGAAGATATGTTATTGAACCTTGTTGACTGTCTCATCTACTCATTATAGGAAAGTCAGTCGACAGAATGTTCAAGAGATTGATCCCTGGCATAGGAGGATTTTCCCAAGAGATGAAAGAAAACCTTATGGAAAATGCAAAATTCGCAGGGATTCACAGGACAGATTCAGAGACATTGTTGTTTATGTTAACACAGATAGGCTGCAGAGGTGGGCTGAGAGATGGCAAATGGAGTTTAATGCGGATGTGTGTGGTGATTCACTTTGATCGGAATAACCGCAATGCAAAGTACTCAGCTAATGTAAAGATTCTTGGCAGTGCAGATGAGCACAGATCCTTGAAAGTTGCATCCCAGGTTGACATGGTTGTTAAGAATGCATTGTTAAGAATTCATACAGTGTTTTAGCTTTTATTCATAGTGGGATGGAGTTCCAGAACCATGAGGTTATGCTACAACTGTACAAAATTCTAGTGTGGCCGCACTTGGAGTATTGTTTACAGTTCCGGTTCACCACATTATAAGAAAGATAGGCAAGCTTTGGAAAGGGTGCAGAGGAGAGTTACTAGGATGTTGCCTGATATGGAAAGGCTGAGGGACTTGAGGCTGTTTTCGTTGGAGACAAGAAGGTTGAGAGATGATTAATAGAGACATTTAAATAATCAGAGGGTTCGATCGGGTGGGCAGGAAGGGCCTTTTTACAAGATGGGGCATAGCTTTAAATTGAGGGGTGACAGATATGCGACAGATGTCAGAGGTAGTTTCTTTGCTCAGAGAGTAGTAAGGGTATGGAATACTTCGCCTGCAATGGAAGTAGATTCGCCAACGTTAAGTACATTGAAGTCGTCATTGGTTAAGCATATGGACGGACATGGAATAGTGTAGGTTAGATGGGCTGCATGTTGGGATGACTAGTCGGTTCAACATCGAGGGCAGAAGGGTCTGTACTGCGCTGTAATGTACTATGTTTGAGAGTCTAGGACCAAAAGACCAGAAGACATAAGAGTGGAATCAATGCCATTCAGCCCATCGAGTCCACTTTGCCACTTAATCATGGCTGATGCGCGTTTCAATTCCACTTACACGGAGTCTCACCTAATTCCTTGTGAGATCAAAAATTTATCAATTTCTGCTTTGAAAACACCCAATGTCCTGCCTCCACTGCGCTCCGTGGGATGAATTCCACAGTCCCACTACTCTCTGGCTGAAGAAATTTCTCCTCATTCCATTCTAAATTGACCCGCTTTAATTTGAAGGCTGTGTCCACGGGTCCTCGTCTCCTCACCTAACGGAAACAACTTCCCGTCCACACTTTCAAACCCATGCATTATCTTGTAAATTTCTATTAGATGTCCCTCAACCTTCTAAACTCTAATGAATACAATCCCAGGATCCACAGCCGTTCATCGTATTTTCAGACTACTATTCCTGGGATCAAACTTGTGAATCTCCGCTGGACACGCTTCAGTGCCAGGATGTCTTTCCCGAGTATGGGGTCCACAATTGGATGCACTATTCTAAATAGGGCTTAGCTGGAGCTTTATAAAGTTTCAAATCACGTCGCTGCTTTTATATTCCAATCCGCATGTGATAAATCACAACATTATATCTGCTTCCTTAATCACAGACTCACCCTACAAATCAATCTTTAGAGAATCCTGGTTTAGCACTCTCAGATGCCTTTGTACTTTGGCTTTATGAATTTTCTAACGAATTAAAAATATTCCATGCCTGTATTCTTTTTTACCAAAATGCAAGACCTCGCAGTTGCTCACGTTGAATTTCATCAGCCAATTCATGGGTCACTTTACTGAACTGTCTAAATCTTTCTGCAAATTCCACACCTCCTCAGAACTACCTGCCTGGGCGCCGAACTTCATATCATCCTCAACCTTCGCCAGAATGCCCCCAATCCCTTTATCATGTTCAGTAAAATATAAAGTGAACAGCTGCGCCCCCAACACTCAACCTTGCGGGACCCCACTTGTCACCAGCTCTCATTCTGAAAAATAAACTTTGATCGCAAATCTGTGCCGTATGTCAGACAGCTAATCCCCAATTCATGCCAGTAGGTCCACCTCGAACACTGTGGTCCCTCATCTTACTCTGCAGCCTCCCGTGAGGCACCTTATCAAAGGCCTTTTAGAAATCTAGATAAATAACATACACTGGGTTTCCCAGGTCTAACTTATTTGTTACCTCTTCAAAGAATTCTAACAGGTTTGTCAGGAAAGACGTCCCCTTACTAAATCCGTGCTGACTTGTTCTAATCCGAAACTGCATTTTGAAGAATTTAGGAATCTCATCTTTCATGATGGATTCTAGAAATTTACTGACAACTGATGATAGGCGAATTGGCCAATAATTTTCCAACTATTTACTTAATCCTTTCTTGAACAAGGGGGTTACAAAAGTGAATTTCCAATCATCTGAGCCTTCCCTGACTGTAGTGATTTTTTAAAATTCACAATCAGCGTCTCTGCTACTTTCTCAGCCAGCTCCCTCAGAACATTTGAATGCCGCCATCGGGGCCAGGAGATCATTCGCTCTTTGGACCTTTCAGATTTTCTGTCATTTTCTCTTTTGTAATAAATACCACACTCAACTCTGCCCCCGAATGTCTTTAATTGTTGGGATATTACTCATGTCTTCCACAGTGAAGACTGATGCAAAGCACTTATTACGTTCTTCAGCTAATTCCTTATTTCCCATCACTAGCATTCCACCATCAATTTGGAGTGGCCCAGTTTCTCCTTTTGCCTCTCGTTTGTTTCTTCTGAATTGAATTGAAAAAAGTTTTTACTACCATTTCTAATATTACTGGCTTGCTTATTTGATCCGCTGCTTCCTTATTTTTCTTATTGTTATCCTCGGTTTCTTTTTGTAATATTCCCAATCTTCTGATTCCCCAGTGCTCATGGTAATTTTTCAGGCTCTCATTTCTTCTTTGATACATGTCCTGACTTGCGTTGGCTGTTTAACTCCTCTTTCCTTTTTGGGGGGATGGAACACTGTACTGTGTCCTCAATTACACGCAGAAACTCATGCCATTGTTGATCTATTCTCTTTCCCACGAGGTTCTGCTAACATTCGATTTTCGTCAGTTCCTCTCTCATGCCCTTGTAATTACATTTATTTAACTGTAACACCATTACATCCGATTTGGCCTTCTCTCCTTAAAACTGCAGACTGAACTCTAAGATATGAAGGACCCTGCCTCCGAAGTGTTCCCTAACCTTACGATTTCCTTTAAAGTCTGGCTAATTACAATGAATTAATTCCAGAATAGCCTGCTCCCTTATAGGCTCCATTACAACCTGTACCAAAAAGGCATCCTGTACGCTTTCCATGAATTCCGTTTCTTTAGATCCATCCACAACATCACTCATCCAGTCGACCTCCATATTGAAGTCCCCCATGATCACCGTGATCTTGCCTTTCCAACATGCTTGATGTATTTCCTCGTACATTTTGCATCCCTGGTCCTGAGCATTGTTGGGAGGTCTGTACGTAACGCCTGCCCCCCTTTTTATTGACTTTGTGGTCCCTCAACTCCACCCACCCAGACTCCACATCATCTGACCCTATGTTATTCAGTGCAATGCATTTCATCTCATTCTTAATTAAGACGGCAACTCCGCTCCGTCTGCCTGAGTTTTCAATAAGTTGTAAATCCTTGAATGTTTAACTGCCAGTCCTGAACCCACTCAACCATGTCTCTGTGATGCCTTTCACATCATAATCATTCACGATGATTTGTGCCATTAATGCATCTGCTTTGTTACCAATACTATGAACATTTAGATGAAGCACATTCATGCTATTTTTTTTTTATCCTCATGATTTCTTAACTCTCCACTGAATTTCCCTAAGTTATGGTTCCTTTTTGCTTCATTCCTAGCCGGCCTTGAAGTTTAACCTTGCACACACGCTAACCTACTGTTTATCTTTCTACTTGGCTCCATACTCCCTGTTACTTTCCCGTTCCCTTCCCGCCAACTGACAAGTTTTAAGTCCTAATGAACACCCCATTTATCCTTTTCGTCAGAATACTGGTTCCAGATTGGTACAGGTCGACACTGTCCCATTGGTACAGATCCCTCCAGTTCCAAAATTCATGCCAATATCTCATAAAATTGAATCCTTCTTTCCTACACCAAACTCTTAGCCAGTTGTTTACTTCCATAATTTATCCCTGTGTCAATTAGCACGTGGTTCTGGCAGTAATCCAGAGTTTATGAGCCTTCAAGACCTGATCTTCAATTTCCTTCCCAATGTTTGACAATGCGGAAAAAGGTTCTCTTTCCTGGCCTTTCCAATTTTGTTAGTGCCAACGTGGACCACAAAAATTGGATCCTACCCCCTCCCGCTCCAATATCGATCCAAGCCGGTCGAAGATATCCAAATCTTTGGCACTCTGCAGGCAATATACTACGCAAGACTTCCGAATCAGTTTGCAAAGGATACTAGCTGTCCCGCTAATTATAGAATCTCCTATAGCAACTACTTGAATTTTTGATCCCCACTCTTGTATGGCGTTCTGCCCCATGGTGAGTGATCAGCCGGGTCTTCCTTTTCACAGCCCTTTTCCTCATCCATGCAGGGAGTAAAATCTCATACCTGTTGAAAAAGTTCAGTGCCTGACCTCAGAAACCCATACCTGCCTAAATTACAGTCACACCCTGCTTTCCCTGATCATAAACTGAGTTTGAGTTACTTACATTAGCGAGTGTGACTGCCTCCTGAAACAAAACGTCCAAGTAAATTTCCCCGCTGTGTCGCTGTGTTTGAAACACAGATTCCAAAACATCAATTCTGATCAATTATGACCAGAGGACATGATCTCAAGGCAAGGAGTCACCTCTGTTGGATTGAGATGAGGAGGAATTCCTTCTCTCAGTTGGTGCAAAATCTGGGTAATTCTTCACTGTAGAGGGCGGTAGCGGCGGCTGTTCAGTGTATCCGAGGCAGAGATAAACAGTTTTTTTTTTAATTAGTACAGGAACCAAGTGTTATATGTTCAGACAGGAAAGTGAAATTAAGGATTTTCAAGTCAGACTTGATGAATTGAATCGTGTACTGCTGTTCCTATGTGTTATGACTTTTTTTGTGTTTCTGCTCTCTTCCTCACTTTTTTCTACTTCCAACTCATTTCACAGAGTAAAGAATGGGGAGATTTGCAACGAAAAGATTGGAAACCAAACATCACTTCATGATCTGACTGAGTTGCCGAATTTATTGTCGACTGAATATGATTGGATTTTGAACATGGAAGTAAATCGCATCATTCACTGCGGGATGAAACTGTACACTTGTAGTACGCGTGGACAAGGCTTCAGCAGATCATCTGACCTGTCACAACATGAATGCAGTCGCATTAGGGGAGGCCATTCAGCAAGTTGACAAAGAGGACTGTTTAATTTTCCACATTGTGGGGAGTGCTCCGAAGTGTTACAAAGTTGAAAGTTTACAGTCAGTAAAATATAAGAAGATTTCTTTTAAATTTCTGAATTTAAATTACAACAACGGCAGCCAGAGAGCAGAACAACGAAGAGACAGGCTGTTTCAACATCGACACATGTGACAATTGGCAGTTAAATAAATACCTGAGTTTTGATTGTTGATAACCAATTAATTTAAGGTATGCCCAGGATACCAAAATCAAATTAAATTAGAATTTATTCTATTCACAACACTGAAAAAGATGAGAGGGTACAATGCTGGGAGTCCAAACTATCAAGACATCATGAGAATTGGGCTAACTGCCCATCAAACTGGAGAGCAGGTGCAATCCGAAGAAATAAACATTTTATTCTCAAAGACGTCTAGAAGGCACTACCTATCATAAGGTTCCTTCTCCTGAGAAAACAGCAAAAGGTAAGCAGTTGACCCAGGTAGAAGACGGTGGAATAATTAGGCCAGCAGGAAGACATCATTCAAGACTGTATGAGGTTTCTGAGATTAAGATGACTTAATGTTTCATAATTGTTTCATTGAAGCAGCATTTCAACAGAGTGGGAGTCAGATAATAATTAGTTAAGACGAAGGGAGCGAGGATTTGTTAATACTTTTTGTGTATATTTCACTGTTTACGGCAGAATAGTTATATTGTCTATTGGGGAAGACACAAGCAATCTCCCTGAGGGAACAGTGGCTGAAGGACCTGAACTTAAGGGAACTTATATTTGCCAGGATTTGGTGTTGGAGAGACTGTTAGGTCTGAAGGTTGATAAGTGTCCGGGACCTGATGGCCTGTATCCCAGGGAACTGAAGGAGGTGGCTCGGGAAATCGTGGATGCGCTGGTGATTATTTTCCAGAGTTCAATAGAATCGGGGTCGGTTCCTGAGGATTGGAGGGCGGCTAATGTTGTGCCACTTTTTAAGAATGGTGGGCGGGAGAAAGCAGGAAATTATAGACCAGTTAGTCTGACCTCAGTGGTGGGAAAGATGCTGGAGTCTATTATAAAGGATGAAATTACGGCACATCTGGATCATAGTAACAGGGTAGGACAGAGTCAGCATGGATTTATGAAGGGGAAATCATGCTTGACTAATCTTCTTGAATTTTTTGAGGATGTAACTCGGAAGATGGACGAGGGAGATCCAGTGGATGTAGTGTACCTGGACTTTCAGAAAGCTTTTGATAAAGTCCCACACAACAGGTTAGTGAGTAAAATTAGGGCGCACGGTATTGGGGGCAAAGTACTAGATGGGATAGAGAATTGGTTGGCTAATAGGAAACAAAGAGTAGTGATTAACGGCTCCATTTCGGAATGGCAGGCAGTGACCAGTGGGGTACCGCAGGGATCCGTGCTGGGACCGCAGTTTTTACAATATATGTAAATGATATAGAAGATGGTATCAGTGATGACATTAGCAAATTTGCTGATGATACAAAGCTGGGTGGTAGGGTGAAACGTGATGAGGATGTTAGGAGATTACAGGGTGACCTGGACAAGTTAGGTGAGTGGGCAGATGCATGGCAGATGCAGTTTAATGTGGATAAATGTCTGGTTATCCACTTTGGTGGCAAGAACAGGAAGGCAGATTACTACTTCAATGGTATCAAATTAGGTAAAGGGGCTGTTGAGAGAGATCTGGGTGTTCTTGTCCACCAGTCAATGAAGGCAAGCATGCAGGTACAGCAGGTCGTGAAGAAGGCTAATAGCATGCTATCCTTCATAACAAGAGGAATTGAGTATAGAAGCAAAGAGGTGCTTCTGCAGCTGTACAGGGCCCTGGTGAGACCACACCTGGAGTACAGTTCTGGTCTCCAAATTTCAGGAAAGACATTCTGGCTATTGAGGGAGTGCAGCGTAGGTTCACGAGGTCAATTCCTGGAATGGCAGGATTGCCTTACACGGAAAGATTGAAGCGACTGGGCTTGTACACCCTTGAGTTTAGAAGACTGAGAGGGGATCTGATTGAAACGTATAGGATTATGAAAGGATTGGATACTCTGGCAGGAGGAAACATATTTCCACTGATGGGGGAGTGCCGAACCAGAGGACACAACTTAAAAATACGGGGTAGACCATTTAGGACAGAGATGAGGAGAAACTATTTCACCCAGAGAGTGGTGGCTGTGTGGAATGCTCTGCCCCAGAGGGCAGTGGAGGCCCAGTCTCTGGATTCATTTAAGAAAGAATTGGATAGAGCTCTTAAAGATAGTGGAGCCAAGGGTTATGGAGATAAGGCTGGAACAGGATACTGATTGGGAATAATCAGCCATGATCATATTGAATGGCGGTGCTGTCTCGAAGGGCTGAATGGCCTACTCCTGCATCTATTGTCTATTGTCTATTGTCTATTAAAATGGGAACAAGGGGTGTTCTTTCACTCACTCAAACTTCCAGCAGTTTCTGAGGTGAGGCGAACTTTTCTGCGTGTTTTGGTTTTATTTAACAGATGGCATCGATCTCTGCATGGGAAATATCTGTGAGCCTCATGGCACATCAACGTGTTCAAAGAGACAAAGGACAGTTCAGGTGCTCTCACTGTGGGGCTGGGTTCAAATGGTGATTCCAATTCACTGCGATCTCACACTGGGGAGAAGCTGGACACCTGAATTGAGTGTAAGGAGTGATTCACTTCGGAATCCAACCTTCTGAAATACCAGCGACTGGGGAGAGATTGTACACCTGAACCTGAGTGTGGAAAGGGATTCCCTGTGAAACCCAACGAGCTGAAAAGCCAGCGATCGCAAACGGGAAGAGGCGGAACATCTGAACTGAGTGTGGTAATAGATTCACTGTGAAATCCAAAATGAGAAAACACCAGCGAGCTCATGACCGACAAGGTTTTTTTTTATTGTGAACATATTGAAGCTTCATAGTCTCCCTCCATCTCTGGCGGAAGGTCTGGACGACAATGAGAAAAATCCACTTTGTGTTAAATGTATTGCCATTATTATTTTCGAAATCTCCAACATATGGTTATGTTTCTACAGGTGATCTGTTCTGACTGCAGGAGAACGATTTTGCTGTGAATCATGTCCAGGGCACAACTGCGTTCATTGGGAACTTTTTCTTTTTATCATTACAAATTCAAGGTATTAATAAAATGACAATATATTAGGTTGGTGGTCAACACACAACTTGGTGATGCTCGCGAGTATCCTCAACATCTTAATTTGAAGTATTTTCCCTTTCTCTCCCCTCTCTCTTGGGAGATAATCATGAAGTTTCTTTCACATTCAGCTTGAGTCTATCTGAGCAGCTGCCTCTGTTCTTCCCTCCTTTCCCTGTATCATTCTCTGAAGTTTCATTTTATCTGAGCCCTGATCTCTTATTTTTCTCCAGTTCCTGTCCAATCTCCACATCTCCTCACATCCATTGGAACCATCTCCTCGTCCAAGGACCCTCTCCCGCTAATTTGCTTTAGCAGATAACCTCCCCCTCTTTATTTTTGCGTGGCTCTTAGAAGAGCTTTGTTTCAACGTGGGTGTAATAGATGTGAGTGCATAACCCACATGGGGCAAGCGGACAGACAACCTGACTTGGTGCTGGTGTACTAGTGATACCACCAGAGACGCTGTGTTTGTCCTTTCTACTCGCAGCACCAGGCGGAAGGTGCTCCGGATCTCCCGGATAGACAGGGTCTGTCATTGGTTGCAATGAACCAGGTGGGAGTCCTCAGCAGGCAGACGCTCGGAGATATCATCAAAAACGGTTTGGCGATACTCAAAGCCTTGGGGTGATGCCTGTTTACTGATATTGTTAACATTGCATGCTTTCAGCTATTACAATACCTTTCACTTCAAATCCTTCTTCTGAAAACATATCCCTTAAATGTGCCCCGCAAGTTGATAGAGTTGCAAAAAGGGTGCATGTTTTTTTCTGCTTTCTGCAGCAGGGAATTGGTTTTAAGTGTTGCGAGGTTATGCTGCATCTATGTAGAGCCCTGGTTTGAGCCCATTTGGAACATCCTGTTCAGTTCTGACCACACCACCCCCTTCTGAGGGTACAGTGTCGGAGATGGAGAGACGATCCGAAGATATTCACCAGTATGCTGCCTAGTCTGTCGGCCATGCCTTATTACGAAAGGCTGAGGGAATTAGGGCTTTTCCCATTGGACTAAAGAAAGATTCGTGGTGACTTGCTCGAGCTAAGGGGTGACAAACTGTTCTCAACTTTGTGTGATCCTCAGTGGCCATATCCATTTCTGGTTTGATGATTGGGAAAGGCATTGATGAAGCAGCTGAAAATGTTTATGCTGAGGAAACTATCCTGATTATCTCCTTTACAGATGTCCAAGGATTCAGATGATTGACTACCACGAGGCACAAATATCTTCCTTGGTGCTACAAGTGACTCCAACGGGTGTGGGAGTTGCATTGAATACCATTAATTCCAATATTGTTCAGCGCCCTGACGTCATTCACAGCCAAACAGTGCCTTGATATCAGGGTCACTTACTTTTACCTGATTTCACCTTTTTTGTAAATATCAGCAGATGTAGGAGCAGGGAATGTTTTCTTCAAACTGTGGTTACTGAATGCCAGGACTTCTCTATTCCAGAGTATGAGTGCAGCGAGATTACTGGAAGTACTTAAAAAGGAGGGAGATGAACTGTCACCTGTCAGAGAGTTGAGGGCGATGAAGCATTGGGCATTAAAGAGAATTGAGACGGAATGAAAATTAGACATGATCTTAAAGAAATGCATGGCAGGCTTGGCGGGGCGAATGACCTGCTCCTGTTTCCTATGTTCTCACTATCTGTTATTGGAAAATTAGAGCGTATTATTTACCTGAAGGCTCTGTCACTGAATGTTGCAGGCTGGGTGGACAAAGGATTCTGTGAGACATCTTTGCGTGAGTTATGGCGACTGTATTCACAGTGAATCAGCGTCAACAAAATAACCAACAATCAAATCACAATTTGCAGCGAGGGGAAAGTCTACAACGAGAGAGATGATGGGCCTGATTTGTGCCAGCTTGGATTTTTCAATTACATTTTAAAAACGTCCCCGAACTGAGTGTGACAGTCTTGAAGGTCTGAATGGTCCACCCTGTTTCTATGCAGCAGGTTATAGAAGTAAGTAGCCTCCAACTGCTCATGTCGAGCAGGTTTAAGGGACTGAATGGAACGTTGGAACATAATTCTGAGAGGCCGAAGTGGGTCTTTACACACTTTGAGCGTTATCCATCAGGCTTGAAATTGTGGCTGAGCTGTGTGTGCTCTCAGCCCCACGATCCTAACCATATCCTATGATCAGTGACTCACTTCTCTGTCAAATATTTAAATAACTCAACTTTGAATAAATGCAAGAAGGTCAGCACAAGCATCTGCGAAAGAAGATTCACATTCAAAAGTGTCTTTCAAAATTTCTCCACATTGCTCTTGTAGACGCAGAGAGTGGAACATCACCGTAACAGACTTTTTCTCCCACTTGTCCTCGCCGACCAGATATCCTCATCTGATCCTTTCCTATTTACAAGCATTTGGTTCAGATCTGTATAAGTCCTTCTAGTTTTTGTATTATGCCAATGGATTTTAAAATATCGTTGTAATCGCCTTCACTACCTCCTCTGATTTTACTTTCCGTGCACACACCTCCCATGGCGTGAAAAATGTAGCCCCACGATGCCTTCTAAAATTATCCACAGTCATCTTCGAAGTATGCTTTCTTGTTTTGTACTCCCCTATCGTGGGTAAAAGACCTTGAGTATTCATACGATCTTTGCCACTCATGATTTTATAATCTCTATTATTTCTCGACCAGAAAAAAATGCTTCAACTGATTCAGCCACTATCTGTCGGTCAAATCCTCCACTCCTGGAACATTTTTTTCAATCATTTCGGCAACCAATCAATTTTAACAACATCCTTCCTTTTCACATCAAACTAAAGTGCAAAAAAAAGTGACCTCACCAATGTCTTCTACAGGAGCAACATGCCACCCTAACTCCGAGAATCAATGCTTTGGCGAATTACGTCACAGGTGCCAAACGTGGACCTGATCATCCTTTCTCCCTGCAACTGCACTTTCAAGAAACTAAGTACCATGTCTCTTCTCTCGGAAGAACACCACAGGACCTTACCATTAATTAAATAAGCCCAGTACTGCTTTACCTTACTAAAATACAAAACGAAGTATTTATGTAAATTATCGTCTATTTGCTACTCCTTGACCCATTAGTCCATCTGATAATAGTCGAGATGTACTTGGAGATATTCCTCAACATTTTTCACTAAACCATTGTTTTGATGTCATCTGCAAACTTATTGGACACCCCTATGATCGTCATATCCAATCGTTTTGTCAATAATGAAATACAGTTGAGGCAGCATTGATCTCGTTGTCCACTCCACCTCCAATTTTGGTATCACCTGCATCTTATTAACCATATTTCCTGTGTTTACATCCAACACAGTTGCATAACTGACGAAGCCAGTGGACACAGCAACGATCATTTTGGCACACAACTCATCACAGGCCTCCAGTCTGAAAATCCACTCTCCACTACCAACCTCTATCTTCTGCATTCGAGCCAGGTATGTGCCCAAATAGTTAGTTGTCCCTGTATTTCATGCAATCTAATAGTGCTAACTAGTGAGCTAGTTCGTTGGACATGATTTCCCACGCACACAGACATGCTGACCCTCATTAATCAGTCCTTGCGTTTTCATAACATGTGAGTCCTCTCCCTTAGGACTTCCTCCAAAAGAATTCCCACCAGCGATGTCAGGCTGAAGTTGGTCCCCTTCCTATCAGAAGGATTTTGTGAAACTTGAAATGGTTAAGAAAAAAATTATCAGGTTTCTGACAGGGTTTGGAAACTTTAGCAATAGGGAGAGGTGGAATAGCCTGGGGCCCTTTTCCCTGGTTCGTCGGAGGCTGAGGATTGACCTTATAGAAATGTATAATATGATGAGCGGTAGGGATAGAAACAACAGGCAAGTTCGTTTTCCAAGTGGTGGGGAATTGCAGATCAAGAGGGCATAGGTTCAGTGTGAGAGGATATAGTTACAACCAAGAGCTGAGGGAAAAACTTTTCATACGGAGGGTGGTGCGTGTGTGGAGTGAGCTTTCAGTGGAAGTGGTGGAGACTGCCACAATTACAGCCTTCAAAAGGCATCTGGACCTGTATATGAATATGAAATGATTAGAGGGATATGGGTGAAGTGTTGGAAAATGGAACGAGATTAGGTTATTATATCTGATCAGCATGGACAAGTTGGACCCTAGGGTCTTTTTCCGTGCTGTTCGTCTCTCTGATTATGACTCTGTGATGCTTGTGGCACACCGCTGGTCACAGATCTTGAGTTTGGAACCAAAGCTGAACCATCACTCTCTATCTCTGACCTTCCGGGCAATTTTGAATCCAATTGACTAGCTACCCCGCCTCCCATGTGACCTAACGTTACTGATCTGTTTACAACTTGGATCCTTTTCGTACGCCTTGCTGAAATCCATGTAGACAATGTCTGCAGTAATGCCTTAATTAATCTTCTTCGTCACCCCTTCAAAATACACAATTCAGTTAATGAGACATGATTTCGAGAGCACAAACCCATATTGTGTCATCCTAAGCAATCCTTGCTGATATGTAAATCCTATCATTCGGATTCCCCTCCAGCATCCAAGTCACGACTGACGTCATGCTCATCTGTCCATAGTTCCCTGGATTTTCAAGTTTCTATTTGTTTTTTCTGGTCCCACTCCTTCTCTGGACACTGGAAGTTTTAGGATCAAGCAGGTTACTGGCATCGCTAATGATGTAGGTCCCACAAATGGTCAAGCAAGTTTTAATCTGCTAAAATAACAAGTTTATGACTAAACAAAGTTTTGTTAACTGTAAGGAAATGACAAACCATATGAGTATGCAACTATGCACACGGATGTTTCCCTTTCTAAAAATATTGCGGAACACACCCACGTGCTCATGTGCACACACACACACACACACGCCCACAAATACACACAACCATAATAATACACGCACACATTTGCACGCACGCGCGCACACACACACGTTTGATGACAAACTGAAAATCGAATCCTCCGTTGTGTTAACTTGAAGGAAGTCTGTCCAAATATAAAAGTCACACAACATCAGGTTACAGTCCAGCAGGTTTATTTGGGAGCACAAGTTTTACGAGCGCTGCTCCTTCGTCAGGTGGTGAAGGAGCAGCGCTTCGAAAGCTCGTGCTTCCAAATAACTCTGTTGCGCAATAACTTGCTGTTGTGTTTTTTTTCTTTGTACACCCCGTTCCAACACCTGCCCCTCCAAATAATGTATATTCAAATATTACTAGACCTGAAGAAAAAAAACAAAAAAAAAAGATTTTTCCCAAATGTCATTCTGCTTCAGCAGTTAGTATGCTCATACAAGCTGCTGTCAATCGGATCACTTCTGGAACAGTTAGATTTGGCTGAATTCCCTTTCCATTTGAAAGTGGGTTGATTCCAATGAATCCCCGTCAGGAATCCTCCATGAGTGGTAAAGTTGAATGTGTTTTTTTTTAATCTCAAGCACATTACTGCGATGCTGATCACGGAGATAAAGGAAGCAAGAGGCTATTGCTGGGAATAAGTTGATTGGGGATAGTCAACACGGTTATTTGAAGGGTAGGTCTTGCCTCACGAATCTAACTGAGTCCTTTGAGAAGTTGAGCGAACAGGTGCAGGAGTGTAATTCGGTTGATGTGGTGTATATCGCCCGTATTCAAACTAGGAAAAGACAGTTCTGTTGGAGAGAACACTGAGATACAGACTACGAGACTGGATGGGATTGAAGGTGATAAGCAGGAGGTGTTAGCAATTCTGCAAAGTGTAAAAATATGTAAGTCTATTCCTCCGGACAGGACTTATTCAAGGATTCTCTAGGACGTTGAGGAGTAGATTGGTGAGGCTCTGCTTTTGATCTTTATGTCGTCATTGTCTACATGAATAGGGGCAGAAGACAGGAGGATAGCAAATCCTCCTTGTCTCTACTCCGCTTCCTTGTTCCAGACAACCCTGGAAGTTAGAGACCTGTGAGTCCTTCTTCGGTTGTGGGTAAAGTGTTGGAAAGGGTTATGAGAGATAGGATTTATAATCATCTAAAACCGGAATAAGTTGATTAGGGATATTCATTACGTTTTTCTCACAAACCTTGCTGAGTTACGTGAGAAGGTGGCCAAACAGGTGAATGAGGGAAAAGCGGTTGATGTGGTTGAAATGGATTTAAGTAAGGCGTTTGATAAAGTTCCCTGTGGTTGTCCATAGCATAAAATAGGAAGGCATTACATTGAGGGAGATTGAACAGTCTGGATCAGAAATTGACTCACTGAAATATAACATCGGTTGGTGATGATGGCAAAATTCAAATTGGAGTTCACTTATTACTGGGGTACTGCCAGGATCTGTTTTGTGTCTAATGTTGCTTGTAATGTTTACAAATAACATGGATGAAGGCACAAAAGAATGTTTTAGTAAATTTGTGCGTAACACAAAATTCGGTAGAGGTGTAGATAGTGATGAAGGATATTTAAAGTTAGAGTGTATCATAGATAACCTGCAGAGCTTGTGCTGTGAGTGGTAAATGGAGTTTAATGCGCAAAATCATTGGCGACCTTTAAGCGGCATTTGGATAGGTACATGGATGGGTGCTTAATCTAGGATAGAAGTTTGGCAAAACATCGTGGGCCGAAGGGCCTGTTCTGTGCTGTATTGTTCTATGTTCTATGTTCTATGTTCTAAAATGCGCGGAGATTCACATTGGAAGAAGTAAACGAAATAGACAGTATTGGTCTAATTGTAAGAGACTTGGTAGATTCGATGAGCAGAGAGATGTCATTGTCTAGGCACATAGATAATTGAATTTGCCACCCAGTTTGAGAGGGTTGTTAAGAAGGCATACGATGATTTATATTTTATTGTTAGAGGGATTGAGTTTCGGAACCATGAGATCATGTTGCACCTGTACAAAACTCTGGTGTGGCCACATTTGGAGTATTACGTACAGTTCTGGTCACAGCATTCGAGGAAGGATTTGCAAGCTTTGGAAAGGGTTCAAATGAAATTTACTCAGATATTGCCTTGTATGGAGGGAAGGTCTTATGAGGAAAGGCTGAGGGAATTGAGGCTGTTTTCGTTACAGTGAAGTAGGTTGAGAGGTGATTGAACTGAGAAATATAAGATAATCAGAAGTTTAGATACATTGGACATTGAGAATGTTTCTCCTCAGAAGGCGATGCCCAGCACGAGGGGACATAGCCTTAAATTGTGGTGTGATATTTATGCATGTACATACATACAAAGTTTGGTAGAAGATTTGTAGCTCGGGTGCTCGTTGTTGTGGTTCTGTTCGCCGAGCTGGGAATTTGTCTTGCAAACGTTCCATTCCCTGTCTAGGTGACATCCTCAGTGCTTGGGAGCCTCCTGTGAAGCGCTTCTGTGCTGTTTTCTCCGGTATTTACAGTGGCCTGTCTCTGCCGCTTCCAGTTGTCAGTTCGAGCTGTCCACTGCAGTGGCCGGTATATTGGGTCCAGGTCGATGTGTTTGTTGATAGAGTCTGTGGATGAGTGCCATGTCTCTAGGAATTCCCTGGCTGTTCTCTGTTTGGCTTGCCCTATAATGGTAGTGTTGTCCCAGTCGAATTCATGTTGCTTGTCGTCTGTTTGTGTGGCTACTAAGGATAGCTGGTCGTGTCATTTCGTGGCTAGTTGGTGTTCCTGTATACGGATCGTTAACTGTCTTCCTGTTTGTCCTATGTGGTGTTTTGTGCAGTCCTTGCATGGGATTTTGTACACTACATTAGTTTTGCTCATGTTGGGTATCGGGTGTTTTGTTCTGGTGAATTGTTGTCTGAACGTGGCTGTTGGTTTGTGTGCTGTTATGAGTCCTAGTAATCGCAGTAGTCTGGCTGTCAGTTCTGAAATGCTCCTGATGTGTGGTAGTGTGGCTAGTCCTTTCGGTTGCGGCATGTCCTCGTTCCGTTGTCTCTCCCTTAGGCACCTGTTGATGAAATTGCGAGGGTATCGGTTTTTGGCGAATACCTTGTATAGGTGTTCCTCTTCCTCTTTTTGTAGTTCTGGTGTGCTGCAGTGTGTTGTGGCTCTTTTGAATAGTGTCCTGATGCAACTTCGTTTGAGTGTGTTGGTTGAGGTTGCTTTCATAGTTTAGGACTTGGCCTGTGTGTGTGGCTTTCCTGTAAACCTTTGTGGTGAATTCTCCGTTCGGTGTTCTCTGTACCATCACGTCGAGGAATGGGAGTTGGTTGTCCTTTTCTTCCTCTCTAGTGAATCGGATTCCTGTGAGTGTGGTGCTGATGATCTGGTGTGTGTTCTCTATTTCTGTATTTTTAATTATTACAAAGGTGTCATCCACGTATCCGACCCAGAGTTTGGCTTGAAGTTATGGTAAAACTGTTTGTTCTAACCTTTGCATTACTGCTTCTGCTCTGAGTCCAGAGATCGGTGAGCCCATGGGTGTTCCGTTGATTTGTTCGTATATTTGGTTATTGAATCTGAAGTGTGTTGTGAGGCACAAGTCCAGTAGTTTAAGTATGCCGTCTTTGTTGATAGGTTTAACACCCTGTTGTCTGTTATGTCTGTCCAACAGGTTGGCTATTGTTTCTTTGGCTAGTGTTTTGTCGATGGAGGTGAACTTTGAACACCTACGGGCGAGAGACGCTAAGACAAGCTAGGTAGTGGGAATCCTATGCCAACCGCCTACGCTTAGTTAAAGAATAAGGAAACGAAAGGAAAATTCTTGCAATTGTGCAAAAATTGACAGGTGGTTCGAAGATTGGACAAAACATTTTTTAAAAAAACACGCCTACACAAAAGAAAGGAATGTAACAATAGAAGTGAAAATAATCAATCATATATAAACAGATAATGAGAGATTGTATTCAAAACATTATCATTGAAGAAACGGTAAAATAATGAGATATTTGGCCCATCTTGGCGTGAGACTCGAGAGTTAATAATAGAAAAGATGGAAAAGGCAGGTGGATTGAATTGATAGCTTGGATTAGTCTTCCTGTTAGGGATAGACATTCAATCGAAGAAAAAGCCTTCAAACAGAAAGTTAAGCCATTCAGGAATTGAGAAAAGTCTTAAACACCAGTTCAAGTGTGTGGCAGGGGAGGGGAGAATGGTTTGTGTGGATGGATTTTCTCACGTGCAATGTATATTTGACCAATCAATTTGAGCTCATTGCGATGGTGACATTTTCGGTGGTCATACTGACCAAATGGCTCATGTGGACGTTGATTTCCAGAATGCGTTTGATAAGCACATGTATGACATCATAATTTATTCCCAAATTAACCACTGACGTTGTGATTGCTGAGGCACTGTAGTCTATGATATTTGGCTGGGTAAAATGAGCAAATGTCGAGTTTATTTGTGTTTGTCTTTCAATGTTGCAAGATCGAAGTTGTTACAGGAATCGTGTTCTGAACTGTTAATAATTCATACAAATGAAGTGATGAACAGACCAATAAGTCTTCACTCAGGGCATTGAGATCAGAATTTGGGAAGTTACGTTGAAGTTACACAGGACGTTGGTGAGTCCGCATTTAAAGGATTGCATTGAGGTTTGGTCACCGTATTATAGAAAATTTGGTATCAGATTGGAAATATTGCACAGGAAACTTACAATGATATTGCCTGGACTCAATGGTCTGAGTTACATCTACAGGGTAGAAAAGCTGGGTCTCCTTGTTTCGAGCATAGAAGACTGAAGGCAGACCGTATTCACGTGGATAACATCTTGAGAGACATGGATATTTGAATGCACTCAGTCTTTTGTTTCCTAAGGTTGGGGAATCGAGGACTAGACTGCATCAGTTTTCGGTCAGCGGAGAAAGAAGATAATTCGAGGGGTAACTCTTTTTATTAACAGAGAGTGGTACGCCGATATATTGAGATGTCACCAAAAAAAAGATTGAGGCGGGTATATTAACAACATGTAAATGGCATTTGGACAAACATTAATATAGGAAAGCTTCTAAAGGATATGAGCCGAATGCAGGAAAATGGGTTAGAGTGGATTTACATTTTGGTCAGCATGGACCAGATTGGGCCAAAGGGCCTGTCTCCAACTGTGTCGCTTTAACCTCTAAAGGTTAACATCGAAGTGCATCATGTAATTCGGTAATGATGCTAGAATATTAAAGCATAGATCATGTCTGGTTTTATTTTTCGCAAGTTTGGAAACTGTGTTTAAAAGAGATAAACGGCTATCTTAAAACGCAGTGCAAGAAATGGTATACTTTATAAGTGAAAAAAAAACAGAGCATCCCCTGCGGGAAATGCATGGTCAATAGTTCGAGAAAGTAATACTCGAAGTTTAAGTTGCAGACTATTTGGATGAGGGAGTGTGCATCTCCAGCTTTCAATGTCAGCAAACATGTTTATTGGCATCTGGACTAGTGACCAGTTATAAATTATAGAGATTTTATTTGCCTTCCAACAGCGTTGTAATTGGTTCCCGAAGGCTCTCGCGGGATTGAGCTGGAAAGAGGTGACAATGCGACAGAAGTATTCAATTCATCTTTAGCTTGGAAAATACTTTTGTTATTTACTGTTGTCAAAAGTCAGTGGAAATCAGAAAAAAAACAAGTTCCAAAATTATTGTAAACTTGCATTTTTCACTGACAGAGGCAGGAACTTTGATGATTGATGCAGCCACCACGTTTCTCCTCCCAAGCAGTGGAAGTATTTACGAAAAGACGACTGAAGTAACATACTTTTCCAGCAGAAGAACCATAAAGACGACCTCAAAATTAGAATGGAAGGTCAAAAACAACAAAGCTGCATTTCCTCGCACAACCAATTTCTCGACTATATGCTTGGTTGTGGAGAAAATGGGAGCTTCAAAGTGGCTATGTTGCCAATTCATTATCTTAATTGCCGACTATATATATTTGCCTACGTGTAGCAAGTGTTCAATTCATCGGATCGCGACTGTACAGTTACTCTGTCTGTCAAGAATGAACACACAAAGTTTATCCCGCCCATCTCAATGCCTAAATGCATCTGCACATCCCTGGATATTGAGGGACAATTTAGTTTAAAAAATCCACCGAGTCTGCATGTCATTTCAATGTGCAAGGGGTCCAGACACCCAGCGGACGCCTCTGCAAAAACATATACACGCCAGTGAAAGTCTCGTTTAATTGAACATGTGACCATGCGGAGCTGTCGGGCAGCAGGCATTCTGCCGCCCAGAGCACCCACCCGTAAAATAAATGATTCCCGGTCACAAGAGAAAGCTGGTTGGTAATTTGTAACAACCTGAGTCTGAAAGTAAGGAAATTTAGGGAACTTTTTGGATGCTTTAAATTCGATAAATCATATTATGACTGGCATTTGGAGAGCTTGATTTCCAAAGTTGTATCCAATTAGTTATGACGCATCATGTATTGAAATTATGAGTAAATTGACAGTTATAGAGGGCATTACTGAAACTGCATTGGGAATACTGTACTCATACTGTTCAACTTATTCAAGGAACGACTAGGCATACTGAAGACAGGTCAATATGGATTTTCAAACTAACACCTGAAATGGGACCGTGCGGTGGGGGAGTGGGTTGTTGTCTGTTTCAGTAACGTCTTGCACGCTAATGTTCTACTTGATGTAGTAAGATTGGACCTGACCAAAAGGTCTATGCCATTAAGGAATCTTACTTTAAGCATATGTTATCCTGAGGGGAGTTTCAAAGAATAAAGGTGTTGAGGACGTTTCTACTCAGAAAAGCATCTTGAACTGAATGACACATATTTGATAATTCGGGTGAAATAAGTGAAATTATTACCATTGATGAACGTGAATCTTTGGATTTGTCCTTCTGCAAATATGGTTTCAGCTCATTTTGTAATTTTTAAAATGGAAATATAGAGTTAGCCGGGTGAGTGAAAGTTTTCATGGGAGTTGGAAATGTGGTTTTGAGATACAATCAATTCAGCAATGTACCGATGGAATGCCATGTACAAACGAAATATTATGTTACTTATTGCGATTCATATGTATGTAATTTTCAAGGTGGAACAGAAAAAATCTTTCTTCAGACAATCGTAAAACGTAACTGATTAAGTTAATTCATTTTTTTTTCCAAACGCTTCTTCTGAAAATTCAATAGATATGCAGACACATTGTCCCATTTTAAGCTCTGAGTTAAACAAATTTTAATTCAACTGCCTGCATTTATTGTGAAAATGTGCTTCTGTTCTTAAAATTCACTGTTTATGGGAATTGTAAAGGACAATATACTCAACGGACGCCATCTCTCGCATTCTTTTGATGTAATTAATCAGGGCTAAGCAAAAACAAACTACAACTATTGTACCGCTTATATGAACTCATTATAATGATCAACGAAATAGTATAAGTAGATCTTTCCATTCTACATGCTCTCACATCTTAAGCATTGCCTCATTCTTTCAAGAATGTCCCAGAACAGGAGCGACTTCATAACTCATGAATTGGAGCTGCTCTGCAATTTTTCATTTAGTAGATGCTGCATTTTGGGAATGCAATTCTGAGCTGGATTTATACATTTAATGGTAAGGTCCTAGTGTGTGTTCCTGCACAAAGAGACCTTTGAGTACATCTACGTAGCCCCTTGAAAGTGGAGTCGCAGGTAGATAGGATAGTGAAGAAGGCGTTTTGTATGCTTTCATTTATTGGTCAGAGTATTGTGTACAGGAGTTGGGAGGTCATGTTTCGCTAAACAGGACATTTGTTAGTCCACTGTTGGAATATTGCGTGCAACTCTGGTCTCCTTCCTATTGGAAGGATGTTGTGTAACTTGGAAAGTTACAGAAAAGATTTACAAGGATGTTGCCAGGTTTAGAATGTTTGAGCCATAAGGAGAGGTTGAATAATCTAGTGCTTTTTTTTCCCAGAGCGTCGGAGGCTGAGGGGTGACATGAAAGAGGTTTATAAAATGTTGAAGGGCATGGTTAGGATAAATAGAGGAAGTCTGTCACCTGGGATGGGGGAGGCCAGGACGAGAGGGCATAGGATTAGAGTGAGAGGAGAAAGATATAAAAAAGACCGAAGGGGCAAGGTTTTCATACAGAGGGTGGTAGGTGTTTGGAATGAGCTGCCAGAGGTCGTGGTGGAATCTAGTAGAATTGCAATATTTGAAAGGCATCTGGAAAGATATATAAATAGTTAGGGATTGGAGGGAGGGTTTGGACCAGGTGCTGGTAGGTGGAACTAGATTGGTTTGGGATATCTTGTCAGCATTGACGAGTTGGACTGAAGGGTCTGTTTCTGTGCTGTACATGTCGATGACCCTCTGACTCTATGACTCTATGTCAGTGCACCAGCTATATCTAATTTTGAGCAACCTATCCTCAGGTGATCAATTTTAAAACATTGCTTGGAAGACCATGACATCAGAGACGGATCAGCCAGTTTTCACCATCTGGGGCTTCCACGTAAAAAAATTGAAATTGTTCCATTTTATTTTGTTAATTCCTGTTTTTTTTCTGAATCTTCTCCTACATCAGAGATTTTGGAATGTGTAAGATCTGATAAACCAAAGCCAAGTAACAGTGGTGAACCATTATCATGTTGAACGGTTTACCACATGGTTCTTGTGGTGCTGTTTCACTTACAGTATACTTAGTGGCTATATTGATCCTGTACCATGACAACTTTGGATTGTGCCACTCGTTATGTGCTACCTCTAGCAGTAGCAGATGACGTATTTGTCACCTCAGTAGTCACACTGTGGCGGATCACTGATCACTTTTGCGTATCATCTTTTTTTTCTCATTACTCCTATGTGCAGTATTAACCATACACTGCGTTGTAGAGCAACGGAATAATCATTCTCGTTCACTGATAAGTTTACATTTGATCGATTTGTAGCCATTTGTTGGCAGTGTCAAAGGGAGAAATACAGCACTGAGAGAACAACAGTTGTGGCTCTCGCAACAACGGGTGTTCTCTCTATTCATAAAAACATTCCTCACTACTTTATACAGGAACCTGCGAGATATGAATCAAACCTTCATGGTTCTGTTATGTAAAGCTAAGCAATTAGATTGATTCATTTTGGGTGTTATTTAATTTCTTTTAAACGGTTTTAAGTCAATTGCTCGTATACGTTTTTTTTTGCAGAAAACTCTGACCTTGTCACACACGTTCGTGAGTAGCCACATCCGGAAGAGACTGAGATGCCAGAGCATCAAAGTTAATTACAACGACACAGAAATGGAGAGCAGGAGGAGGTCTATGATTTTACTCTCCAGCATATCGAGCAGCTTCATTCTTTTGTGGATGGTGCATGCACATATACTTCTTGTATTATTGCATTACAGGATCAAATACAAGGAATCATAAAAAGATACAGATTCGTATTGCAAAGGGTCAGATTCATGCTGCGCAATTTAATTTGCAGTGCAAACACTCGTTTGTATGGGGCAACTCAGTCCAAATTTAGAGAGCAGCTAATCAGTGCAATGGAGAATCCCATCGAATCAAGGCTTCGACTGTATAAACAATCAGGGCAACTGTGAGGCTCCAAACGATTTATTTCCCTAGACATTTTAATCCATTAGGATCAAATACACTGCACATTTCCAATTAAATGTGTGACAAAGAGCTATGCAAAATCATTGTTTCTGGTGACCAAGGAATCAACACTGTACCTCCATCAACCCCTTCTATAATTACTTGCAAAACCTTCAGAAAATTGGTTATGCACGAATTATATTTTGTAAATCCGTTCTTTCTATTCAAGCTGTTGGATTACATGTGATTAACAATTTTTTTCTGAATTAAACTTTAGAAATGCTTCTGAAGGTTGTTTATGTATTTAGTCTGTAATTTTTGACCTTACATTTGCAATATTCCTTTAATAAGGTAGTTGAAAACACTATAGCCCAAATATGTGGTGTTGAAAAAGTAGTCAGTCAGGCTGTATCCGTGCAGCAGAAGAATTGATGTTTCCAGCAGAAGCTGTTCATCAGTAATGAGGCATTTCCAGCACCACACTTTTCAACTCTGATCTCCAGCATCTGCGATCTTCACTCTCTCCTGTTCCGCTCATTGGATGCTGCCTGACCAGCTGTCCATTCCCAACACCACACTTTTCGATTCTGATTTCCTGCATCTGCAGTCCTCACTTCCTTCTGATTGCAACATTATATTCTCTGGCACTGACTCCTCTGTCCCCCGCATCTCAGAAAATGGAATGTTGGTGTCCAGTGCTCTTACACTCTTTATTCTCTCAAAATACTTTAATACATTTCATCCACAGTCGGTCTCAAATATGCAACGAACAAATAATCCAACAATCTTCACACCTTCTTAACGCAGAAATTTCTACTGCCAAGTTATCGTCTCCCTCGTTTGGTAAATGGTCACCTTCAAACCAATGCAGCACGAAAACCAACGAAACTGTCCATTCTTCAAACGGAATTTCTCAAATTAGATAAACACTAATTAAGAAATGCGTAATTCCAACTGTGAGCGAACACTGAAACATCCCTTAAGAATAGCTGGAAGTTTTTTTCTGAAATGTAAATCCACCCAAAACGTAAACCAAGATGTAAGTTAAATATAATTGCGATTTTAACTAATGTCCAAAACACGAAACCTAGTTCCAATTGTATCCTGTTCCTCAAAATTATATTTGTCTTCATCCAAGTAACAATTTTAAATTTGTGTCAAACATATCGTTAACTTCAAACAGAACTTCATCCTTTTATATTCTGTCACCGCCAAACCTCTGCACTGGCTTGTCACTCTCTCAGGGAATTATAGTGCGTTGCATGTATTTCTACATATATACTTTGACAGATGAACCAACCATGATGAAGATTATTTGTGTGAAAAGAAAAAGGCGAGAAGGACTGATAGTGTTCATAGAGAGCATTCTGAATGGAGCACCTTTCCACATTTCATCATATTTAGAATAGTTGAGGATTTTTTTGGAAGTCGCATTCACAGATATTAAATCAATTGTGGAGCTTTCCTGGCTAGTGCCTGAGTAATTTATGGAATCACTTGGACGTCTGACAGTCTGCTGTTGAAGCAATAGCTTTCTTTATTTAACATAACACATTTGCAATGGGAGTCAAATAATTTTAACTTAATCGCTTTCCCTGTATCTGCTGTGGTCAAGTGATTATATCAGAAGGACTTCGTTCCGAGGCACAACTTAATTGTCCGTTTATATTGCTTTGGATCAGAGTTAACCCAAACTGCAAAAGTACGTTGGAGTCACATTCTCGATCTTAAGCATTGACTGTTTCTTTAAAAAGCAGGTCAACGTCATTATGTTTCATTTTCCAGGATTTAGGATATTCCAGTTGTTGTGCTGGGTGATTTTACCTTCCCCTGCAATGGTTTGGCCTCTCTTCATTCTAGTGCCATGAAGAGGGCAGAACTTGGAAGGACAATCCAGGAGCGTTTCTTGGCACAGGTTGTATGCCTTCCAGTCAGAGGTGGCCGTTATGCTGGACTTGGATCTGGGAAGGGAACCCGAACAGTTGCGCGAAATTTCAATTCTATAGACAATAGACACTAGGTGCAGGAGTAGGTTATTCAGCCTTTGGAGCCAGCACCACCATTCATTATGATCATGGCTGATCATCCTCAATCAGTATCCTGTTCGTGCCTTATCCCCATAACCCTTGATTCCACTATCCGTCAGAGCTCTATCCAACTCTTTCTTGAAAGCATCCAGAGACTTGGACTCCACAGCCTTCTGGTGCAGATCATTCCACACACCCACCACTCTCTGTGTGAAGAGGTTTCTCGTCAACTCTGTTCTAAGTGGCCTTACCCTTATTTTTAATCTGTGTCCTATGGTTCTGGACACACCCATCAGTGGAAACATGCTTCCTGCCTCCAGAATGTCCAATTCTTTAATACGATTACACATCTCAATCAGATCCCCTCTCAGCCTTCCAAACCCAAGCGTATACAAGCCCAGTCGCTCCAAGCTTTCAGCGTAATGTAGTCCCGCCTTTCCAGGAATTGACTTCATGGACGTACGCTGCACTCCCCCAATAGCCAGAATACCTTTCCTCAAATTCGGAGACTAAAACTGCGCCCAATATTCCAAGTGCGGTCTCACCAGGGCCCTGTACAGCCGAACAACGACTATTTGCTTCTGTACTCAATCCCACTTGTTATGAACGCTAGTATGTTAATAGCTTTCTTCACTGCCTGCTGTACCTGTATGCTTGCTTTCATTGACTGATATACAAGAACATCTAGATCTTGTTTTACTGCCCCTTTACCTAATTTGACTCCATTTAGTTAGTAATCTCCCTCCCTGCTCTTGCCACAAAAGTGCATAATCACACATTTATCCACATTAAACTGCATCTGCCATGCATCCGTCCACTCAAGTAGCCTGTCCACGTTACCCAGTATTCTCCTAACATCCTCCTCATATTTTACCCTGCCACCCAGCTTTGTGTCATCCGCAAATTTGCTAATATTATTTTTAATACCTTCATCTATATCATTATTGTACATTGTAAAAAGCTGCATTCCCAGCACTGATACTTGCAGCACACCACTGCTCACCACCTGCCATTCCAAAGGGAGCCATTTATCAGTACTCTTTGTCAGCCAACCAATTTTCAATCCATGTCAGCATATCCCCCCGAAAACCATGTGCCCTAATTGTGCTCACTGACCTCCTATGTGCGACATTATCAAAGGCTTTGTGGAGGTCCAGGCATACTACATCCACTGGATCTCCCTTGTCCATCTTCAGAGACATATCCTCAAAAAATTCCAGAAGATTGGTCAAGCATGACTTTGCCTTCATAAATCCATGCTGACTCTGATCTCTCCTGTTACTGCTATCCAGATGTGCACTGAGGAGCATTTCGAGAGGATTGACCATCATAAGGTACTCTTGAAAAGGATGCTTGCATTCCTTGAGTGAAATGGATTTAATTGATCCTATTAAATTATCGTGAGCTTGAAACTTGCATCCTTTCCAACGATTCCCCATCCTTCTTATAATGCGGTGACCAGAACTGTACACATTAATAAATCGTGATTTAATTTAATAACATGTTTCCTGGTATGGAGGGAAGGTCTCATGAGAAAAGGCTGAGGGACTTGAGAGGCTGTTTTCGTTAGAGAGAAGACGTTTGAGAGGTGACTTCATAGAGACATAAAAGATAATCAGAGAGTTAGGTAGGGAGGAAAGGGAGAGCCTTTTTCCAAGTATGGTGATGGCGACCACGAAGGGGCATACCTTTAAATTGAGGGATGATAGATATAGGACAGATGTCAGAGGTAGTATCTTTACTCAGAGAGTAGTAAAAGTATGGAATGCTTTGCCTGCAATGGTAGTAGATTCGCCAACTTTAAGTACATGTAAGTCGTCATTGGACAAGCATATGGGCGTACTTGGAATAGTGGAGGTTTGATGGGCTTCAGATTGGTTTGACAGGCCGGCGCAACATCAAGGGCCGAAGGGCCCGTACTGCACTGTAATGTTCTATATTCTATATTCTATTCTGACGAGCACAGCTCGTGTGCCCATCCTGACACTTCTGTGCAAGCAGCAGCCTGTGGCCACATATCCACACTGTATTCTTAACAATGGCCTGTAAACCCATCTCCAATCCATTCCCGTAGCAACGGCCCATGAACCCATTCCCAATCTGTTCCCTGGGCATCGACCGATGACTCCTCACTCAACCTCTCTTCCTTGCATCGGCCTGTTAACATATATCAACTTTCTTCTCCTGGTATTACCTGAAAACCCATGCCCACACCTTTTCCACAGCAACGGCCCGCGACCCCATTCCCACTCTTGTCCACTAGCAATCGTCTGTTAACCCATCTACACTGTGCTCTCATAAGAAAATCCTGTTGATCAGTCTCGATACTGTTCCACAAGCTGTGCTCTATGAATCAATTCTCACTGTGTTCCCGTAACATCTGCCTGTGATCCAAATGCCTACTCTGCTTTCCTAGCAACAATCTGTGAAACCATCCCACTCGGTTCTTCCAGCAATGTCCTGTTAACCCGGGCGGGGAAGGCGCCAGCAATTCTGGGAAGTGTGGAAAAGATAAGTCCCATAGGTCGGATGAGATGTGTCCTCGGATGCTTTGGGAAGACAGGGAGGGAATTGCAGAGTTTTGGCTTGGGATCTTTATGTCGTCATTGTCTACATGAATTGTGCCAGAAGACTGGAGAATACTAAAAGTTGTCTCCTTGTTCAAGATTGCGAGTAGAGACCACCCCGTAAAAAATAGGACAAAGAGTCTTAATTCAGTTGTGGTTAAAGGTTATAAGAGATAGGAAATATAGTTGACTAGATATGAATACATTGATTAGGGATAGTCAATATGGTTTTGTGAAGGTTTGGTCGTGCCTCACAAAGCTTATTGATTTCTTTGAGAAGGTGACCAAAAAAGTGGATGAGGGAAAAGCAATTGATGTGGTGTGTATGGAATTCAAAAAGTGTGTTTGGGAGAGTACCCCACGGTAGGCTCTTGCACAAGATACAGAGGCATGGGATTGCGGGTAATTTAACTGTTTGGATTAGACTTTGGCAAGCTGAGAGAAGACGGAGGGCGTTGGTTGATGAGTAGTATTAATCCTGGAGTTCAGTTACTCGTGGTGTCCTGGAAGCGTCTGTTTTGTATCTCCTTCTGCTTGCTACTTCTATAAATGAACTGGATGAGGGCGTTGAATAATGTGTTTGGAACTTGCAGCTGATACGAAGGTCGGTGGATTTGTGGAATGTCGCAGGTTACAGAGAAAAAGAGATAAGCTACAGAGCTGTGCTGCACTTTCTGCATTGCGTGCAGTTATGGTCACCACATTATAGAAACACAGAGAGGCTTTGGAAAGGGTGCAGAAGAAATTTACCACGCTGCTGCCTGCTATGGAGGGAATGTTTTGGAAGGAAAGGCTGAGGAACATCAGGGTATTTTGGTTGAAGAGAAGGTTGAGAGGTGACTTAACAGAGATGTCTAAGATAATCAGAGGTTAGATTGCGTGGTAGTGAAAACCTTTTACCTTGGATGGCGAAGTCTAGCATGAGGGGACACAGCTTTAACTTGTGGGATGGTCGATATAGGGCAGATGCCAAAGTTAATATCATTACTCAGAGCGGAGTTGGGGTGTGGAACGCCCTGCATGCAACAGTAAAGACTCGCACACTTTAACGGCATTTAAAGGATTAATGCGTTAATATGAATGAAATCGAATCGAGTAGGTGAGATGACGTTAAGATTGGTTCCACAGTTCGGCTCAACATCGGGGCCAAAGGAACTATCCTGCGTGGTAGTGTTCTATTATCTATGTAACCCAACCCCCCTTTTATCCGCACCAACATTCTCTGGAACCATCCCCATTCTGTTCCTGGAGCAATGTCTGTGAACCCATCCCCTCTCTCTTCCCCTGTCAAGACCTGTGAACCCATCCCTAATCTGTTTCCCAAGCAATGCCTGGAAACCCATACCCACTTTTCCCCTGGAAACTGCCTGTGAAACAATGCCTGCTGTGTTCCCCAGCAACAGCCTGTCAACACATCCCCTTCTCTGTTCCCTTGCGACACTTTCAAATCCCTTGCCCGATCTGTTACCCAAGAAACAGCCTGTGAACACATTCCCCCAACACTGTTGCCCAGGCTACAGGTTACGGGTCCATTCCCGTTGGTACCCCCAAACCACCGTCTGTGAACATATGCCCCCCTCTGTTCCCCCTGAAACTGTGAATCCAATCACACTCTCATTCCCTGGTTATTAACTGTTAGCCTGTCTCGTTTCTGTTCCCTCAGCAACTGTCTTTGAACATGTCACCACTCTTTTTCCCTAACAACTGAAATTGAACCCATTCCTGCTCATGTTTCCGAAGCAACAGCCCATCCCCAGCGTGTGACCCCATCCCCAAACTGTGGCCCTACCAAAAGCCTGTGACCCCAAACTTAGTCTGATCTCCCAGCAACCACCTGTGGTCCCATTCCCACTCCAAGCAAAGGCCTGTGACACCGGAGCCACACTCTGCCCCGAGCAATGTTCTGTGATCCCAACTCCAGTCCATTCCTGCAGCAATTGCCTATTAACCAATTCCAACTCCGTTCTCCGAGCAACTTTCTGTTAAGCTGTCTCTACTCTTCCATCCGCAATTGCCTATGAAACCATAACTACAGTATTCTCCTAAATGCACCCTGTGAATACATCCCCACTCATTTCTCCCAGTTAAAGCATGTGAATCAATATCCACTCTGTTATCTTCGCAATGCCTTTGAACACATCCCACAATTTGCCAAGCGGCTAACTGTGAAATCTTTCCTGCTCCATTCCCAAAGCAACAGCTTGTGGCCCGATTCCCCAATCCACTATTTTTTCCCAGCAACAGCCTGTGGACATATCCAGACACAATTCTACCAGCAGCAGCCTGTGAATCCAGCCCCACTCTGTTCTCCTAGTAAAAGTCTGTAACCACAATATTAGCCTCTTCTTGCATCAACTGACTCTGAATCGTTCCCACAGTAACGCTTGTGAGCACATTCCTAATTGGTCCTCCTGGGAACTGCCTGTGAAATCAATCTCGCTCTGTTTCCTAAGCAACAGCCCGTGAGCCCGTCATCCACTCTATTGCCCTGGCAACAGTGTGTGGCCCCATCCCCACAAGTTCTCCCAGCAAATGTCTGTGAAGCCGTTTCCACTTTACTCTCCTCCAAACTGTCTGTGATACACCTAGCACTACATTGAGAACTCCTCTCCATTCATTCTCGTACTGATTCACTGTGAAACAATGCTCACACTGTTCTCCTAGCAACTTGCTTTAATCCCATCCACAATCTGCCCTGCTAGCAACGATCTTTGGTTCAATTCCCTACCTCTCCCGACAAACGTCTGTGAACCCATGAACAGACTATTCTCCCAGTCAAGTCTCATTTCCCCATTCAGTTCTCCTAGCAACGGCAAGTGAAACGGTCGTCAAGCTCTACTCCGAGCAACGCTTGTGAACTCATATTCACTCCGTTACCCGAGCAAATGACTGTGATACCATTCCCATTCTGTTCGTTAAGCAACAGTCCCAAATACCATGCCCCAATTTATTACCCTAACAAAATACCGTGAACCTATTCCAACGCTGTTCTACCGGCAACGTCCTGTGACCATATCCCAGCTGTGTACCACTAAGAACGGCCTGTGACCTCAATCCTACTCTGTACAATTCCAATGGCCTGTGATATCAAGTTGTGAGTGCTCTCCCAACAACAGACTGTGAACACATTCCCAATCTGAACTCCTAGCAACTGATTATGAAGGTATCTCCACGCATTTCTCCTGCAACTGCCTGTGAAACAATGCCCACTACGTAATACAGCTTGCAACCTCTAACCCTCATACTGTTGCCCTCGCAACATCTTGTCAATCCATGCCCGAAGCGTTTCCCACGCAACAAACTGTGATCCCAGCTATTGCCAGCATAATAGTGCCCTCACACTATTATGCTGGCAATAGCTTGTGAATCTATCCCCAACTGTACCCTTAACAACGGCCTGTGTTCCAAGCAGTCACCTGTAAACTAATCTTCTCGCTGTTCAGCGAACAGTGGCCTATGAATTCAACCACACTCTGTTTTCCTCGCAACTGACAGTTAACTTATCCCAAATCTGTTCTCCCTGCTACCTCCTGTGAACCAATCAACACTCTGTTCTCCAAGCAACTGCCTGTGAATATATTGCTGCTCTATTCTCTGAGCAACATGATATCGCACCAGACTCACACTATTCCACTGGCAACGGCCGTGACCCCATTCCCAATCCATACTTTTACCAACAGCTTGCGTCTCCAATCTTAGTCTGTTCTCCCATCCATCGTCTGTCAACCAATTCCCACTCTGTTCTCATAGCAATGGCCTGCGACACCCTGACCACATTGCGACGAACAATGGTCTGTGAACCCATCTCCAAACCTTTACTGTAGCAATTGCCTGTGAACCAATTCCAACTCTGTTCTCCAGGCAACTTTCCGTGAAACTATTCCTACTGTCTTCGACCAGCAAATGCCTGGGAACCCACCATTACAGTCTTCTCCAAGTCACATCCAATGAACACATCCCCACACATTTCACCGAGCAACAGCCTGTGAAACATTATCCAGTCCGTTCTGCTAACAATACCTGTGAGCCCTTCCCCACACCTTTCCGTGAGCAACTATATGTGAAACCATTCCTGCTCTGTTTCCAAAGCAACAGACTGTGTTCGATCCCCCACTCTTTCTTTTTCTCTAGTAAAAGCCGATCAACACATCTGCACACTATTGTATCAACAATGGCCTGTGACCCGAGCCACAGTCTGTATCCCTAGCAACAACATGTAACTACAATCTTAGACTGTTCTCACAGAAAACTTCCTCTGAAATATGCCATTCTGTTCCCGAGCAACGCTTGTGTCCCCACCCTCCACTCCGTTGCCTGGCAACAGACTGACACCCCACCCCAACTCTGTTCTCCAAGCAAATGCCTGTGAACCCATCACCAAAGTATTCTCCCAGCCACGTCCTCCGAACATATCCCCATTCCATTCTTCCTGCATCGGACTGTCAACCAATCCCACTCGCTTCTCCATGCGACGCCTATGAGGCCATCCTCATTCTGTTACGCTAGCAACTTCCCGTGAAACCATTCTCCCTCTGTTCCGTTAGCACCAGACTGTGACAACATCCCCCACTCTTTTACCCAACAAAAGCCTGAAAACCCATCTTCAGTGTTTCTACTGGAAACTTCCTGTGACTGCATAAATAGCGTCCTGTGACGCCATCACGACTCTGCACCAATGTCAACAGCCTGTGATCTCAGGCTCAATTTGATCTCCCAGCAACAGATTGTGAACCCATTTCCACTCTGATCTGCTATTAACTGCCTTTGAACTTATCTCCACACTTTTAACCAGCAACGGCCTGTGAAGCCATTCCTAATCTGTGCCTTTATCAATACCAGTGAACCCATCCACACTCTCCATGCTTTGCAAGGACTGTGAACCTATCCCCACTATATTCCCCAAGCAACGAACTGTGAAAGCATTCCTGCTCTATTCCCCTTGCAACTGCGTCTGAAACTCTGTTTCCAAAGCCACCGACTGTCAACCCAG
Organism: Chiloscyllium punctatum; assembly: GCF_047496795.1. NCBI lineage: Eukaryota > Metazoa > Chordata > Chondrichthyes > Orectolobiformes > Hemiscylliidae > Chiloscyllium > Chiloscyllium punctatum. Next base: position 52,391,898 of record NC_092773.1, read on the forward strand.
TTCCCACTGTTCTACAGGAAATGTGAACTGTGACTCTATCCTCACTCTGTGCCCTAACAACGGCCTCTGACCACAACATGAGTCTGTTTTCCCAGCCACCATCAGTGAAAGATATCCCACTGTGTTGTCTTTGGAACGGCCTGTGAACCCGTAACCACAAAGTAACCAACGCAATGGACTGGGAACACACCTCCAATCCATTCCCGCAGCAATTGCCTGTGAACCGATGCCAACTCAATTTTTCAGGTAACGTTCTGTGAAACCATCATCTCTCTTCACCCAGCAATGGCTGTGAACATATAATCACAGTATTCTCCTAGCTCCGCCCTGTGAACTGATCCCCAATCGGTTCACCTCGCAACAAACTGTAAAACAATCCCCATTGTTCTGCCTGAGATTGCAGCCCCACTCTGTACCCCTAGCAACGGCCCGTAAACCCAACCACAGCCTGTTCTGCCAGCAACTCTGAACTCATACCCATTCTGTTCCCCTAGAAACATCTTTGAACCCATCCACACTAGGTTCTCCCAGCAACTGCTTGTTACCCAATCTCAATCTATTCTCCTGGTAACGGCTTGCGAAACAATACTCACACTGTTTCCTCTGCAAAGGCCTGTGTATCCATTGACACTGTATTTCCCTAGCAATGCCGTATGAAACTATTCCCACGCCCTACCCCATCAACTACGTGTTAGCTGGTCCCCACTCTGTTGTCTTCGCAACTTCTTGTAAACCCATCTTCACTCTGCTTCCATAGCAACAGGCTAGAGACAGCCTCTGTACCAACCTACTCACTGTTTCTATGGTATCGCGCTGTGATACAGACCCGCCCTCTGCTTCCCCAGAAATGCCTAAGACCCGTTTCCTCTGCATTTTCCTCACAACCTTCTGTGATCTCATCCCCACTCTGTTGCCAATGCAACAGCTTGTCAACATATCATTACCCTGCTCCGCTTACTTTGGCCTATGAACCCATCCCTATTCTTTATCTCTCTCACCAGCATGTGAGTCCATCCTCATTTGTGTTCCTCGAGCAATGGCCTGTACTCTCATCCACAATTTGTGACCCCATCACTACTCTGTTCCATTACCAACGCCATGTGATCTCAATCCTAGTCTGTTCTCCCAGCAAAGTACTGTCAGCGCATTCCCACTCTGCTCTCCTTGCAACTGCCTATGAATCTGTCTCCACACATTTCTCCTGCAATGGACTGTGAAGCCATCGCTCCCAACGCTAGTGGAACCATCTGCTTAACAATGACTCTGAACCAATTTCTGCTGTTTTGTCTGAGAAACTACCTGCAACCCAGTCCCCTCTGTGTTTCCTTGTCTTCCTGATGTGACCACATCCCCGCTGTCTTCCACCACCAATGGTCTGTGCATCCATTCCATCCATACTATTCTGGCACCGGCCTGTGTTCCGATGTTTGCTTTGCTTTTCATAGCACGGAATGTTACCCCATCCCCATTGTTTCCCCTTGCAATGGCCTGTGACAAAATTCCAACACTGTTCAACGTATGGAGTATCAGAAATAATGTGGGTGAACTTGAGGCATGGATCGGTACCTGGGGCTACAATGTTGTGGCCAACACAGAAATGTGGATAGAGGGACAGGAATGGTTGTTGGAGGTTCCTGGTTACAGATGTTTCAGTAAGATTAGGGAGGGTGATAAAAAAGGAGGGGGGGTGGCTTTGCTAATTAGAAATGGTATAACGGCTGCAGAAAGGCAGTTCGAGGGGGATCTGCCTTTGGAGTTAGTATGGGCTGAAGTCAGAAATAGGAAAGGAGCAGTCACCTTGTTGGGTGTTTACTATAGCCCCCCCAATAGCAGCAGAGATGTGAAGAAACAGATTGGCAAACAGATTTTGGAAAGGTGCAGAAGCCACAGGGTAGTCGTCATGGGCGATTTAAACTTCCCAAATATTGATTGGAAGCTCTTTAGATCAAGTAGATTGGATGGGGCAGGATTTGTGCAGTGTGTCCAGGAAGCTTTTCTAACTCAGTATGTAGATTGTCCGACCAGAGTGGAGGCCATAATGGATTTGGCACTTTGTAACGAACCGGGACAACTGATGGGCTTGTTTCTGGGTGAATATTTTGGTGATTGCGACCACAATTCTGTGGCTTTCACCTTGGTCATGGAGAGAGATAGGTGCGTGCAACAGGGTAGGTTTTACAATTGGGGGAAGGGTAAATACGATGCTGTAAGACAGAATCTGAGGAGCATAAGTTGGGAGCATAGGCTGTCAGGGAAGGATGTCATTGAAATGTTGAACTTTTTCAAGGAACAGATACGACGTGTCGTTGATATGTATGTAACTGTCAGGCAGGAAAGGGATGGTCGTGTGAGGGAACCTTGGTTGACGAGGGAGTTTCAATGACTTGAAAGAGGAAGAAGGAGGCTTACATAAGGTTGATGAAACAAGGTACAGATAGACCGTTGGAGGATACATGACAGCCAGAAGGGAGCTGAAGAAAGTGATTAGGAGAGCTAAGAGAGGGCATGGAAAATATTTGGCGGGTAGGATCAAGGATAACCCCAAGGCATTTTATGCGTATGTGAGAAACATGAGAATGACCAGAACGAGGGGAAGTCCGATGAAGGACAGTAGTGGGAGACTGTGTATTGAGTCGGAAGAGACAGGAGAGGACTTGAATGAGTACTTTTCTTCAGTATTTCCAAATGAGAGGAACCGTATTGTTGAAGAGGAGAGTGTGAAACGGACTGGTAAGGTAGAAGAGATACTTGTTAGGAAGGAAGATGTGTTGGGCATTTTGAAAAAAACCTGAGGAAAAACAAGTCCCACGGGCCTGACAGGATATATCCTAGGATTATGTGGGAAGCAAGAGAGGAAATTGCAGAGTCGTTGGCAATGACCTTTTCGTCTTCACTGTCAACGGGGGTGGTACCAGAGGATTGGAGAGTGGCGAATGTTGTGCCCCTGTTCAAAAAAAGGGAATGGGGATAACCACGGGAATTACAGGCCAGTTAGTCTTACTTCGGTGGGAGGATTTCTGAGGAGCTGGAAAGACACCGCTTGATTAGGAACAGCCAGCATGGATTTGTGAGGGGTAGGTCTTGCCTTATAAGTCTTATTGAATTCTTTGAGGAGGTGACCAAGCATGTGGATGAGGGTAGTGCAGTGGATTAGTGTACATGGATTTTAGTAAGGCATTTGATAAGGTTTCCCATGGTAGGCTCATGTGGAAAGTCAGGAGGCATGGGATAGAGGGAGATTTGGCCAGTTGGATAGAAAACTGGCTAACTGGTCGAAGTCAGAAAGTGGTGGTAGATGGTAAATATTCAGCCTGGAGCCCGGTTGCAAGTGGAGTTCCGCAGGGATTATTTCTGGGTCCTCTGCTGTTTGTAATTTTTATTAATGACTTGGAAGATGGAGTCGAATGGTTAGTAATTCACTTTGCAGATGATACGAAGGTTGGTGGAGTTGTGGATAGTGAGGAGGGCTGTTGTCGGCTGCAAAGAGTCTTAGATATGATGCAGAGGTGGGCTGAGAAGTGGCAGTTGGAGTTCAACCCTGTCAAGGACAATTTTGGAAGTACAAATGAGAATGTGGAATACAGGGTTAATGGTAGGTTTCATAGTAAGGTGCAGGAGCAGAGGGATCTTGGATAAGTCACTCAAGTGGATAGAGCTTGGAAGAAGGCCTATGGTGTATTAGCTTTCACTAGCAGAGGGATTGAATTCAAGATTCGCGAAGTGATGTTGCAGCTGTACAGGACCTTGTTTAGGCCACATTTGCAGTACTGTGTGCAGTTCTGTTCGCCTCACTTTAGGAAAGATTTGGAAGCTTTGGAGCGGGTGGGTTCTTGATCCAGAGAGTGGTGGGGCATGGAATGCGCTGCCTGTGGGAGTGGCAGAGTGAGAATTATTGGTGACCTTTAAGCGGCAATTAGATAGGTTCATGATTGGGTGCTTAAACTCAGACAAATGTTCGGCACAACATCGTGGGCCGAAGGGCCTGTTCTGTGCTGTATTGTTCGATGTTCTATGTTCTATGTTCAAATTGCAACTGGCTGTGACCCTATTCGTGCTCTGTTCTTCTCGCACCTACTGGTGAACCATCCGCACTGTGTATTCCGAGCAACAGTTTGTGAACATATCCACTCCATTTTCTTGGCAACAGCTGGTGAACACATTGACATTCTCGTCTCCTAGCCATTGCCTTTGAACACACCACCACAGTGTTGTTCATACTGGCAATGTCCGATTAATATATCCCTAGACTGCTCTTCGAGCAATTCCTTGAGAAACAGAAGTGAAGATGGGTTCACGTGGTCAAGAGAGAGGTGAAGAATAGTGATGGGTTCACAGGCCTGTCTCAACTCGGTTTCTGTTGCACTGGCCTGTGAATCGATCACAACTCTGTTCTCCGAGCAATGACCTGTGAACCTTTTCCTATTCTATTGTCCGAGGAACTGCTTTTCAACCAGGCTCATAGCAGTGTCCTGTGAACACATCTGCACCCTCTTCTTTTGGCAATTGCCCTTGACCCCATCCTGGCTCTGTTCCCTTAGCAGCGATCTATGTACCCAAATCAACTGTATTGTACCAGCAACGGCCTGTTAACCCATCCATACTCTGTTCCCCAAGAAACGGTCAGTGAACAAGTCCACGCTCTCCTTTCCTCGCAAATGCTTGTGAAAGGATTCCCACTGTGTTCCCCTGGCAACTGCCTGCAAACCCTTCCCCGCTCTGCTCTCCAAGCAACAGTCTGAGCAATCCCAACTGTGTTCTGCGAGCAATGGTCTGGGATCTCATTTCCACTCTGTCCCACCAGCAATTATCTCTGACCACATCCACACTCTGTTTTCCTAACAATAGTCTCTGAACAGAGATACCCGCTTTTCTCTGAACAATTTCCAAAGACTCCATCTGCACACTAATCCCTTCGCATCGACTTGTGTACCCAACCCCACTCTAATATCCGAACAACAATCTTTCATCCCAATCCTGCTCTGTTTCGCTTGGAATGGCAAATAATGCCATCCTCAATCTGTTTCACTAGCAACAGCTTGGGAATCGACTGCTACCCTTTTCTCCTCGCATCGGTCCATGAACATGACCCAAATCCTCTCCACTCGCAACGGCCTGTGGACCCATCCCTAATCTATTCCCTTCGCAACAGCCCGTGAGCCTTAATCTGTTTAATCAGCAATGGACCTTTGACCTATCTGACTGCGTTCACACAGCAACGGCATGTGAATCCATTCCCACTGCTTCCCGGGCCATGGCCCGTGAACGCATCACAATTCTGTTCTTGTAACAATGGCCTGCTAACCCATCCTCTCTCTCTTTTCCCCTCGTAAAAGTCCATGTTCTCACACTAGTCTGTTTCGCTCACAACAGCCTTCGATCAATTCCCCTCCTGTTATCCTAGCACGCCATGTGAACATATCCCTACTCTGTTCCCCTAGCAATGTCCCGTGAACCGTTACCAATCTGTTTCCCGACCAACAGACTGTGAGCCCATCCTGGAGCTCTTCTTCTCACAAATGTCTGTGTATGCACTTCCACTCTCTTCACCGAACAACAGCCTTTCAATGCATTCACACCTCCTTCTCCTAGCAACCGCCTGTGAATCCAGCTCGACTGTTTCATGTATCAATGGCCTTGAACCTATTCCCAAACTATTCCACGAGCAACGGTCTGTGTACCAACCTCCACTCCGTCCTCTCATCAACGACCTGTGACCACAATACCACCTTTGTTCGCTAACAACTGCTTGTGAACCCATCTGCACTCTGTTCATCTGGCAGCTGCCTGCATCCTCGTGCCCGCTTTGTTACCAAGCAACTGTCTCTAAAATCATCCTCAATTTTCTTTACGGAGCAATGGCCTGTAAACCAAGCCCCAGTCTGTTCTTCTAGCAATGGTGTGTGACCCCCATCCACACTCTGATCTCCTGGCAGCGGAATGTGATCCCATCCACCCTCTGTTTTCCAGGAAATGGCTTCTGGTGCCACCCGTGCCCTGCTCCCTAGCAACAGCCAGTAAAGACATCTCCTGTCTATTCCCCTGTCAATGGTCTCTGAACCCATTCCCACTCATTTCCCCGAGCACCGGTCTGTGCACTTCATCACAATCCGCCGTCTTGGCAACGGCATTTGAATCCATCCACACTCAGTTCTCCTAGTAATGGCCTGTGACCACATCCCCACTCTGTTCTCCTGTTAGCGGTCTGTGTCCAAATCCCTACTCTGTTTTCTAAGTAACAATCACCATTCTTCTAACCTAGCAACAACCTGTGAACCCATCGACACTCTCATCTTCTTCTCACGGCTATTGAACCCATCGGTACTGTGTTCACCGAGCAACTATTAATGAAATAATCCCCCATCTGTTCTCCTACCGACCGTCTCTTAAACTATCCTTCCAGCAAAGACCTGTGAACCTATCCCCAATCTCTTCCCTTAGAAATAGCCTGTGAATCCATTACCGCAGAAGGGAACACAAGCATGAAGTAAATATGAGATTGGGTGGTAGTGAGAGTGCAAGAGGGACAGCGAGTGATTCAAGATAGAGCAGGGGACATAACACCATTGGTGAGAGCAAGGCCAGAGTGACTTAAACACTACTCCTGAGCTCAAGTCCTGTCCTCTCCCGTTCCATGAGGACCCGGACTGAGGGTCAAGTTTGTCTCTCTCCCACTCAGCTTCTCAACGCAAAGAGAACCAACAATAAAATTCATTCTGCTGCTGGGCAATTTTTAATGAACATTTTTATTCTTTACACATTGAAGTGATCGTTACAGTCAGTGGACGGTGCCTTTCTCACGGGCCCCTGAGTTGAGACAAACATTGAAATGTGTCCCTGTAGTGTGTTAGAAGAGCGACAGGCTGCTTCTCTGCTGAAACATTTAACTGAAATGATGAAGACCTGGATGGATTGATTAATGAGAACATTTTATTGCTTGATAAATTTGGGTAAAGGGATACTTCAGCACATTCTTCAACTGCTGTCGGAAATTAGTCTGGGTCACAGCGTAAATAGCGGTGTTTGTGCAGCAACTGAGAAGCTGCAGCATGAAGCCCAATTCCTGTACAAAGCCATGTAGAAACACGCCAGTATCCACAATATACCACATTCGTCTCCATATAGAATACACCATTAACGTTGACCATAACAGGATGAAATTAGCTGAGATCGCAAACAGTAAAATGATGGATTTTTTTCGATTTCTCATTTCTGTGTCAGAATGAGCGTCTGCATTGGTGTGATCCCGGAGTCTCCTGCGGGCTCTGCTGGTCACTAAAATATGTCTGACGGTGAAAACATTGAGCAGCAGAATCAGTAGAAATGGGAGAGCCGGGGTTAGAATGTGGTGGAGGAACTCGAATGTGACCCAGACACGGGACTCATAAAGGCCATTTGTTAGAGCACAGAACCAGGGCATGTTCCCCATCCAATACTGAGGTGTGAGCATAAAATACCAGAAAATGTTCTTTAAACAGCTCAGTACAGTAACTGTTCCCAGAACCACAGCCGCCCTTTTCTCACTGCAATATTTATTTTTCAGCTTCTGGTAGCAAATGGCCACAAACCGATCAAAGGTGAAAGTGACAGTGAACCAGACAGAACAGTCAGTGGCTGCATAAAGCAGAACGGAGTGGAAATTACACACGCGGATGTACACCAGGAAAGCATACTGTTCCTTAAAAACAATGGGAATGTGTCTCAATATCAGGTCGAGGATAATGACCAGTAGATCCGCCATTGCCATGGCCCCCAGATAACGTCTGACAGATGAAGATAACCCACAATCTTTATAAAGCAGGACGTATATCGTCACTACGTTAACTGTGAAGAAGGAAAACATACATGTAGTATATCAGTCGGGAGTCAAAGTCAGCAGTTTGATTGAGGACCCAATGAGATTTTCAAATGTATGACTGTATTCAGTGATTTATTGAAATAATTGAAGCTGAAATAACAAATAGGATTTTCTGAATTACTGACTAAAATGTGATGTGAACCACAAGAATCCCTCCCTCTCCAAACAGACACACGCCGAAAAGTACAATGGTTTCTGGAACATTCCCACACACTCGATTACTCGAGAACAGATAGAGGTCCTGCTTTCCAGTTCCTATTATAGACAGTGAAAACGTTGCTGTCCTGAACGATTCTTTCCCGTGCCTTCAAGACAAACGAACATAGAAATTTCTGCCTTTTCGTCGTAATTGCGGTAGATCCTGTTTCGTGAAGAAAGGTAATGACATTGGAAACGTATTCAACCCTTTTAACTGCCTGAGGGGACTTCGAACCAGTGTCCCATTCTCCACAGAATGGGATCTCTTTGTTCAGGATCTTATCTTCTTCTCAATTGTCTGGCCATTCAAAAAAAATGTTGGTTAGAGAATGTTCTGGGGAATGTCAATTATAGAATGCTTCGGAGAATGTCGGGTATAGAATGTTCTTGGCAATGTCGTTTTGGAATATTACGGGGAATGTCGAGTATAGAATGTTCTGGGAAATGTTGTTTTAGAATGTTCCGAGGAATATCGGGTATAGAATGTTCCAAGGAACGTCAGTTGCTGAATGTTCAAGGGAATGTCGGGCATAGAATGTTCCAGATATTGGCGGGTGGAAAATGTTCTAGAGAATCTCCATTATAGAAATTTCCCGAGAAGGTAAGTTTTGGAACGCTCCTTCTATTTCGGGTATAGATTGCGGTAGAGACATAAAGATTCACGTGACAGATGCCCTTCTGCCCACCAAATCTGTTCCAGTCAGAAACACCTACTTGACCCTGTTTCAAACATCACAAGGGTCAGTAAGATGCCTCATGACATGGAGGAGATACAGTTTGTTGTAATCATAGAGACATATCATTAAGGCATATCAGATGGTCATTAAGCCCTTCGCACCTAGTGTACCATTCAGTATGATTCTGGATGATCAGACTCTATCCTGAGCTTCCCATTCCCAACCACTCCCTGATATCCACTGACCCTACTGTTATTCATGAATCTTTTTGGATGTTTCTCAAAAATATTCACCATCTCTGCTTCCACTGGTACACTGAGCCACAGAAACCCAAACACTCACAACCTTTCTAAAATATAAAATATGTCTCTATATTCCTGTAATAAATCAAATGCGTCTTCTTCAAAACTACTCTGTACCCCGAGGTGTAATTGCACCATGTTGTATGCTTCCACTTGAGTTTCGAACCTCTTTCTGATTCACCGGTTGTTCACTTCTCAATGAGGCTATTTTAATCAAGAAGAAAGTTTTGCTGAATGCAATGAAATATTTGCTCAAAATTTTATTCTGCCAGTGTTCCTAAGACCATGTGTTTTAGGAGCAGAAATCCGGCATTTAGCGTATTGAGTTGATTCAGCTATTTCATCAGGGCCGACATGTTTTACATATCATTCTCCTGCCTTCTCCCTGTTCAGACACTGACTTTCTCCTGAGTCTATTTTCGCATCCCGTTGCAGACAACATGTAAATCAGGAGCTGCGATTTCGATTCTGGTTCTTCACAATTCTGGGCTTCAAGTCAAGGCTTTCCTATCCGTCTGAATACACGATCAGGTGAGGGGGACTGCATTTTCCCAGTTTCTCCATCTCCTTAACATCTTTCCGGATGATGCTGACTTCCAATGGGGTACATCCAATATGACCCAGTTTTCCTCACCTGAGAGTCTCCACTTTCACGCGCTCCCAACCCAAGCCCAAACACTGATGCGCAGGACCTTCAGCTGTAAGTGACATATCTGCTGCCTCACCTCTTCCCCTGCTTCACAGAACAAGTCTTCCATTAATACTGTTGTGTGCAAAATGCTTCTTTGTCCAAAATAAGACAAAGAGCTGCTGATGCTGGAGATCGGAAACATAAAGTGTTCTGCTGAGGATTCCCCAGTTTTGAAATGTTATTTCTGCTTTTTTCATACAGAGTTTTGCAGACCTGCTGAATTTTGCCAGCAATGTCCGTACTTGCAGATCGAATTCGCTGCTTATAGCATGCACATATCCTGCACTACAGTTTGGTTTTTAACATCCAGCTCTCACCAGTATTTGTTTCACTATTTTATTTCTAAGCTCCAGCCCAACTGTTTCTGTGTAATTTCAGTGATGATGATTTTAGCGGGATGAATAGTTGATTCAGCAAGATGTTTTTTGAGCCCTAGATGTTGAGGTAATTCCGATGCCTCTTTGTTTGTCCTTCTCAAGGGGAATGGTGAGATTTTCGGTCGGTCTTCCCTTACACTGGCGGAGCGTAGAAAGACAATGATCTCCTACAATGCAGTACATTCACCCGATTGCTAAGAGTGCTGTAAGTGGGCAGCTTCAGAGCAGGCAGGCATGGTCTAGCGTCATGGCCTCCATCCTAGTTCTGGGGTATGGGAAGTATTCTAGATTAGAATGGTGCTTGAAAATCACATTAGATCAGAGAGCATCCGACGAGCAGGAAAATCAACGTTTCGGTCAAAAGCCCGTCATCAAGAAGGGATTTTGTTGAAACGTCGATTTTCCTACTCCTCGAATGCCGCCTGACTTGCTGTGCGTTTCCAGCATCACTCTAATCTCGACTCTGATTTTCAGCACCTGCAGTCCGCACTTTTGCCTCATAGCGGAAGTCTGAATTCCTCCGCACCCGGGAGGAGCTCCATGCTTGTAAACACATTGCGCATTTGGGGATGGCAGTAATATCACGTGCAGGCTCGGTATCAAAGGCTGTGCAGTGTAGCTCCACGCTGTCTATGTTTGTCCTAGTTCAGTGTGGAATTTCCCGGGATGCTGGGCAATTGAAGGAACTCTGGTGAGTGGGGAGTTGCTCTGTCAATGATATGCAATAAGAAGTGGGGGACCAACGTAATTCTCACTGTGAGCCTATCAGAGGAATTTTTCCAAAATTGACACAACTGGCATGTTGGAGACAAAACCGACAAGATTAAGTGAACACATTGATCTTTGGTTTTTTATATAAAATTGGTAATGTTACATGAAGCCCAATCATCATGCCTGGGTAAATCCTGTCCACACCGACAGGACTGATCCATCAATCCTGAGGGCACCATGCCGTACAGTCAAGGAAGAAGTTACACTGCATTTGTACTAGATAAAGGAAAATCTCATGCTGAAAGGTCAAGGAAATCGTCTGATGACTGCCATCTGTTGCCCTCAACGCCACGCTCGGCAATAACTCTGTTCCACTCGATGTTGGACTCTTTCAGGTACGCGACGCAGAGGCAGGCATATCTGGGGCCCATGGAGTGGCGGAAGTGGGAGGATTAGAAGGAGAAGTTGTTGAAGTTGAGGACCAGTTCAGCCAGGTAAATGAGCGTGTCAGTAGATGGTTTAGTTTTTTAGATTAGATTCCCTACAGTGTGGAAATAAGCCCTTTGGCCCAACCAGTCCAGGCTGACCCATTTCCCTCTGACGAATGTGCGTAGCACTATAGGCAAATTAACATGAGCAATTCAGCGAACCTGCACATCTTTGGACTGTGATAGGAAACCCACGCAAACACGGGATGAATGTGCAAATTCCACACAGACAGTCGCCCGAGGCTGGAATTGAACCTGGAACGCTGATGCTGTGAGGCTGCAGTGTGAACAACTGAGACATCGTTCAGCATCAGAAGAATACATGTATTGCCTGGAGGCCTCCATCGTGCCGGATGCATGTGAACAAGGACTGGATGTCCATTGTGACGATCAGGTGTTGGGGGTTGAGGAAACGCAAGAATGGAGGACGTGAATGATGTAAGTGTTGTCCTGAGCATCGGTGGGACAGGGCGGTGTCAAGATATGCAGAGATGCGTTCAGTGCTGAGACAATAAGTAAACCAGGGCAGTAAGGATCGTGAATATTGGGTCGGAGTGAAATTCTGGTGGTGTGGTGTTTCTCGGATTATTTGGTTGTATTCTGTGGATTGGAGATCTTCAGATGTGATCAGATTGTGGATGATCTGAGAGACAATGGTTTGGTGATGGGAGGTGAGTTCTTGGTCACGGAGCAGTATGAGGATGTGTCTACGAGTTGGAACCTGGTTTCTGAGGTGTCGAGGCTAGTGCATAAATGATTGCACATTGTAAGAGTGAGACTTTAAAGTGGGTGGGGTGGTGAGCACGTTGAGGTGATCTGTGGCATGACAGCAGTTAGAACTGAAGGGATCAACGGCGGGTAACAGACCAGCACATGTGTCCAGATGGATGTAGTGCATTGGAGGCTGGGGAAGGGGTCCCCAAAGGTTAGGCGGGTGTCTTGATGGGAAAAGTGTCCCAGTGGCGGAGGCAACGGAAGAAATGTGCAATGCTGCAACACGTGTCAAACTCATTAATTTGAGATTGTAGTGGGATAAAGTTGAGGCCGTTACTGAGGATTAATTACCCATCGTCAGTGAGGGGAGATGTGGGTAATGGCAAAAGCAAAGCGAGGCTGGGGACTAGGACATGGCATGGGGCTGGACCTGGGAGTTGGGGCGCAGACAGCAACTGGAGACGGTATGATATGGATTCAGGAGTGTCACTTCCCACGGAAGTGACGCTCAAAATGTTTGTTGAAGTGACGCCGATGGCGGAAGTGCTTTAACACGTGCCATCCTCGATGACATCTGGTGTTTATTTGAACAACGTCATTCGGCGTGGGCGTGACGTCGGCTGTGTCCTCATCAATGTTCCAGTGAGTGGGATCACCGGGGGCAGAAGTGGCTGTGGAGGTGTCAACTGCGGAGGTGGAAGAGACATACAGGTTAAATATATTGGTTCCAGTATTGGTGGATCTTGCGGCAGTCACTGTCACAGTGGACCCTGCAGTGGTCACGGAGGCATTCACCTTCCTGGCGATCGTAGAGGTGGTTGACTGGACCGCAATCGCAGAGGTAAGGCATGGTTGACAGAGGCTGCAGTCTGTGGGGCGGTGTGGTGGAAGTGATGTCATAATTCGCTGCGGAGGTAATGGATGGAGTGGCCGCGTGGCTAATCTCATCTGGGCAGTTCCAGAAGCAAGGAGAAGTTTCTGAAATGTACGATGAATTCCGGGTGTGTCAAAAAAAGCCTTCTATTCTTTATCAAAAATTCACAGGTACATATTTATCCACGTTATATTCCATCCATTCAACCATTCAAGGATGTCACTCAGCAATTGGAGTAGATTTTCTAAGCCTCATGCCTTTTACACAGGAAATGGAAGGGAGCATACAGCCGTACAAAGCAGCTGCACAGGAATAAAGGGAGGACTGTTTACTGAGCCGAAAGCAGGGAACAATTAGCAACAAATTAGCCTTCATTAATTTAACAGAAAGTAATAACTGCAGGGGCACAGTCAACAGTGCTGTTTCCACAACTAGTTGCAAATTATGTCAACGGTTCAGATCAGTGGAATGAAACAATATCTAAACAATACTTCAGAGGCATCTGTTTCTCACATTGTGCATTGTGTACATGTAAAGAGTTGTCAGAGGAAGTGGTAGCGGGGAGCACAATTATAACATTTAAAGGACAATTAGATGGTAAAAGTTTAGATCCGTTGTGCTTAATGCAGGCACAGTTCAGTTTACGAATAGTTCAGTTTACGAAACCACGTTGGCGTGGACAATTTGAGCCAAAGGATCTGTTTCCATATTGTAAGACTCTTTGACTCTATTTCTCTTCTTTCATTGACAATTATTTTTTGCCCTAAATTCATTTCCAGATATATAAAAAAAACTCTTTAATTATTTTGAATGATCTAGCTCTGCAGCTTTAAAAAGAGAGATCCTGACATTGATGTGGTGTTATAACCACCACAAAAGCCGAAGCAAAATTGTGTACAATCAAAATCTGAAATTACTTGCGCCGGGATAATCCCTCAGTCTGCCATTACCATCATAAACATCTGTGGTTCAGTGGCAAGTGTGCGTAAATGTGCCACGGTCAGAGCCATGTGTACCGAAACACGGCCAAATAAAACACTAAACTGTACAAAACGACTCCGAGGTCTTAATGGATAAAACCGGACAGAAAGTCCAGCATCGGCCTCGTCATTGTAAACGGGAATGGGAAACACAATCCTGTCGACCCTGCAGAGAGCTCCGTCTTTATATCTTAGAGCTTGTGATATAATTTACAGAGCTTTCCCAGAGACTGAACAGAATCACCGGAAATGAGACTCCTCTATTCTAGTTCATGACTGAACATGCAATTGCCCCACGCAATGCATTTATGACTTGTTTTAATTGACCATCGGAAACATGTAAAGTAGCAACTGCAGTCCATCGCGTTTTCTACTCGATTCAATATAATGACGGTTGATCCACTCCCTTCACACCTTATCCCTGTTCTTACCCCATCTCTTCAGTGCCTAGCTACCCTTCAGTGCCTTGACTTCCATAGCCTTATGTGGTCGAGAATTCTCCAGGTCCACCAGTCGTCGAGTGCAGACATTTATTCTCATCTCAATGCAGAATGGCCTGCCTGAACAGAATACTATGGGCCCGTGTTTTAGACGTACCAGTCAGGGGAATTCTCCTCCCTCCTTTTAATCTGTATCTTACTGTCAGCGTTTTATATATTTCACTGAGATCTCCACTAATTTTCCTAAACCCCACGGAACACAGGCCCAGTCGACCCAAACTCTACTCCCACATCAAGCCTGTTCTCCCACAGATCAGACTGGTCACCCTTTGCTGCACTCTCTCGAAGTCAATTTTGTCCTTTATTTTGTAAGGAAACCAAATCTGCAGAATGTTCGACTCGAGGACACACCAAGACCTTGTAAAGCTGCCGTAAGACATCCTTTCTCCTGTAATCAAATCCCCTTTAAATAATGGTCAACACGCAATTTACTTTCCTACCTGCTTTCTGTTCGTCCAATATTCCTTTCAGTACTGACCTACAAGGAGATCCAGATAATCTTCAATGTTGCAGCTGCCTAATTGTTGGGCCTGTTTACACTGATCAGGTGCCAATGCCATTCCAGTATTGACTTCTGGCTTCAGAACTCTCTGCTCTGCATGCATCTCGGATGTCTGCGAAAAAGAACGCAACAGAACGGAGTTGGACCCAGGGAGGAGACCTCTTGCTGGGCTAGGGAGGTTATCTTTAGCCGGGACCAGGGAGGGGGGGCTTGAGCTGCACCCATGGGCAATTCCTCGAGCCAGACTCTTGAGTTGCACCCATGCGCAATTCCTTGAGCCAGGCCAGAGGAATTTTCGTTAAGCTAGGTACAGGGAGGGGATCTCGAGCTGGGGCCAGTGTGCAGGACAGTCCGCCCCAAGTTGCTTTTCTGGAGCAAGCTAAGGACTTGTAATTCCTCTGCAACATCGACATTAGTGACGTCAGTGACAGAGGTCCAGCCAGAAGAGATGATGCCGAAGGATCGTTGACTGTGTGTTGGTTATTTCCGGTGCTGGTGTTGGCAAAGTGATGATGGAAGGGCATCACAGCCACATCGATAAGGTTGACCCTTTGGTTGGAGACATTAATCTGATTGTGGTCGGTCCAGCAAAGGAGGCGACAAGGCAGTAGGGCGTCGAGGACTATCAGCCTGGCAGCAATGCAATTCCGGAGAGACTGCAGCCCAGACGTCTTTGAACGAGGCGATTTGTCTCAGGACCAATGAACTCTCCCTAAGCTACATCTTTCTTTAAATGTTCATCATTTGATGACGACAAATGAAAGCGTTGCGTTGTATTTCTACTGTAAAATTAACCTGACACAAAAGTTAGTATCAGGAAAACGGTCTGTATCCTGCCAGCTCTCCCATTCTAAAACTGTGTCCGCATATTAGTTCCAATCCCATAAGATTTGAGTTTGCACACGAGGCTTGTGACTTTATCAAAATTCTTGCTGAAAATCCAAATGTTTTGCATTCGTGACTTCTCCATGATTCTCCATAACCATTCTGTTTCTCAGATGCGATTCCCAATTCACAAATCTATGTGAATTCTGTTTGTACCCATTACTTTCAGTCTAATAAATTCTCCAAAACTGCTATTTAATAATCTCATTAGTTTTGTTTTTTGTCACCAGACTTAGGCTTATTGGTATTGCTGGGAAGATTTAACATGTCTTTTCGGCTTTTTTTTCTGTGAACACAGAACTGAAGCAATTGGATGATAGTTGTGCCACTTCCCCGTTCTCAATTCTCTGGTTTCAGGCTGCAAGGAACCTGCCTTTGTTTTCTCTTACCTTTGCCATTGGTATACATTTAGAAGCCATTATAGGTCACTGTTATAATCTTGTTAATATACACAGCAGAAACCCAAACATTCCTGCGTTAAACTGTTCAATGTTTGACCGTCCACAATCATAGAAGCAATTACAGAAGTACAGAGCACCATTTGCATTAGTCCCAGTTCCCATGCAACCAGGCTGTGGCCGGATATGTTATGACACTTCAAGTTCTCATGCAAATACTTTACAACGGTTGTGATATGCTCCATGCCAGGGATATCCTGGTAATTCTCCTCTGTAACCCCTCCAGTGCAATCACCGCCTTCCTGTAATTTGGCTCCAAAAACAGCGCACAGTTTTCCATCTCGACAGAAGCAAATGTCTGTATAGCTTACATAATCTGTGGCTCAATGTATAAAGGCTATGCTCACTTCAACTATGACTTCTGAAATCGACAACTAACTTATGCAGTCACATTCAGAAATCTGTGGCAAAATACCTTCTGAGCTTGCTCGTGTGTTGCCATTCATCGAATACACCCCTGTAAGGTACTTTCTTCCAAAGCACTTCACCTCATATATCTCAGGGATATATTCTATCGGTCACTGATCTGCCCAACTGTACATTCCATCTGTATCTTCTTGGAAAATGAGACTTTCCATCTCATTGCTGTTATGAGACTTTCCATCTCACTGCTGTTATGACACGGGGTAAACCTCTTCTGTTAATTTAAAACAACAACACATTTATCCCGTAGAGAAATCTTGAAAATTCGAGAGACTATGAACTATTTAAAGTAAAAAGTAACACGCTTAGTTCTTAAAGTATAACAGAGAATATATAACGAACAGCTCTTTACAACTCCTTCCAATAATATATCGCTCTGTTCCCTCCTGTACTACTAGTCTGACAAAACCAAAATAAAATTCAACGTTCGAGCCCAGGCAGCTGTTGACTCCTCCCTTTTTTTAAATCTTCCTCTGTACATTTTCTTCTCCTTAGGATTGCTCTTCTACTGGTCATGTATAGACAAATGCACCTTTAACAGATGTTATTGGCGTGGCTATTCTCTCTCAACTGTTCAAGTTTTCCCAGTCGATTACCCCAAAACATTGGATAGTGTCACTGGCATTTGGTATTGCCAATATACTAAATTCAAACCTGATTCGATTTCTTTTTGAGGTGTATAACTTAAACTTCAAATTTGTTTTTGCATCCAGTCAATCAGCTACTCTAGCGTCTGGACTGCATGTTAAATTGTAAATTCTCCAGAACTCCGTGTGCCTCTTTACGTTCTTCCCTCTCGTACAACACACTTCTACGTCTTCTTAACACAGCCAAACACACGGCCAATCTTTGTGTCAACTTGAAACTGACTTATCACATTCCTCCCCATCCCGCTCCACATTCACATCTCCATCATTTGTGAATACCACAAATGATAAGGGGCACAGCATTCATCCCTGTGATATACCAAGGGTCTCTGATCTCCAGTCACGCAAACAGCATTCTACCATCACACTCTGTCTCCTGCCATTAAGACAATTGTGAATGTAACTTGCCAAGTTTACATTCATGCTATGAGATTTTACTTGATTTAATATGTGGTGCTTTGTTAAAGGTCTTGCTATAAAACCATATAAACCATGTTAAAAAAACGATAAACTTCGTCATCTATGACTTCCCCCTGAAAACGCCATGTTGATAATCCCTGATCAAACTTTGCACCTGTAATTGTCGATTGATTTTCTGCTTTCTAATTTTCTGCAACAGTTTCCCAACACTGATCTGATACTCACTGATTTATAGTTCCACGGTTTATCTTCATAGCCCGTCCAATAAAGTGTATTCTCGCGTCCGCTGGTACCTCCACTGTGATTAGATTTGACTGAATTTTTTGGGTCAGGGTCTTTCCTCTCTTGTCTCCCACAGCAGCCTGAGATACTACTCGTTCGGACATAGGATTCATTATATTTAAAAGCATCCAGAACCATCAAACCCACTCATGTCTTACATGAATCTCTCAAGAGCTTCACCGTCCATCATTTCGAATTCTGTGCCTGCATCCCCATTCTCCCAAATAAAACAGAAGTGATTAATATTCTCCAGCTATACACATAGATTGTCCCTTGCTTTCTAAAGGGTCCTATTGCTCCTGGTTATTCTTTTCTGTTTGATGTATTTGTAGAATATTTTCGGATTCGCACTCACCTTGCCTGCTCCCACATCTTCATGCAACTATGTTCGTCAGTGTGAATTTTCTAGGTTTCACTGTGATCGCCTCACATTCTTTGAAACATGAGAGAACAGAGACTAGGTTTTCTCATCAGACAAGCTTGCCAACTGAGAGATTAATCTGTAGAATGTCCATTCAGGATATGTGATCAGTATATTATACTTAGATTAGGCCACCAAAACTGTACACAATGTTCCTGTACAATTTCAACAACAACTCTACATAACTGGTGCAGTACGTCATTCCTTCTCGTTGGAGCAAATCACTGCCGTTGGTGTATAGAATAAAGAAACAAATGCCGTGATGACACCGGGGAGTGAGCAAACTTATGTTTGCAGGGTCGAAACCAAACATTTACCTTCGAACATTTGCCTGCACTTGCCCCAATCCCCTTTTGTTTATATTTTTCTGCTAATTGCTTGTGTGTACTCTTGAAACGACTTCCTGAATATCCTACAATATCACATCCGTTAGATATCCACTCTTTATGTCAAAAAGCGATATCTTCAAGCAAAAGCTTTTGCAAATTATGTCTTCAATGACATAAATGCATAATCTTTCTCTTAAAGTTCGCTGTTATTTTCTAAGAGTCCAGTACACAATTCTTTATAATAGTTTCAAACAGATTCCGAGCTGTAAATTGCAAGGAAACTGGTCTGTCGTTTTCTAATATCCCTCGTCTTCCAATCTCCTTCGTCTTCCATTCTATAAACGTTGGGAAGTGTATATTTTCTTCCAACCTGATTTAGGAATCATACACAGATCCTCAATGCAATCAATGTCTTTTGCTGCTCTCCCTGATTTTCTGATGTGAAGTATTAGAATCAGAATCCCTACCGTGTGGAAGCAGGCCTTTTAGCCCAACAAGTCCACGCGACCCTTCGAAGATTAATCCACCTAGACCCATTCCGCTCCCTTCTATTTGTCTATTGCACCTGACCTGCACTCGCCAGAAAATCATGAGCATTTCAGGATGGCGACGTCACCCAACCTGCACGTTTTTACGTTGTGGGAGGAAACCAGAGAGCCCAGAAGAAACCTAAGTTGATTCGATGAGAATGTACAAACTCCACACAGTTAATCGTCCGAGGTTGGAATTGAACCCAGGTACCAGGTGGTGTGAAGAAGCAATGCTTGCCACTGAGACACCCTACATCTGGCTCAACAGGCTTATCCATGCTCAAAGCAGCTGTGTTGTAAAATACTACCGCGTTACTGTCATGAATGATTTTAGTCTTCAGTTACACACGTCCCATGGTCACAGTACTTCTCGGAGATTTTCTGAATCGTCCTCCATGAAGATAGACAAAATGTAACTGATTGGTTTCCCTGTTATTTTTCAGTTCTCTCCAACAAATTATCCTGTCCACACATTCATAGTTCCAGATTTGACTTTATTTTTCATTTTTCTTTCGATTATTGGCAGATATTCACTTATTCACTTTTTGTGTTTCTTTTTAGTTTGCATTCTTGTTTTCTTTTCGATTTCGCTATCAGGCTCTTAATCGCCCATTGTTCCGCCTTAATTTCACTGAATCCGAATATCTGGCATTTTCTTTAATCTAATGCATTTTCAAACTTGCTGTTTTGATCATCGTTGTGTCATCATTCACTTTTGCGGTTTGCATCTTGGAGGGATATATGTATATTGTACACTTTACAGTATTTCTATGAATAAACTATATTGCCTGCCATCCGTTACATGACGTTCATGTACTTCTCCAGTTTACTGAACCCAATTTGTTCCACATACCTTCGTGGTTTGCATGATCCAGGCATACACTCATTATGCAACGGAAAAAGACTGGGTTGTATTCAGCCGTCCTGCAAAATTCAATACGATTTAAAAAGCTCACTTACACCATGGTTTTCATTTAGCTCTTCTGATCACATAGCACCGATACCAAAACTGTGTAATCTCTAGATCAGCGCTCAACATATCTTTAAAGCGATTTAGAGTTGATTCAAGAAAGATGTTTGGCGAGGCGTACCTCAACAGTGATATCATCTCGCCACATTTTACTTGTTCTACTCAAGTGTTATTGTGAAAATTTCAGAGATGTTGCTGTAGATTCCTCTAGACAGCTAAAACC
Organism: Chiloscyllium punctatum; assembly: GCF_047496795.1. Classification (NCBI taxonomy): domain Eukaryota; kingdom Metazoa; phylum Chordata; class Chondrichthyes; order Orectolobiformes; family Hemiscylliidae; genus Chiloscyllium; species Chiloscyllium punctatum. The sequence continues at coordinate 52,412,355 of NC_092773.1, forward strand.
GCTCTAACCGGGGTACGAACCTTACAGCCGGCAGATAAAGTGTTACCGCTGTTCTATAGGATCTTCGTTCGATCACATCTTGAGTAGTATGGACAGATTTCAACTCCTCATTGAGGAAAGGAGATTGGAATTAACTCACAGCTTGTTTCCTCAACTGATTTATGCAACAAATCATAGCATCATAGAATCCCTACTGGGTGGATGCAGGCCATTTGACCCATCATCTCCACATCGCTTCTCTGAAGACAATCCATCCAAACCCACCTCATCTCCTCCACTGAAACTCGGCAACCATCTGTTTTCCATGGCCAATGCACCGAACTTGCACATCTTGGGACTGTTAGCAAAACTGAATTGCCCTGCTGAAACCTGCGAACACACGGAGAGAACGTTCTAATTCCACACAGGCAGTCACTGGAGGCTGGATTTGAACCCTGATTCCTGGTGATGTGATGCAGAAGTGCTAACCACTGAGCTACCCACTGTTGGATCTCGGCACTAAGATTGCATAAGTGTCAAAACCTCTCTCCAGCAACACTCGGAGCATATTCAGAACTTGGACGCCTTGGTCAAGAAAAGCAGCACGACATTGAAGCCATTGCGAGTACAAGGTAGGAGTACCAGAAGGACATTAAGCCCATCGAGTGTGCAAACCAGGAACAGAATGATTCAATTCAGTAATTCGTGCCTCTTGCATAGTAAGCACAGCAGATCTTTTTCACCCTTGTCCCTGTTATGGGAATTCAAAGGTAATGCACTATTATAGAAAGGGAAAAACAAAGAATAACTAGCTTCAGAAGAGAATGAAAAGTAGTGATGAAACTATTGAATTTAAAGGCAATCTGTTAGAATCGATAACAAGAGATTTTCAAAGTCAAACTACGATACATCACAGTCAACGTGATTTTGTGTTGAAGGAGTTTATGAATTATTTGCTTGCGTTTTTTTTAGAATGTGCGAGACAAAGTGGATAAAGGCGGTTTTATGACTGTTATATACCTGTACTTCCGGAAACATTGCATAACGTGCCACACAGAAGATTAACATGCAAGAGAGGACCAGCTGGGGTGAGGAAAAAATATTTGCTTGGCGAGAGGATTGGAAAACCTACGAAAATAATGACATTATGTACTGATGTTGAACTCTTCTGGGCAATGTAAAACTCACACGACGCCAGCTGAAAGCGCACCCGGTTTTTCTGAAAGCAAGAGCTTTCTGAGCGCTGCTAATTTCGAAGGAAATGATCAAAAGTTCGTACAACTCAAGCGAACGAATTGAAGACACCCAAGATGCCTCTTAAATCTTTAATCAGTTACAATGGATGTTCATATTTTCGTTAATTAATATGCAAATTCTACAACGTTTTCAAGTCTCTGCCTGGAAGTAACTTAAGTTGTTATCGATGAAAAGGAAGTAACAGCTCCGGTCAGACAAGTATTTCAGGTGTGAGGTGGTGTTTGGAATCTGGCTGTGCCTTAAGCGGGAGTAAGATTTGTTTTATTTCCAACATCGGAGTTTATAAAATGCTACATTGTTGATTGTCTATAAATTGCATAGGTCGTGAACCAAATATAATCTAACCATAAATACAAATCTGAAAATGGAAGTTCAACCCTCATGTGTGTTGGTATGTCTGTGCATGTATATTGGGGAAGAGTGTGTGGGAATGTGCACAGTGTGTGCATGAACATGAGTGCCCGTGTTGGAAGGGAAGAGAATGTTTGAGTGTGTGGGAGGGGAGAGAGTTGGGAGTGTGTGTGTGTGTGTCTGTGCATGTGTGCAAGGGGACATTGAGTGAGAGTGTATATTTGTGCGTCTGTTTGTATGTGCATGTGTATGTTTGTGAATGTCTGTTCAGGGTCAGCCTCAGACAGACACACCAGGACCTCTTCCATCACGCACACTCACTCGGTGGTTTCAGCGATTCCCTTTTCTGCAGCCTGTACTTCATTTGTTGTTCATGTTTCATACCCAGATGCAGTAACTGCAGTCCACATGCTCCATCCAGAGTTGGGTTACCGAAGCCTCAGGTCTTCCTGAATCTCTGAGGCAGCTCACAACACAAACCATTCCCAGAACATCCACTAACCTTTCAATAACATGAGTTAGTCAGCACTCCCTCAACTGCAAGTTAGATATCTGGCCCTTTGCAAAAACATGAGAGGAGCTTACTCGTGCTCCTGACCGCAAGAACAGCTGAGGGGGACACACAGAGGTGTTCACTGGTCAGGCGTAGGCAAGTTTCAAAGACGTGAGTCATAGCTTCTGAGAGCCTGTCCAACATGCAGTACCACTTGTGACACACCAGGAAACGAACAACAGTCTGACACACAATTTCATTGTTTCTGAGCTTCACAATACCAGCACTCGATACACTAGCGAGCCAAAAACCAAGGACTGGGAAAGATACAGAGGGAGAAGCACATTTAATATAGAAGCAGGCACTTGATGATCGAAGAAAATAATGTGAAAACGTGGAGGAACGAAAACACTGGATTGCAACTAACTGGAGTAGGTTGACCTTGTTGGGTCCAATAATAACAGTGAGAATATGATTTTTTAAAATAAAGTAGGATCAGCTGAAGTGGTTTATTACGTCCAATTCTGAACCTCCCTCACAGAAACATTCCTGCTGCTGCACCTGCACTCGGTAACTGGCGAGCTTGGGAAGACAGAGACAGTAAACCGTGATGCCACAAGTTTATTTCTCGATATCTCCATGCATCAGCACAAGGCGAGGGAGATAATCTGTGCACGTGTGTACGTTTCCAGGACGTGTTAGATGTGAAAATCATTGCTTGAGAGAGAAAAGGCATGGAGGAAATCAAGTTCAATATGAACATCTGGCAGGGGTTTGGAGAATGGACAGAGAGAGACTGAGGGACGTTACATGGACATATTTAATGACATGCTTGAGAATATTAAAATAAATACACTGCCAGACCCAATGACAATATTGTTCAGTGTGCGCACGAATGGTGGATGGATGTGATTTTGGTGTAAGTTCGGACACGAACCATTGACTTTTAAATCAGATTTGCTTCTGCGCATTGAAAGCTTGGAGTGTTTAGCAGCAGATTTTTGGTATCATTCAGACTGCAGTACAAAGCTCAAGGTTCAATTAGCAGATGGGATGAGTTAGTGAAGTATATTCTGAATTTATAAGCAGTTAGGAATGGCCAGGTTATGATGTCAGGAATCAGTTCATTGATAAAGTGATCACTGCAGCTATGATTCGTCTCTTTCAGCCTCAGATATTGGGCAGGGTTAGTGTGGAGTCAGAGGAAGAAAATAGAGTTTGTCACCAGAACAGAAAATAGTGATTTCCATGCTCCCAACAGTTAGATAACAAGGGCAGTGATGCAATCAATCGTGGTTCACTGTTGAATTTGAGCAGGTCAATATGGAGACGCACGAGCGACACTGTCAAAACGAAAGACAGAAAGAGTGAATTAACAAGTTCACTGATACAGTCAAATAGAATGTCTGGATTCTAAGTCTCAGCAGGGACAAGAACTGTGGCAAGGAGTGGAGAATCAATGAAAAGAACAGCGTTACAAAAAACACATGTTACAGAATTAATGTATGAACAGTGGGACTTACCAGGTACACCAATGATAGACAGGATTGGGTAATAAAAATATTGAATAATCAAAAGTGCATATTCGATCTGCCGTGGTAATGATATCCAATCATTATATACAGAAAGAAACAAAATATAATTGGATAAACTCCTGCCCATTGATGGAAAATTCCAGTCAAATGCTCGCAGATCCTCATCTCTCCTCCCCATCTCTCTTGAGTTGCTGATCTCCGTTAGCGCTCTCAGTGATGCTCCTGCTCATATAATGGGATAACACATTGAACAGAGCTCATTTATCATTAAACATGGAAACCCTCCACTGGGATATTTATAATCCATGGAGACTAACATTAGTGATAGTCACTTAACAAACAAGTTCAGTTAACACCTTCCTTCCATCACTTTTCAAATCACAATAAAAAGCAACATTGACTCAGTGTGGATGAATGGATGAGTGTTGCTGAAGGATGGACCACAAACCTTTTAATGTTTTTATTTTTTCTTCCTTCCTGTATGTGGAAGTATTGCCTGATTAACGTAGGGTTCTATATGTCTCACCCTGTGTACAACAGGAGACGGGGGAAATAGCAGACCAGCTGCATAAGATGCTTGGTGGGGTATATTCTAGAGACAATGAAGCTGGGTAACAATATTTATTGTTCATTGTCATTGTGTCATCTACTTCCAGCTTTCAGTGTCCTGTTGTCAAATCCTTCCCTAACCTCAGGACGTCATTTAGAGTACTGAGAGTGCTGGTCATGGACAGGAGAAAACAATTCTCTCCCTTCTCACCTGCCTGTCACAGATGGATAACAGGAGGTCATTAAGTCCTTTGAGCCTGTTACATAGCGACAGATGCTTCTTGAGCCTGTTATGCAGGAACTAATAGTTCAAAAGTACTTATGGAGAACTGATACAGATGCTAATATTCTCATCTGAATAATGCCAATTTTGATCATTTTACGCACGCACTTTGAAAAGCTGCTTGCGAGAAGGTCGGACTTCACTAATGAGATTACAGTGTGTAGCAACAATTTGTTTCTGTTCCTAAATCTGGTCAAAAAACGGAAGGGAGCATATGATAGCTACAGATGGCAAGGATCGACTGAATCAATCAAGGAGGACGATGGCAGTGGGATACCATTAAGAGGGAAATCAGATGGTCAACATGGGGACATGGGGTATCTTTGCCAGACAGGTTCAGGGAGAATCTAGAGATTCTAGGTTTGCTACCGGTTTGCAAACAGTACCACGAGATAGTGAGATGACGCACAGTCAGCGAATGCAATTGAACACGTGGCTGTGAGGTTGGTGCAGGAGGGAAGGATTCAGATACCTAGACCATTAGGATACCTTCTGGGGAAGGTAGAACCTATACATGAAGGATGGATTGCACCTGAACTGGAGGGAAACAAATGACCAGGATGGGAGATTTGCTTGTGTGAAACTGGAGGGTTTTAACTAGTTTGGCAGGGAGGTGGGAATCAGAGCCATATGTCTGACAGGGAGTCAGTTGCAGACAGGACAACGACAAACATATAAGTTAATCAGGGGGTTGGATAGATTGGACATTTAAAGTGTCTCTCCTCGGATGGCGATGGATAGCACGAGGGGACATAGCTTGAAATTGTGGTGTGAGATATCTATATCTATCTATCTATCTATCTATCTATCTATCTATCTATCTATCTATCTATCTATCTATCTATCTATCTATCTATCTATCTATCTATCTATCTATCTATCTATCTATCTATCTATCTATCTACCTACCTATCTATCTATCTATTTATCTATCTATCTATCTATCTATCTATCTATCTATCTATCTATCTATCTATCTATCTATCTATCTATCTATCTATCTGTCTATCTATCTATCTATCTATCTATCTGTCTATCTGTCTATCTATCTATCTGTCTATCTATCTATCTATCTATCTATCTATCTATCTATCTATCTATCTATCTATCTATCTATCTATCTATCTATCTATCTATCTATCTATCTATCTATCTATCTATCATATATATATACACACACGTACACACATACATGCATACAGAACAACAGTGAGAATTTCTATAAAGTTTGGATAATTAGTTACTGATTTCATTGATTCAATGCATCTCCCGGGTGGCTCGGAGTTGTCTGTAAAGTCTGTTAGGTAAAAAAACAATGACTGCGGATGCTGGAAACCAGATTCTGGATTAGTGGTGCTGGAAGAGCACAGCAGTTCAGGCAGCATCCAAGTAGCTTCGAAATCGAAGTTTCGGGCAAAAGCCCTTCATCAGGAATAAAGGCAGAGAGCCTGAATGTGGAGAGATAAACTAGAGGAGGGTGGGGGTGAGGAGAAAGTAGCATAGAGTACAATGGGTGAGTGGAAGAGGGGATGAAGGTGATATTTCAGGGAGGAGAGGGTGGAGTGGATAGGTGGAAAAGGAGATAGGCAGGTAGGACAAGTCCGGACAAGTCATGGGGACAGTTACTGAGCTGGAAGTTTAGAACTAGGGTGAGGTGGGGGAAGGGGAAATGAGGAAACTGTTGAAGTCCACATTGATGCCCTGGGGTTGAAGTGTTCCGAGGCGGAAGATGAGGCGTTCTTCCTCCAGGCGTCTTGTGGAGAGGGAGCGGTGGTGAAGGAGGCCCAGGACCTCCATGTCCTCGGCAGAGTGGCAGGGTAAGTTGAAATGTTGAGCCACGGGGCGGTGTGGTTGTTTGGTGCGCATGTTCCGGAGATATTCCTGAAAACGCTCTGCTAGGAGGCGCCCAGTCTCCCCAATGTAGAGGAGACCACATCGGGACCAACGGATACAATAAATGATATTAGTGGATGTGCAAGTAAAACTTTGATGGATGTGGAAGGCTCCTTTAGGGCCTTGGATAGAGGTGAGGGAGGAGGTGTGGGCGCAAGTTTTACAGTTCCTGCGTGGCAGGGGAAAGTGCCAGGATTGGATGGTGCGTTGTTTAGGGGCGTGGACCTGACCAGGTAGTCACGGAGGGAACGGTCTTTGCGGAAGGCAGAAAGGGGTGGGGAGGGAAATATATCCCTGGTAGTGGGGTCTGTTTGGAGGTGGCGGAAACGTCGGCGGATGATTTGGTTTATGCGAAGGTTGGTCGGGTGGAAAGTGAGCACCAGGGGCTTTCTGTCCTTGTTACGGTTGGAGGGGTGGGGTCTGAGGGCGGAGGTGCGGGATGTAGACGAGATGCGTTGGAGGGCATCTTTAACCACGTGGAAAGGGAAATTGCGGTCTCTAAAGAAGGAGGCCATCTGGTGTGTTCTGTGGTGGAACTGATCCTCCTGGGAGCAGATCCGGCGGAGGTGGAGGAACTGAGAATATGGGATGGCATTTTTGCAAGAGGTAGGATGGGAAGAGGTGTAATCCAGGTAGCTGTGGGAGTCGGTGGGTTTGTAAAAAATGTCAGTGTTAAGTCGGTCGTCATTAATGGAGATGGAGAGGTCCAGGAAGGGGAGGGAGGTTTCAGAGATGGTCCAGGTAAATTTAAGGTCAGGGTGGAATGTGTTGGTGAAGTTAATGAATTGCTCTATCTCCTCGCGGGAGCACGAGGTGGCGCCAATGCAGTCAGCAATGTAGCAGAGGAAGAGGTGGAGAGTGGTGCCGGTGTAATTACGGAAGACAACTGCTGTACGTAGCCAACAAAGAGACAGGCATAGCTGGGGCCCATACGTGTGCCCATGGCTACCCATTTGGTCTGGAGGAAGTGGGAGGATTCAAAGGAGAAATTGTTAAGGTTGAGGACCAGTTCGGCCAAACGAACGAGATTGTCGGTGGAAGGGTACTGTTGGGGACGTCTGGAGAGGAAACAACGGAGGGATTGGAGGCCGTGGTCATGGCGGATAGAGGTGTAGAGGGATTGGATATCCATGGTGAAGATGAGGCGTCAGAGGCCAGGGAAACGGAAGTCTTGGAGGAGGTGGAGGGCGTGGGTTGTGTCTCGAACGAATGTGGGGAGTTCCTGGATAGGACAGTGTCACGGAAGGTAGAAATGACTTCGGTGGGGCTGGAGCATGCTGAGACAATGGGTCGGCCAGGGTGGTCAGGCTTGTGGATCTTGGGAAGGAGGTAGAAACGGGCAGTGCGGGGTTCCCGGAATATGAGGTTGGAATCTGTGGGTGGGACATCTCCTGAGGTGATGAGGTTGTAAAGTCTGTTCCACATTCAGGAGACTAGGCAACAGCAAACCGCGCACAAAACCCACACCCCGCCCCTGACCAAACCAAAAACGTCGCTCCAGCCACCCCCAAATCCCGTCCAACACCAACCCCGCCCGGTCTGAAACTTCTCCAACACCGCCACCTGCCCGCCACCAACATCATCCCCAAGACTACCACAATACCGCCCCCTGCCCTTCCGCCAAAACATCCAACCCGACCTCCTGAACGCCTCTAGCACCGCCCACTACCCGTCCAGCAAACCCTTTCAACACCGCCCATTGCCCGCCCGCCAAACCGTTCAAAGACCTCGCCCCTGCGCCCAACATCGACCCCCATCCGACCCTGAGCCCGTTCTCCACTCCTGTCCAACACCGTTGCCTGCCCGCCCCAACACCGCGCCTCGCCAGCCCCAATTACACCTAAAGCTCCCCTCCATCCAACCCAGCACAACACAACACCCGCCCCACAAACCCGTAGAACACTACCCACTGCCCACCACCAATACCGCCCCATGAACGCCCCCAAAGTGACCCTAAGATACTGCCCATCGCCCGTCCAACACTGCCCACAACCTGCCCCCCAAACCCGTCCAACACAGCCCACCGTCTGCCCTCGCTCGCCCCCAACACTTACCACCACCCTCCCCCAAACCTGTCCACCACCGCCCACTGCCCACTTTTAATATATTCCACCTCTGCCCTGTGCAGGACAATGTTCGAGAGAATATCGAGGGAAGGAGGGTTTCGTGTTCTCCCCTGGGTTCTTCCCTTTTTAGAACTCCAGGGAAATTGTCGGTAGAGGGAGAAAGGGTGGGAGGTCATTCATTTTAAGATGGTGCCTACGCTCAATGCCCATGACTGTTATTGGCAGCATTTCGGGTAAGCTGAGATTGTTCTTAATACGTGTAAACAAAAGACGTGATCAGGTTTGAAACAGCTGTTTTATGTAACGTTTCTATCGGAACCTCGATATCTCCTTTGAAGAATCTGATATTATGATAGTCATGGTCCCTCTGGATATGTGTGTGTGTGTGTGTGTGTGTGTGTGTGTGTGTGTGTGTGTGTGTGTGTGTGTGTGTGTGTGTGTGTGCGCACGCGCATTGGACAGATGTTAGAATTCGTTTCTTTACTCAGTGAGTGTTGGGGATGTTGGGGATTGCCTGCAACAGTAGTCTACTCGACAACTTCAGGGCTTGTAAATGATCATTGGATATGGAAAGGGACGAGAATAGATTAGTGTAGTTTAGATGGTCTTCAAATTGGTTCCACTCGTCGGCGCAACATCGAGGAATGAAGGCCCCTGTACTGCGCTGTAATGCTGTATGGTTTCGTTTATATATTCCAAGTGAATTTCAATAATGAATTTGAGAATGTTCCCTGCGGTCGGTTTTACTGTAAAATACGGCGTCATGAGATTGAGGGTGAGTTCCCAGTTTGGATCAGAAATTGGCCAGACACATGATGGTAGATTATGGTAGTTTATGGGAAATGTTCATTGCGGATTTCAGTTACCAGTGGCTTTCTGCAAGTGTCTGTTTCATCATTTTTATAAATCACCACTCAGAGGGCGGAAAGAAATAGATTCCCTCCAGGAAACAGGCCTTTCGCTCATTAAGCCAACACCGACCCTACAAAGAGTAATCCATCAAGACCTGTTTCAGTCTATCGTCCACCTACACTATAGGTACTTCAGCATGGCCAATTCATCCGATCCGCACATCTTTGGACTGTGGGATGAAACCGGAGCACCCGGGGGAAACCCACGCAGACACAGGGAGAATGTGCAAACTCCACTCAGACAAGCACTCAAGGCTGGAAAGGAATCTGAATTTGTGGCGCTGTGAGGCAGCAGTGTTAACCAGTGAGACACAACGCCAGCCATTACTGGCTTACAGCAAGGATCTATTTTGGGTCCACTGTTGTTTATCTCTTTTGCGAATGACTTGGATGAAGGCATAGAAGAATGGTTTCGTAAATTTTCGGATGACACTAAGGTCGGTGGAATTGTAGAAATTGCCGAAGGATGTTGTAGATTATGGAGAGGCATAGATAAGCTCCAGAGCTGTGCAGAAAGGTGGTAAATGAAGTTTAATGTGGATAAGTGTGAGGGGATTCACTTTGTAAGAAGTAACAGGAACCAAGAGTACTGGGCTAATGGTAATATTCTTGGTAGAGTAGATGAGCAGAGAAATCTCAGTGTCCACGTACTCAGATCCCTGAAACTTGCTACAGAGTTTGATGGGGTTGGTAAAAATGCACACTGTGTGTTGGATATAATTAGTGAAAGGCTTGAGATTCGGAGCAATCAGAATACGTACAAAACTCTGATGCAGCCGCACTTGGAGTATTATGTACTCTGGCCACCGCATTGTAGGAAGGATACGGAAGTTTTGGTAAAGTTTCAGAGGAAATTTAGTAGGATGCTACCTGGTGTGGAGGGAAGGTCTTATGAGGAAAGACTGAGCGACTTGATGCTGTTTTCGTTAGAGAGAAGAGCATTGAGTGGTGTCATAACAGACATGTAAAAGATAATTAGAAGTTTAGATATGGTGGATAATGAGAATGTTTTTTTTTCTCAGATAGTGATCGCTTGCATGAGGCGACATAGATTTAAATTTAGGGGTAATAAATATGGGACAAGTGTCAGGTGTTGTTTATTCAGTCAGTGTGTAATCGAGGCATGGAACGCCCTGCCTGCAACAATAGTAGACTCGTCAAATTAATGTGTATTTATATGGTCATTGGACAAGCATATGGATGAAAATACAATAGTGTAGATTAGATGGGCGCCAGACAGGTTACATAGGTCGGAACAACTTCGACGGCTGCAGAGCATGTACTATGCTGTAATATTCTATGTTCCATTTTATAATACTTGTGTTAAAGTTAATGCATTTTATTCTTTACCAAGCACAGAAATTGCTGGAAAAACTCAGCAGGTCTGTCTGCCTCCAGATACCTTTTATATGTTCTAACGGTACCAGATTCCACCACTTTCCTCATTCCATATTCAAACCACCCTATGTGCGAAAACAATTACACCATAGCTCCAAGGTATTTTTTTAATCTCTCAACTTAAACCTATGCATTCCAGTTTTGGGCCTCTCGGGACATTGGCTATTCACCTCATCCATGCCGCTCACGATTTTAAAAACTGTATAATTTGCATATTTAACTCCGGTCAACAGAAATGAATGGTTTCATTCATCGTAAATTCCGAAATCTAATAATGACACATCTTCCTTCTCGATTAAGTCACAATACCAAAATCAGTGCACACAAGTGTACAGCCACGTTATGAATCATCTGTTTAGGAGTCCAACCTCGATATTTGGGCTCAGAGGTAGAGATGCTTCCACTACATAGCAATAGCGCGTAATGCTGCAAGATTATTCTCCTGTCTGTTTGTTCATCAGCCTGTTCTGACATGGTGTGACACACCTCCACGACCGTATAAGACCTAAATCCAGATCTTCTGCTCCAGAGATTGTGACATTACTGCAGGTTTAATGACGAAAAGTGAAGTCAGAGTCTGGCCCATAGGCTGATTCGCTTCCCACTATTCAAGATCTAAACCACACCCATAATGTGGGCGCATCCTTTTAGTGTCAGCTTTCAGCTAATTGTAGATGTATTACATTTTAATTAACTTACTGATAGTTCTTAGTTTTCCTTACAAAACAAACACAAGGTGTTTGCCTCAACTAAAGGACTTTCTGTGTATCAAATAATCTGTTTGCAGCTTTAATTTCATGGCTATGATTTCCAGCCTAAATTGTTAATATCTATAACACTATGGAAGAAAATTTGCAGACTCACTTGTCGGAAGGAATGATCTCGAATAAATATTATTACTGCACACAAGCGAAAATGAAAGGGTATAATTTCTGCCACTAAAATACCGGTCAGTATTTCGCACCTCTATCGTGAGTTTTCCCTCTTCATAAAACAATTAAATGGAACAAGGCAGCTGCTTATTTTCTAGCCTCCCCTCCCCGGTAATATCACACACTGAAACGAGGAATTGCAGATGGGAAGTTACTTTGGTTAGCTGCAAAGTACTTCGTTTTGGTAAAGTAAACAAGGGCAGGACTTATACAATTAAATAAGATCTTTTGTATTGTTGGAGAACCCGTGGTCCGATACCCCGTGGTCAGGCATAAATCTTTGATATTTGTTCGTTTTGTTTGTTAGAAAGGCGTTCAGCATGCTGCCTTCATTGTTCTGACCTTGGAGTCGAGAGGTTTGGATGTCATGTTGAGATTGTACAAGAATGTTAGTGATGCCTGCTCTGGATTCGGGTGCCCAGCTGTGCTTACCCAGTAATAGGAAGGGTTTTATTGAGATGGACAGCATTCAGATGAGATTAACTAGGATGTATCCAGGAACGGAGGAGTTGAGTTATGAAAATCGAATGGTTAGGCAAACGCATTTCAATTGAACGTAGTGGAGTGAGGGATGATCTTCTCAGGGATTGTAAAATCAAGAAGTGGCACAGAGAACAAAGCACAAATACAAGTACAGCAGAGGTACAGGACCTTCGGCTCTCTAAGCCAGTGCCGAACAGTGTTGAGACTCTGAAGTTATAGAATTGAATGACAACTCCTCCGGGCTGTAACGCATAAAGAGAGGTGTTATAAGAACTTAGTTTATGCTTCATTGGAACATTGCAGCAGCCCAGGACCGCTCTGTTAGCATGTGATGAATGAAGCTTACTGAAATGGGAAGCAGCGAGAAGCTCAGCCTCAGCGATATTCCTGCAAACGAAGTGAAAGTGTTCTTCAAAGCAGTTTCAGTTTAGTTTCGCCAATGTAAAGCAGATTACACTGTGAGCAGCAATGAGAGTATACTGGATTAAAAGAGTGCTGGTAAATTCTGTTTCACGTGGAAGGTGAGTTTTTGGTTGTAACGAAATGAGGAATTGAGACTATGATCTTTGCATATGTCCTCTTTTATTTCTTTTCGTCTTTAGATTACATAGTGGCGTGTTGTGAATCTGTAATAATAGATTTAATCGTCCTTTGTACACATTATTTTACATTAATTAGTCACAAGCTGTTCCCGACATCCTAACTACAGGATACCGGCAATCGTCTGCCACCTATGCTCCTGTCGACTTCAAACACATTCATTTGTTTCAATCACACTTGCAAGTATGGTCTTTGCAATAGCGTTTATAACTGCAATTCTTCTTATACTGTGGCTGAATCAAACATTTTTCAATGTCATCCATATGTTGCATACTTCGGTACTCTATAAAGACACTCATAAAACAAAGGATACACCAAGCCTTCTTCCTAAAAGTTTCAATTAGCCCACCATCTACAGGTTTCTGTCTTCTGCGACCCCATATATCCTTAAGCCGGTAGGTTTATCTGACAGTGGTCGGAAACACTCCAAGACACCATTGATTTTAGAAAAATCACTTGCATTGACTCCACAAACACCTCAGCTATCGGCATAGAAGAATGGGTTATAGTCGATCTGTTCTGGGTGATTTACCCACCTTCTGATATTTGACGTTCTTGAATAGCTTCTCCTTAGTGATGGCCACTATATTCAACTCTGCCCTGAGTCTCTTGATGATCTGACAGTCTGCGTGTGTCTTCCACCAGAAAGAATGATTCAAAGAACCTATTTTATTCCTCGGGAAATTCGTTGTTTGCCATAACTGTTTCTCCAGCCTGACATTCAATTATTTGTTCTTGCCTCCCTATTTCCCTATTAAATGTCTAAAAATCTCTTGCAATATTCTTCTATATTAGTGACAAGCTGACTGGAATATTTTTACATAGAATGTAGATCACAGAAATATACAGCACAGTACAGGCCCTTTGGCCCTCGATGTTGCGCCTGTCCAAGCCCACCTAGCCTCCACTAGACCACTATCCTCCATATGCCTATCCAATGCCCGTTTAAATGCCATAAAGAGGGAGAGTCCACCATTGCTACTGGCAGGGCATTCCATGAACTCACGACTCTTGCTCTCCTATTTATTACATTTTTAGATGTTTTCTGCTGTTATCTAAAGGCTTCCTATTCCTTTGTGTTCCTCATCATCTTCTGCAGATCTTATGCTTTTTCTTTATGTTTTACGCTGTCACTGACATCCCTTATCAGGCATAGTTTTCTTTTCGTCCCCTGAACATGTATTGTCTTCCTTAGGTCGAATGTAAGTTCTGCCTCTGAGTTATCCTCACAAACTTCAGCCATTGCTGCTTCACCGTCTTCCCAGCTCGGCTCCCCTTCCAATTAAATCTGGACAGGTCATTTATCGTATCTTTTAGTGATGCCACTCAATTATAATTACATCCAAACGGATGTAGTAGGTATAAACTGAAAGTTGGAGACTTGAGAGATGGGATATGGGCAACACTTGAAAGCGTTATTAACTAGATATGGAGAGAGAAAGAGAGGGTATAGAGCTGAGAAGATGTGAAATAGAGAGATTTTGAGTAACTGCAGAAACATAATTCCCTATTTATTTTGGCAATTCCTATGTGCTGTCGTGCTTTGTAGATACATGAAAAGAGTGTAATATGTTAAAACACTGGGTTGATGCCAGACTGTTTATCTCCAATAAATGAAAACAAACAGCTCAAAGTTTGCGAGAAAATTTGTAGCTCAGGTGCTCGTTGTTGTGGTTCTGTTCACCGAGCTTGGAATTTGTGTTGCAGACGTTTCGTTTCCTGTCTAGGAGACATCCTCAGTGCTTCGGAGCCTCCTGTGAAGCGCTTCTGTGTTGTTTCCTCCGGCATTTATAGTGGTTTTTCTCTGCCGCTTCCGTTTGTCAGTCCCAGCTGTCTGCTGCAGTGGCCGGAATATTGGGTCCAGGTCAATGTGTTTGTTGAGAGAATCTGTGGATGAGTGTCATGCCTCTAGGAATTCCCTGGCTGTTCTCTGTCGTTGTGCCTCAGACCTGTGCCTCAGTCTGTTGTTTGCACCTGTAATCATTACCTGGATCATCCTGATTCCGTTTTGTCTGGCTGTGTCTCTGGCTTGTGGGTTGTTGACTGCTGGTCTGTATCTGACACATGGTGGAAGGAATTGATTCGACATTCGTGCAGGAACCGGAGTTGTTGTATGTAGTCCTTCCGCGGTCGGCACCGGATTCCAATTTTCTGGCTTGTTTTAGCGTCTCTCGCCTGTAGGTGTTCAAAGTTTGTGAGAAGATTTGTAGATTGGGTGCTCGTTGTTGTGGTTCTTTTCGCCGAGCTTGGAATTTGTGTTGCAGACGTTTTGTCCCCTGTCGTCAGACGCACAAAACAGACTACACAAATACAGACAAAAAAATGCGCGCCAAAATGGTTAATTTCAAAAGCCACCAATCAGGAATGGACCGACCTTAGAACAGGCCTTCACCATAGGACAGAACAGGACCACACACCGCAAAAAACGGCACTAAAAGAAAAAATGGTCAAACTAAAACACAACAGAGAGGACTCCACAACACATACCTAGGTTAGAAACCTCTCCCACAGAGAGATCACAGACACGGAAGGAACAATACTGGCCAAGGGACTCAACTGTAATCACAGGGACGCCAAGATCAGCAGACTTCCTCACAGCACTGGAATGCACACTCAGAAACAATTGACTAACAGAAGAGACACAACAAACAGTGAGACAAAGAATTGTACTCCTGATAACGAGGAAAAGACAAACACACAACCTCAACACCAAGGAGAGGGAAGCACTAAAATCACTAAGAAATGATAAGAACATAGTCATATTACCAGCAGACAAAGGCAAAATGATGGTCATCCTGCACAACGCATTTCATATCCAGAAAACGCAACAACTACTTGCAGATACCAACACCTACCTAAAGAGGGAGTTTGAACCCACCCCACAGCTCACCAATAGGATCAACAACATACTACGAAACCTCCAAAAAAAACGGACAGATAACCAGGTTTGACCTAAAGAGAATGAAACCTAAAAGCAACAGCCCCCCCTCCCCTCAGATTCTAAGGATTACCTAAAGTGCACAAACCAGACATCCCACGCAGACCCATCGTATCGCTACCAGGGACACCATCACACAAACCGGCTAAAGAACTGCAACAGACCCTGAAAAACCTGATCAGCGGATCCAGACACTTTATACAGTCAACACAGGAATTCTTGGACATCATCAGAAATATACACATAGACAAGGAAGAAACTATGGTCTCATTCGATGTAACGGAATTGTTCACCTCTATCGACAAATCGAAAGCCAGAGAAACAACAGCCAACCTGCTGGACATACAGAACAGACAACACGATGGGAAATCTATCAACAAAGATTGCAGAATCAAACTACTGGACCTGTGCCTCACAACACACTTCACATTCAACAACCAAATATATGAGCAAATCAAAGGCACACCCATGACCTCACCCATCTCTGGACTCATAGCAGACGCTGTAATGCAAATATTAGATAAAACAGTCTGACCGCAAATTATACCCAAACATTTGGTCAGATATGTGGATGACACCTGCGTAATCATTCAAAACACTGAAACAGAAAACACACATCGGATCATCAACGTCACACACACAGGAATCCGATTCACTAGAGAGGAAGTAAATGACAACCAACTCCCATTCCTGGAGGTGATGGTACAGAGAACACCGAACGGAGAATTCACCACAAAGGTATACAGGAATGCCACACACAGAGACCAAGTCCTGAACTATAAAAACAACCACGCCAACACACACATCAAGACACTGTTAAAAAAGGGCCACAGCACACTGCAGCACACCTGAACTGCAAAAAGAGAAAGAAGAACGCCTATACAATGTATTTATCAAAAACGGATGCCCCCATCAACAGATGCCTAAGGGAAAGACAACGGAATGGGGACATGCCACAATACAAAGGACTAGCAAAGATACCATACATGAAGAAAATGTCTGAACTGACAGCCAGACTACTACGACCACTAGGACTCATAACAGCACACAAACCAACAGCCACTCTCAGACAACAACTCACCAGGACAAAGCACCTGATACCATGAGCAAAACCAACTTAGTGTACAAAATCCCATGCAAGAACTGCAGAAAACACTACATAGGGCAAAGAGGAAGATAACTAACGATCAATGAACACCAACTAGCCACGAAACAACACGACCAGCTAACTTTAGTAGCAACACACGCAGATGACAAGCAACATGAGTTCGACTGGGACAACACTACATTTATAGGGCAAGCCAAACAGAGAACAGACAGGGACTTCCGAGAGGCATAGCATTCATCCACAGATTGTATCAACAAACACATCGACCTGGAATCAATATTCTGACCACTGCAGCGGACAGCTGGAATTGAGAACCGGAAGCAGCAGAGACAAACCACTATAAATTCCGGAGAAAACAACAGAGGAGCGCTTCACAGGAGGCTCCCAAGCACTGAGGATGTCACCTAGGCAGGGGACGAAACGTCTGCAACACAAATTCTCAGCTCGGCGAACAGAACCACAACAATAACAACAGCTGTTGTCACTACACAGTAGGTTAATGTATTTATTTCCCGGTAGCAAAGAGATTAACGGAACTACGGTGGGAACCCGGAGTAGGAAATGACGACACACATCCTCGTGGTAATGGCAGTCGAGATGAGAAAAAAAGTGCTGGTTTTGGGTTGGCGGGGTGGTCGTTCACTGAGTACAAACATGATACCTCAGCTAAAGATCGAACAGCATTTTAACATTACCCAGTTTTTGCACATGTTGTGCATCACAATTCATTTCTGTGTCTGCATTGTTAATTCTGAATGTGGTGTTCACATACGAACAATATTAGTTAACGGCACAGACAAATGTACACGGATTAAACACTGTACACACATCATTATTCCGCCATTACATTTCAAAGTGACTTGCTGTGTGCATATTTTCACTCACTATTCCCTCTTCCGAATCTATTCTGTTTCTTTCTCTGAATTTCATTTTATTACATCAATCAGGAACATCCTGGTACCTGCGAGATATCACTTTACACCTCGACAGACTGCAGAGCCAGTGTCTCCTACTCCTTTCCGTTTCCTCCTCCTTTCTGTTTCGTAACCCATGACAAAGATTTTGTTCTTGTCCTTATCGTTCCAATAAATAATGCAATTGTAAGTGTAATATTTACTTTCGGGAATCAGTCAAATAATAGGAAATGTTTAGACGAATAAACTGCGCAAGAAGTTGTTTGCAGCTTTTCAAGAAAATGACTGATGTGCATGGTGTTAAATGTACAACATTGCCCTGTTCGACAAGCAAGAGAAACGTATGGAGAAATCCGGACTTTCTGCATCTGTGTTCATAGCAGCTGTGCTGAGAGAATTTTTAGATTGATTGCTGTTGTACAGGAGGAAACGTCAGTGTCGTAGCAACCTTTCGATTGACTGTAAGAAATGTTGTCTATGTGAGTAACACAGCAGAGTAGGAACACAACAGACGATGTGTCCAGCCACTCCATGCTGACCATAATTCCAAATTAAGCTCGCGAACCCTGCATGCGCTTGACCCACATCTCTCCAAATCCTGCCAATCATGTACGCACCCAAATTCCTTTTCAACGTTGGAACTACGAGAATTCATTACCATTCAATATCATCAGATTCTGTAAATTCTCGTTCCTGCAGAACGATAAGTAGGTACTGTCACCCGAAGTATTTATATGGGACTGGGAGGAAAAACGAAATAGAACAACGTGTCGAACATATTGATGTCAGTTATGAGACAACTATTAGTTTTTCTTATATAAGGAATGTGATAACTGGATATTTCCAGAATTATTCTATGCCTTGGCTATATCAGCTTAGATTCCGGAAATAGTATTCTCCTTGAAGAAACCTGCAGATTTAGTGTTATTTTAGGCATTCACAGATTGGAGTTAGTCGGATTGGTATTTTGCATTTGCAGTGTTTTTCATATGGTTTCCTGACAGGTGAATGAAAGAACATATATAATGGGACAAAAATCTACGTGTATCGAAAATTAGATAATGAGACAATACAGAGAACAACACCAGTTTCTTGTTGCAGGCGGTTATGCATGGCTACCACTGTGTCACTATTCGGATAACAGCAAATTGCAAGGCAGATAAATAATTTGTATGTGCGAAACAAACAGCATACATCTCAAAAGATGTTGATGATATGCTGCAGCGTTTGGAAATGTAGTCCAAATTGACGGGCATGTCATTGATCATGAGTCACTAAAATAATGCATACTTACGTGTCATTGATGTGGCAGTAAATGGCATGTTGCTCATCATTGCAAGATGCTATATGAGATAAATAAATTCAACTTCCATCAAATGTAAAGGTTTGTTGAGAACAGATTTGGTTCCAGACAAAAAGAACTGGAGATGTTAAAATCCATGGTAGACAAGCAGCAGCCTGGAAGAACACAGGAAGGCAGGCAGCATCAGGAGATTGAGAAGTCGACGTTTCGGGTGTAAACCTTCTTTAGGACTGGGGTGGGTTGAGGAGGGAACTGCAGAGAAAAGGGGTAGCGGGGTCAAGGTGGTGAATTGGGCACAGATGAAGACAGGTAGAATGAATCCGCTTTGTGACAGGGATGAGTGCAAGGTAGGGGAGGCTCTGAGAAGTGAGTGTGGGATGTGAGATTATTTGTAATTGGAAAAATCAATTTTGAGTTCACAGGTTTGTCGGCTGGCCAAGCCGAAAATGACATGCACCGGCAATTTTACGATTTTGTTCATTGTGGCAATGGAGGATGCCATGGATAGTCATGTTGGAAAGGGAGTGGGCAAGAGAATTAAAATGGCCGGTGACAGAAAGGACACTTCAGTCACTGCGGACCAGGCTCAGATGCCTGACAAAAGGTTCTCTCAGTTTACGTTTGTCTCCTCAAAATAGAGATGAATGCATCAGGAGCACCTGCCTTCAAATTAGTTTTGAAGAAAGGCAGGTGAACCTCTGTCTCAACTAGAAGGCTGTTTGGGACCTTGAATGGAGGTGGTGAGGGTGTTGGTGTGCCGTCAGGTTTTCTTTTCTGGTTGCAAGGGACGACTCAGACGGGTTCTTGGGGAGAGTGGCACAATTCGAGGACTGGCAGTGAGGGATGGGGAAGAGAACATGCTCTTGGTAGTGACATCCAGTTGAAATTGGAAGAAATATTTGAGAATGATAAGTTGAATGTGAATACAGTGGGGCGGTAGGTGAGGACACACGCACCTCTGTGTTTCTTGTGTTGTGTTGTTGGGGGGTGGGTTTTGAGACCAGTTGAACGACGAATTGCGATGGTGCGTTGGAGGGCTGTTTGAATGACAGAAGGGGAAAAAAAAACATCCCTCGAAAGCAGTGGTCATCTCGGATACTTGAATGCAGAATGTGAGAGTATTTGGGGCACTGCAAACAGATTTGATTTTTTTGCCAGGAGTGTTCGACCATGAGGAGAGACTGCAGAAACGGAGTGTTCAATCTGTAGTTCAGGAAAGTAAAAGTGGTGATTGCATTGAAACTTGAGGTTTGGAAGTAATCACTTTTTTCCAAAGGAGTCATTGATAGGGAGAGAAATACAATATTTTACACAGTATTGATTGATTTAATTTATCATCCCGTGTATTTAAGTGCAGAGAAATGTTTTGTTTGTGTGCAATATTGGCAGATCATAGCAGGCAAGGACAGAGAGATCATAGGGTGGAAATATAGGCTGCACCATGCAACATTTGTACTGAACAAGATCAACATGAACAACGTCATCATTATTTGAATTTAGAGAGTCAATTCCTCAAACTAATTGGGTATTCATAACAATTTATATGCCTCTGCTAAGCCTCAGATCGATTGAGAGACAGGTATAGGTTTAGAATGTACTCTGCACGTTTATGTGCATTCGGTGTGCGGCCCTGCCCAGAAGGTCCTGTTGTTGACAATCCCCAACATCACTATCAATACCTTCCTTCTCATACAGTTAGTCATTCCTACCAGCTTGTGTCCTCCATTGAGAAGACCAGGCTGCCTTCTCGAAGATGGAAGATGTCTCCTTGAAACTTCAGACATAACATTTTGCTGTCCATCTCTCTGCTAGAAAACCACATTAACATACCATGTATAACATGTGCAATTGACCCGTGAGGAACAATATGGCGAAGTCAGACTGTGAAGCATCTGGTACACTTGTGTGTCATGTCCAGCATGAAATGCTTAATTCTGTCCCGATGTGAGAGACTCTAAATAGCCTCTTCCTCATCTGATTTGGCCTCGGCCAAAGGCCTGATTGTGTTACCTTGGTTCCTGTTAAACAGCTGCATTTACTGACTAATGTGAAAATACTATTGTTTTAACAGGTTATCTGCTCCTGGATTATTGGAAGAGAATCACTGAATGGCAGTTATCAAGCTGGATAGTTCAGACCCCTTCTGTGAACAGATTGGGTGGTCTCGGCCTTATTTTAATGCAGTCTGAATGGGTGTGGTTGGCTCTCACAGATTGGGCTTTCTCGTTTGTGGTTTCTTCGGGTCTGAACAGATTTGAAAGCTTCAGTGAATGTTTCCTGGCTGCTACTCGGCCTGAATTTTCTCTTGATTTTTCTGTCATAGTTTAGAGAATTGTATGTGAGAATTCGTGTCTGAAATGTTCATTTGTGCACGGGGGTATTTGAATGATTTATTACTACGTTTGAACTTGTAATTTAGTAATGGTCACTGTATCTAATATTTTGTTCAGATTTCCAATAAGGTTATTATACATTTCTTTTTAATTGCTTGTGGTTTAACTACAGTGTCTAAATAAATTGTTTTTACGTGAACACCAAAGTTAAAACCAATCAGATCGCATCTGCAACAGCCAATTCATATTCCCCTTTAAAATAAGAAATCATTCCGATCTCGGATATCGCCTTAAATAATTATTGAGGGGCTCGATTGTGATCCATAGCACGAGACACATTTTCTTCCTGTATAATAGGCTGGAGGGACTGAGTGTGCTCCACTGATCTTGTCCAATCTTTTCAAAGCACTGAATGACTTCCTCATATTCCTGTGACGCAACATGAGGTGTTGAATGAAATCATCAATTTTAACTGAAGAAATGTTGCATTAAATGCACTTTAATCGAACAATCTTGAATATTGTCCAAATCTAACTGCACATGGACACATACTGCTTCAGGAGCAAAAGGGTGACACATTGTCTGAACATTGTGTAATCCTCGATGACATCCCACTTTGAATATATGATTGGAAAAGATATTGATTAAGCAGTTGGATAAAGTTTTGCTGAGTAAACTACTCTCAGCATTGCCACAGAGATTTCCAGATATTTACATGATGAATATCCACAAGACCCAGACATCATCCTTTGTACTGCGATTGACTGCACTCAGTTAGGAGTTTAAAGTGATTACCATCCATTCTAATTTTGATTTTCCCATTGATAACTTCATCAGTCAAACATTGCCTTGATATCAGAGACAGTTACTCTTAACTGAAACTGTGTTCATCTCTTCAGATCATATCAATCGATCACGGTGGAGGAGCAGGGAGTGTTTTATTTTTCTTCAAACACAGCGTAGTGTATGTAGTTTAGGGCATCTAGAAACCTGAAAGTATACAAGGAGGGCATATATATAGACTTTGATCAAGCAAAGAGATGAGGTCACTGAAGATTTTGACATTTAGGAGGATTTGAGACGTCCAGCAGATCAGCCATGATCTTTGGGAAGGACGAGACAGGCTTGGGGGTCGAGGTTGGGTGGAACGACCTGCTTCTGGTGTTACCCCATTCTGTTATTGGAATTTGAGTAGCTGTAACTTTCCTGTATTTCTGGTATTGAATGGTGCTGTCATGGAAAACACATGATTTCGTGTACCATCTCTTGGTAAGGTGACGGGGCTGTATTCACAGTGACACCGGGTATCCAATATAACCAACAAATGCAGCTAAACTTGCACAGAGGAGAGGACAAGCCCTGTAACGAGAGAGGTGAGAGCCCTTTTTCGTTCCAACTGGGGCTTTCCCCTTACTTTCTCCAAATCCCCCGAACCGTATGTGACAGTGTTCATGGACTGAATGATCTCCTCTGTTTCTGTACGCTAGATTATCCGATTAAGTGGCCTAAAACTGCTCCTATCCAGCGGATTGGAGGAGTTGAATGGAAATTGGTACATGGGAAGGACGGGCAGGTGTGGGCCATTAGACACTTTGAACCTTCTTCGCCAGGAAGGAAGATTGTGGTTGATCAGGTTGTGGACTCAGCCACACTTTCTTGTCTGTATCCCATAATCAATTAATTATTTCTTTGTCAATATTAAATTAACTCAGCCTTCAATATACATAAACACAGAGGCACCACAAAAGTCTGGAGATGTGCATTACTACTAGAACGTGCCTTGTAAACTTTCTTTTTATCCATCTTCTACAGTCTGAGAGACACGTAGCAGAGAAACAAACCCATTATGCCAGCTTGTCCATGCCCAGATCACACAATATAATCTCGGCCCAGTTTTCAGCAGTGGGTCCATATCTCTCTAAATATATCCCAATCATGTACTCATCCAGACGTGCTTTTTAAACGTTTCTGCATCATCTCAAGGTTAACAATATATATCCAGCAGATTGAAGCAAATTAAACACAGTATTTTAAATGTGACAATATCGACATCTTGTACACCCACAACGTGACATCTCTTATGAAACTGAAGGAGTCTACTGTACCCTTTAGAAAGAATGAATGCTGTTTGCACTGAGAGCTTACAGAGACTAATCGTATTACAAACCACTAGACTGAACGTGGACTCGAAAATTGAAAATATGCAACATTAGCCACAAAACAGGTAACTGGGTTGGTTGGTAATTTGACATTACTTCAAATTTAACCCATCAGTATCAGTTAGTTCACGAGAAAGAAAGAACTGTCAATGCTGGAGATCAGAGTCAAGAGTGGGGTGCTAGAAAAGTATAGCAGGTAAAGCCGCATCCGAGGAGAAAGTGAATCGACGCTTTGAGCATCAACCCTGCATCATGAATGAGGTTTGTGGGCAGTGCGGCTGAGCGAGGGTTGGGGATGTGGGGAAGGTAGCTGTAAAAATAATAAGTAAATGAAGGAGGGGGAGAAGGTGATAGGTCAGAGAGGAAGGTGGAGCAGACGAATTGGATATACTGTGGACATGCAAAAAGGGTTGTGTCAAGTTAAGGCTTGGGACTGGGATAAAGTGGGTGGAGGCGAAATGAGGTAACTGGTGAAATCCACATGAATCCTGTGTCTTTGTAGGTTCCCAAAGCGGAAGATGATGCGTTCTTCCTCCAAGCGTCGCGTGGTTAGAGTTTGGTGATGGAGGAGGTCCAGGACCTGCATGACCTTGGTGGAGTGGGAGGGGAAGTTAAAGCATTCAACCGCGGGTTGCTGGTGTTGGTTGGTGCAGGTGTCACAGAAATGTTCTCTGAAACGATCCAGAATTTGGCGTCTTGTTTCGCCGAGAAAGTGGAGACCAGATCGGGTGAAATGGGTAAAGTAGTAGACATTTATGGAAGTACAGTTAAATTTCTATCGGATGTCGAAGCACGTTGGATGGAGTTGACAGGGGAGGTGTGTGCGTGTGGCTCGCACAGGGTGGGGATGGAAGCATATCCCAAATGTGGGATCTGTTTGAAGTTGGTGGAAGTGGTGGAGTATCATGCGATGGATGTGGAAGTTCAAGGAATGGAAGGTGAGGACCAAGGGAATTTTGCCCTTGTTGCTCCCACGAGGAATGGAACAGGACATCAATTTCACTCACACCTTTCATCCTGATTTCAAATTCACCTGCACCATCTCTGACACTTCCATCCCCTTCTTGGACATCTCCATCTCTCTTGACCAACTAACCACAGACATCTGTTACAAGCGCAATGAATCAAACAGCTACATGGAGTAGACCTCCTCCCATCCTGCCTACTGTAAAAACGTTATCTCCTATTCCCAATTCCACCGCCTCATCTGCATCTGTTCCTGCATCTTCTTTCTTGCCGAGGTCATTCTGATCGCTTGTAATCTAACCTTATGACCCAGTCTTCCATTTGGAACTGTGTTGTGTCCCACTAATGTCCAAGTAGACAACATACAGTTTTGCCTTCATCTATCTTCTTAGTCACCTCTTGAAAAATTTCACTCAAGTTTGAGAGACACATTTTCCGACACTAAAAACATTATAGACTATCCAAGATCAGTCCTTGACTTTCCAAATGCATGTAAATTCTGTCTGTCCGAATCTACTCCAAACATATACACACCCTGATATCTGACTCAATGGTCTCTAGTTTCCTGGCTTTTCCTTGAAGCCTTTTTGAAAATAATTTCACAACATTAGCTGTGTTCATTTCGTCCATTGCCTCATCGGTGGCTGTCAATGGTACAAATAATAAAAATGAAACAACTATAGATTTTGTCAATAGGAAGCAAAGAAAGAAGGAAATGGGAAAGCTCAGCAGGTCTGGCAGCATCTGTGCAGAGAAATCAGAGTAAAACGTTCGAAACCAGAACTCGAGGAAGGATACAATTATCTCAGCAAGGGATACTGCAGTTTCTTCCCCAGCTTCCTGCAATGACCCAGAATACAACTGAACAGGTCCTGAGTATTTATCTATGGTATTGCATTTTAAGACTTCCAGCAGTTCATTTTCTGATATTGAGGCTTTGTTTGAAAATATCACTTTATTATCTGTTTCTCCGAGTTCCCTCGCTTCCATGCCTTTCCCCACAGCAAATACAGATGGCGTATACTTGTTCAGGATATCCCCCATCGAGCAGGAACAGGCTGTAAGTCAGTGGAGTGGGGGCAGATCGAGTCCTTTTGAGGAATGTGAACCCAGGTTAGCCTGGAACTTATGGACGGTGTAGTTGAATTGTTAAAATGTGTTTTCCCCAAATTTGCAGGCAAAGTTTTAAATTTTGACTTCGTTTTCTTTATTTTTCCACTTTGCACTAAAATGCAGTACCTTGGCAGAGGGCGGGGATGGTTATCTTTGTACCTAAGATTGCATCAAATGTAGCGACTTAGAAAATTTTCACTATCCTCAATTGAGTACATGTGACAAGAAACCTAATAAACCGAATTCACCTCTTTGATTTTTGAGGCGCCCTATTCTCTCGTTAGTTTCTCTTTTGGTCTTAATGTCCTTAAAGACCTATTTCCATTCTCTTTAACATTATCAGACAAAGATTTTTGTTGTCCAGTTTTTTTGCACTCCTCATTTCCCTATGACGTGTACACTTGAATGCCACATGACAAGATTCCCCGATCCCGCACCCTATAACTGACATATACCTCTGTCTACTTTCTTGACAAGAGCCGTAATAGCCCCGTGAGATCATCTTCCCTACTACTGCTGGCATTGCCCATCACACTAACAGGAACACGCTGCACCCGAACTTTTATCATCCCTCTTTTCAATTTCTCCCGCGGGCCTGAAGTTCCTCTACTTCTGAACATCTTCCGTCAAGTAATCTACTGACAGTTGGTCACGAATACCATAATAATGATCCTTGCCCCAATTTACAACGTTAACGTGGGCACCAGCCCTATTCTTTTAAAAAGTATTTTTACGCTAAGAGAATTACAGTCACTGCTCCAAAAGTGCAATGCGGTATTCG
Source organism: Chiloscyllium punctatum (assembly GCF_047496795.1). Lineage (NCBI taxonomy): Eukaryota > Metazoa > Chordata > Chondrichthyes > Orectolobiformes > Hemiscylliidae > Chiloscyllium > Chiloscyllium punctatum. The sequence goes on from NC_092773.1 coordinate 52,438,700, forward strand.
AATACCTCAGTCACATACCCTGCCTTATTTCCCAAGGTGAAAAACCGTTGCGGCCGAGATCACCTAAGCTGTAGCATTATTCAGTGTTAAGGCAGGTTTGAAGAGTGGAGGGGTCAAAGGGTTGCATACATCTGAATGTTCTTGAGTGTGTGTGTATATATATATATATATATATATTATAGGTTAGGTTAGATTACTTACAGAGTGGAAACACGCCCTTTGGCCCAACAAGTTCACACCGACCTGCCGAAGTGCAACCCACCCAGACCCATTCCCCTAAAATTGCCCCTTCACCTAACACTACGGGCAACTTAGCATGTCCAATTCACCTAACCAGCGCAATTCACCAGAGAGTGGTGGCTGTGTGGAATGCTCTGCCCCAGAGGGCAGTGGAGGCCCAGTCTCTGGATTCATTTCAGAAAGAATTGGATAGAGCTCTTAAAGATAGTGGAGTCAAGGGTTATGGAGATAAGGCTGGAACTGGATACTGATTGGGAATGATCAGCTATGATCATATTGAATGGCGGTGCAGGCTCGAAGGGCTGAATGGCCTACTCCTGCATCTATTGTCTATTGTCTATTGTCTAAACCGGAGCACCATAAGGAAACCCACGCAGAGACAGGGAGAATGTGCAAACTCCACACATAGAGTCGCCTGAGGTGGGAATTGAACCGGGGTCTCTGGCTCTGTGAGGCAGCAGTGCTAGCCACTGTGCCCCCCATACATAAGTGTTTGTCCCTGTCTTTGTTTGAGTGCTTTCCCAAATTAACGTGTGTACCTCTGCATCTATATTCTTGAGAAATTGGATTTCTCTTGCTTTGCAAGTGATTGCATTGAAATGGGGATCCAAATGCCCCTCCTCACTCTTTCTCTGGCTCCCTCTGTGTTTGACTCAACCCTCTTGTTTTAATGTGTTGTGATACCCCTCTCTGCTGGGCGCTCCATTCCACAGCACAAGCAGCAGCTACATTTGCGAAAGGAAACAAAGACTCTCTCACATTTGAATTGAATTGGCTTCATTGTCATGTGCACTTTAACGGCTGCAGTGCAGGTTTTGTCATGTCTTTGTTTATCGTACCATCTAAGATACAACATACCGAGGTACAGATTCTGAAGTATTCGGTTCAAAATACAAAGTCTAATAAATCAAATTCCAGCAGAAAAAATAGAGATGGAAAAGTGACTCAATGAACAGTACCTTCGCGACAGTCTGTATCAGCAGCACATTTGGAAATCACACTGGACTCAGGCTCCAAACCGCACCAGACCCACTGCCCAGACCGCACGCAGGCCCAATCTCCCGGCAACACTGGGCCAAGTCTCCAAACCACACGAGACCGATTCTTCAAACAGCACTGTGTGCTGCTTCCAGACCATACCAGACCCCATCCGGGGCCAGACCCGGGACTGCACCAGGCCGAGTCTGCAGACCACACTGGGCACAATGTCCAAACCACACCGGGCCCAGTCTCCACACCACACCGGGCTCAGTCTCCAGAACATGCCGAGCCCGTTCTACAGAAAACACGGGGCTCAGTCTCCAGACCATGGCAGGTCAAGGAGGCAGACCCCGCCTGGCACAGTCACCAGATTGCATTGGGCCCAACCTCCACTCTGAACCGCGTCGAGTATCTAACCAATTGGACACAAAATTGGCTTGACTGTAGGAGATAGAGCGTGCTGGGTGAGATTTGTTGGAACCAAAGGTGTGCCTGAAGGACCAGTTCTGTTTCCATTATTGTTCGTTATTGTTATAAATGATTTGGAAGAGAATATACGAAGAACGGATAGTAAGGTTGTAGAATACGCCAAACTTGCTGGTATGATGGACAGTGAAGAAGGTCTTTCAAAAGGAAAATTAGATCATGGGCAACCGGTTCATTGGGCGATAATTGGCGGATGGAACATCGTGCAGGTGAAGCGTCACATTTTGTTAGACAAACCAGGGCAGGATTCATTAAGTTAACAGTCGGGCCTTGTAGAATCTTGTCATGCGGAGAGATGTAGTGTGCAGATTCATAGTTCGTTTAAAATGGAGTCGAAATCAGACAGGGAAATGTAGAAGGCGAAGTGCACGGTTAACTTCATCAGAAAGAGCATTGATGATCGGAGTTGGAACATCATATTGTGGCTGTACAAGAAATGGAAAAACCGCGTTTGGAGTATTGCTTACAAATCTTGTCGCAATGCGTTCGAAAGAATATTATAAACCGGAAAGTATTCAACGTTTTGCAATGACGGAGCATCGAGGTTTTGTGATAAGCTGTCATTTTATTCCCTTTGCGCAGGAGACTGAAGGCTAAAGTCATAGAAGTTTATGAAATGATGAGGGGCATGGTTAAGATAAATAGCTAAGGTCTTTTCCCCAAGCAAGACACTCAATTGTATCAAATTTCTCCGACGTCATCAAGTATATAATCGGTCAGAACACCCGTCACCAGACATGATTTTCAAAAAGGGAATTGGAATCACCATCCTGTCGACCCTGAAGAGGCCTACTTCTAAACATCTGAGAGCTTGTGATAGCATTTACAGAATTTTATTACAGACTACAAGGAAATACCAGAAAAGGAGTAGGCCATTCACCACATTGAGCCTCCAGCATTCTCGTTCATGGCTGGATAACAGCCCAATGCACTTCTTCCACAAAATGGACATAACCATAAATGTGATAAAGCATCCACAGACAGCTGAGATTGCTCGGATCTGGGCGGGAACCTTACAGTAGTTTGGGAAAGTGTTGCTGTCGCAGTTCCTAATCTAAATGAGATCACAGCTGGAGTAGAGTGTACAGATGTAGTCTCCTCGCTGAAGAAAGAATATTGTTACATTGGAAGCAGCTCAGAGATGGTTCCGTCAAATGTTTGATCACGTTGATCCAATACCCATTGGAGATTTCAAGAATGAAAGATTACCTTATTTTTACATCGATCAAAGGAGGAAATCAGCAACAGACGCCAAGTGCACAGTAAATGGAGGAATCCAGTACACATCTCCAACCTCAGATGCAGGAACAGAAGAAGAATATTCAACCTTCCACCCTGTTACATCAGAACAGGACGAGGTTATTCACCCCCAGGTGTCTGATATGCAGTTGAAGAGGAGGCCAATCAGCACGTCCACCTTATAAAATGAGACCCAGATTAGGGCATGCAGCACTAGTATCTTTTTCCACAGCAACAGTATCAGTCCATTCAGCCTCTACAACTTTGTAACTCAGGAACTGGAAGATGCCACAGATAGACTGGAGACTGGTATATCGCAATAAGGGGATACCATTCAGCCTCTCAAGCCGGCAGCATAGGAATTGGAGAAAAGCACAGCTTATGGCGAAGTTTTATGAGAAAGGAGGTGGTAGTTCAACTCACCTGTCTGTTGTATAGGAACAAGAGAAGACCAAACACTCCCTCAAGCACAGGAGAAGACAATTCAGTATCTTCAACCTGTTATCGGGGAACACAAGGAGACTGTTCAGCTCCTCGAAACATTGCATAACAACAGGAAAATTCCATAAGCCCTCAAACCTCTGGTGCATCATCATCAGGAGGAGAACATTGTAACCATCGAAGGGAAAATGTGGAAAAATCTTTAAAGACGTCAGCCCATCAATTTTGTCCACTAAAAGGATGATGATTCCACTCAGCCACTTATGCTTCCTATTAAGCAATCGGGCCTTTTTCCCGTTAAACGGGAATTAAAAGAAAACATAAAGGGTATCAAAATTGAAGAACTTTGAATGATCAGAATCACTTTAGAATAAAATACAATGAAATAATTGTTGTAATTTAAGATAATAGCTAAAATCCATTATACAGGAATTAACAACAGGACACTTGCAGAATTAAACTGCAACACACTCCTCGGCCTGGCCAAACTGGCCATAAACAGGACCAGGCAGCGGCTCGTGGAAGGGGTCGTTAGGGATGACTGCCTGCCACTCTTCTGCAGTTATGTCAGAGCCCGGGTGTCTCTGTAGATGGAGCAAGCGGTGTCCACCAACAACCTCGAGTTGTTCAGGGAGAGGTGGGCCCCGCAGGGATTGGAGTGTATTGTCTCCCCCTCCAACTCTGCTTTGATTTAATCCCTCACTGTTTGGTCACGCACACTAGGCCTCTAAGAAGGGCACTGGTTGTCACTGGCCACTTGGGTGTTTCTTTTCTTCCTGGTGGTGGAAACTGAATAAAGATTTGTACACCTTGTATCTTTCATTAAAAGAAAAGAAAACTGCAATTCATCAAAGTCAACATGTTTTGAGAATAGGTTCTCTATATTTTGGAAACAAGCCCTTCAGCACAACAACGCCACATCGTCGCTCTGAAAAGTATCCCACGCAGACCATTTCCCTGAAACTATTACTCTACATGTACATCTGACTAATGCACGTAAACTGTACATCCCAGAAAATGATGGGCAACGTAACATTGCGCATTCAGCTCACCTGCACATCTTTGTGTTGTGAGAAGAAACCATTGCACCCAAAAGGACCACACACCGACATGGGGCGACAGTGGAAACTCCACACTGGACCTTTACAAAAGATAAATCATGTTTGAATTGTTTGTTTGAGATAGTTAAATATGTGACAAATCAAGTGGATAATGCGAATCCTGGAGATGTAATGTATCTGGTCTCCCAGAAGGCATTACTTAAGGCGCTTCTCAAAGATGAAGTAGTAAGCTCAGACGGTTTATGATGTATTGATGAGCTTGGATATAGAATTCGTGAATCCACAAAAGGCATTCTGATTTAATAATTGGATCACTTTCTGTTGGCAAAATGCAATTTGTGTGGTGCGATAGATTTCACTTTTCAGGCCTCACCTATTTCTAATCTGCGTTATTAGTCATTTGACAGAATAGAAAATACTGCACATAAACTTTCAGCTGACACTGACATCAGTGGGAAATGGCTTTGTAAAGACAATGTAAGAAATAGACAAACGGATATAGATAATTTGGGTGAATGGGCCAACACTTGGCAATGGAAATTAACGTGGATAAATATGGGGTTAGTCAATTTGGCCAGAATGGAAAGGCAAATCATTATTTAAATGGAGACAAACTTCCGAGTGCTTCGGTGCAGGGGGACCTCGGTGTGCTGGGAATATCCCAGGAAACTCACATGTGGATACATCATGGAATGAAAATGGGAATTTCAATTTCCTCGTTCAGTTGTAAAAGGATACCGTATAAATGTAGGAACTGGTGTTGTTACTACGCAAGGTGTTAGTGAGACTGCAAATGGATTACAGTTCGGGTACCCTGACTTGAAGAGTGATATATTTGCATTGGAGGCAATTCAAACTAGGTTTATTCGATTTATTCCAGAGATCAGAAGTTTGTCTTTTGGCGGGACGTTGACCAGTTCAGGCCCTATACTGTCTGGAGTTTAGAAGAATGAGAGGATTTCACAAAGAGGTCTGTAAGATGTTAATGGTGATTGATAATTCAGATGTAGAGTGGATGTTTCCACATGTAGTGCAAAGTAGAACAAGATATCGTAGTTTTAGTATCAGGCAGAACAGATTTAAAACTGGTGTGAAGGGCACTTATTTTTCTCAAAGTGTTGTGAATATTTGATATTCGCTGAAACAGATTGCAGTGGAAGTTGGGAAATTGAGTAAATTAAGCGAAATGGAGAGCAAGCACGTGGTGCCAAGACCGTGATGAAATCAGCCATGATTGTGTTAAATGGTGAAGCAGGCTCGAGGAGCTGAATTGCTGACTGTTGCTCCTCTTTCTTAATCAGCCTTTCGAATTGCTAAATAGGAATGGGGGGCTGCTATTATCAAACAGGAAGCAGAGACTCGAGATGAAGGCGTATTAATCAGTTCGACGGAATGTAACCAGTGGAGGGTCTTCCGCTATTTCCAATCTATATCAGTAGATGGAATAGATGCACTGTTACTACATTTTGTGATGACACTCAGATAAGTAAGGCATTAAATTATTAAGATAGCCTGAAGTGTTTCCAAATGGATATGTACAGCGAAGGTCACTGGATAATAGATTGGCAAGTGGAGTATAATGTGATGCATAAGCTGTCTTCTTTTTCAGGAAGAATGACGGTATGTACGCTTCTGAAACATAGAGAGAAAACAGAGCTAAGTGATATAATGTGTACTGCAGGCTTCACTATGACCTTTTCAGACATCAAAAGGGTTGCTCCATTTCCCTGATATTCTGCTTCCTTATGTTCCCAGTTGCCCCTTCACTCTCACTACACACGGGATGTGTTGATATGTTTGGTTGATGATGGGGAGAGGTGAGGGGATGGTGAGTTGTGTCGTGTATCAAGGGGACGGCCTTTATCGAAGAGGTCACCCTTTCCTTTTCGATGGAGAATCGAATATAGTGGGAATAATTGACTGCTTCTGAATGAAGAGGCTATGGAAGCTACCAGGACTGGGAGTATTCACAAACATGATGTGCTGTCCATGAATCACACTGCAACGTTAATGGAGTGAGAATTCCTCAGTTCCTCTACGTCACTCCATTGACCTGGGGACAATGCAGAGTCATATACACCATCTGTACTGTGAAAACAAAGATACACTCGTTAGCTCGTTAACATTTCAATTACCTTATCCATCAAAAATATCATTCGTGACTGAATGGCGACATTGATGTTGACATACTGGAAGATGTTGTCCATCCTGAATTCTCCTGCAAAAGGTGGTGCTGGTATGCTGCCTTTGTGCAAGTACCTCTGGCAGAGAGAGAAAATAGAATTTCGGCTTTCGAAACGCCAAAAGGACTCTATCTGTTCAACTCATGCCATTTGATATTAAAAAATGCTCCAGTCACATTTCTGAGACTGACCAATTAGGCAATCCAAGAATTGCCGGAAATTCCCAACTGTGTAGTGTACATTTTTAGTCACTGGTGATTTTCAGTCACTTTTGGAATGAACATTTATGACATTTATTGGACGTATTTGACCTACTTAGGAAGGCAGGTTTGGTGGTAAAACTATCTAAAAGTGAATTTGCCAATGACCAATTCACCTTCCTGGGCCATGTTAGTTTACACGAACGAGATGCAAAAACTAAAGTAATTCAGAAATTTGCCACATGGTCGACAATAAAGCATTATCATAGTTGAATAGATTTTACTGAAAGTTTGTACCTTACTTTAGCAGTATGGCTACTCCACTCAGCCAATTGGTAAGAAAAGGACAAGAAGTTTCAGTGGACAGTCATCTGTCAAAATGCATTTACAGCTAAGAGTTTGGTGGTCCTGTCTCTAATCGTTAGAATTTGCAGTAATCACTGGTGCCCTGTCAAAAGGCTTTTGCCAGCCTGAAAACTGTATTAACCACTTCCCAGCATTAGCCACACCGGATTTCACGAAGCATATCATGGTGATCATCAATGGCAGTGATGTTGATGACGGTGGGAGGACGATGAGTGAATAGAAAGAAACACGGTTATTTTTCGAATGTTGAACTTTCATCAAAAGGAATTTTCAATGGTGGAGACAGAGACTTTAAGCTTGAAGTTGTCATTACAACATTTCAATGTTGATATTACCAGCAATGCATGTGAGACAACCGTGTACATGATCACAACCCATTCACATTTGTGGGAAATTCAAGAACCAAAAAACACATATTGTTTAGATGGAACGTGTTGTTGCAGCCATTCAATTTGAGAATTGTGCATGTGGCATGTCGCGAAAGCGTGATTGCTGATGCATTATCGAGACAGGAGTGAGATACGGAGGCAGTCAGTGGTGGGTGCATCGCGGCCTGAAGTCACATGTACTTGTGTTGTTTTCATGTTTATAATCATGAGAGTTTAAATGTGTGTTTAGACTATTAACCCACTATTGACGTGTTGAAAATGAAGCCATCTTTTGGTATTGATTGTTCTTTTGTGTTTAATGGGGAAGGTATCACAAAGCTTGTCTCTTTTTTATCTCAGAGCTATTCCTTGGCTCAGGATAGCCTGTTCTTGATTTTCTTTTGGGATGGGAGTTCCCATCAACCTGGTTTGGTACAGAAATGAATAGCATTTTGGGAGGCATTTGTTTAAATGTAAATAGATTAGACTTGAGGCCAAAATCGTCATCTGTTAGAAGCAACCTGTGTAATGAAAGGGAGCAGTCAGCGCTCCAGCTGAGCTGATCTGTTTTAGCTCAGTCCTGAGTTGGTTTTAGGTCTAACAGGGAGCTGGGTAAAATCTCTCTTCCTCTTCATGTCATTCAACTGCAACGTGCAAGCATGTATTCAATTTATACTGGGTTTTAAAGGAGTTTGCTTATTGACACTGTTGTGTATATTTGGAGCAACATAATTAAGTCTAGTAGGATAGGTTGAATTTTGTGAGGGTGCTTTATTCAGTTTGTTGTGTCTCGTGTAATTTTGTGAATACATCTTTGTCTGTTTTAATATTTAGTAGTTAGCCCAGCTAAAGTAATCCGGGTAATTTTCACTGTTCACTTCCGGAAAACAATTTCAAAGTTATTGCCTGAGCTGCCTGCATATGACTGTTTTGAGTGTTCTGGCTTCGTTCACAACAGGACAAAACCAAGACTGTTTCAAGGCAATGCTGATTATGAGCACCCCATTGGAAAGAGTATTTCATGGAGACACCAAGAGCAAGGACATTCTTCAAAGATTTCCCAAATAGGTCTCCCGTCAGCACCGAAATTTAATGTTGTCGAAGATACAGCTTCTTCTGAGTATTACAAGGATTTTTAACACTCAGATTTCTTGGAAATGACAAAACTGCCTGATTTTGCTCTGTGAAATGCTAGAAAAGTGATAACTGAAGGAAAACCACACATATTCTGATAAAATCCTGAAAAATAGAAATGGAGTAGTTGAACAGGGGGTGTTCCTAACTAGCAATGTTGCAGATAGAGCTTATTGGTGAATGTGGGATGGGAGGGACTATTCGTGAATATTCCAGTGCGCATGTGAAGGTATATATTGATATGTGGAACACAACAGCTCAAAATCAAGACGATGACCTTACTTTGAAAAGTCTACTTTGTTCTTGGGGAATGTTTAAAGTGAGTTCATAAAGATAGATGTATCGAAATGCCTACTTTACTTCTGGTCGAGTAGAGGCCATTTCCCGCAGAGCGTTTTTTCAGTTGGGTTTTGTTTTAAAAGTGAGAAGCAGCTTGTTTAGCTCTAGCAGAGAAACTGCCGCCATCCATAGCAAGGATGAGTCTAGACTGTTTTGTCTCTCTTAAATCTTTTGGAAGTTTTTCCCTGCTGTCTTAAGAAACTGTGTTTGAATTTACCTTTTGCCACAGGGGTGTGTTTATGGGAGGTTTGGATTAGAGAAATTCCACAGTGATGTTTCTGTACTGGGCCAGTTAACTGTTCCAATTGTTATGTTATTCTAAATTCCATTTTCTTTTGTCCGTATTTCAACTGTAGTGTTGAAATAAATTCCGTTTTGCTTAAAGCCGAGTGGTTTGACCAGCTGCATCGCACATGGTACATGCACTCTACATCTGTCCCTAAACTATGAAAAAACTTAACATCGATTCTACCGACTCAAAATATTTTTAGGGGGACTGACCTATGTCATAACAAGCTTTTCAATGTTACGATTTGTGAAACAAAATGCATCCAGTAATCAGCTAGAATGTATTAATTCGGCATGAACAGTGAAAATTACTGGCAAAAAAACAAGATTTTGCTATAAACATTTGTGGACGATGTGCCAGAACATTTCAAGAGGGAATACAAAGTTTGTGAAGAACGTTCGCCAGCTGACTATGAAGAAAAAGAAGTGGATGCCACCTCATGACTGCATTTAAATGCCACATAGACAGGGAAAATAGCAGGTACCAAAACAAATAGAGCAGATAATATTTTCTGAATAATTTGGATCACGGTCAGTGATCAAATGCAAACAAGGTGATCGTGCTCACTGAAAAGATTAAAAACAGGAAGAGTATACAAATCGTTCTTGAAACGGATTAGCAATCAATTGTGATTGATTGTGTTTGGTAATGACAATCGTTTTCCCTTCACTATATTAAACAAGAATTTAACGAATCGTCGATAGAATGGTGAACTGTCTTCAGCCAAAACAACAGGAATAGATTAAAGTGGGGATTGCTTGAGCTCCCCCCCTCCCCTCCCCCACCCCCACCCCAACCCCGCCACACCAGATCCCAATGAATTCGTCCCCAGTACGAATATGCATAATGTAATCTCGAGTAAGAATCCACTAATTTGCTCTGGACTTGTTGCCATTGGTCAGTGGTAATCTGCAGCCATTGTATATTGTAAGTCTCATCTATGGTCATGCAGTTCAATGTCATGATTCATTCCATTTACTTAATAAGGTAACTGCCCAAAGCATTTGCTAATTATTAACACAAATCTGACTGCAGGCAAATTCTTTCTGCACTTGGAAGCGAACCACTTCAGCAGCCATGAGTTCACTTTGTTTCTGATGAGACACAAACCATTGGTTAGCTTTCACAAAGGTTCACATAACTTCAATTCTCTTCGGTATGTTGCCATGCTCTACCCCCTACACGTATTTACCAAATGGTAAGTCGTATAGCGTGCACAGTTTTTGTTTCCATGCACTCTGGTTGGAACACACTCGGCATAGATTTCTGCTTCAATAAAATTGGCTGTCATAAAGCTTGGATTGCTCTGCATCATACATTTGTCCATCAAACTGCGAGTTCCGTGATTACAGGGACAAGCAGCCTTGCTGCTGATACCAATAATGAATTCATTTCTGTTTCAAGGGCTCGTGTATTGCGAATTCCTTGCAGTGAATGCAAAGTAAAACATAACGCTAAAGATGTTATGATCTCAAACTGAGATGTGTCAGAAAGAATTTTTATTTTTTGGACGACCCTAAATCTCTTCAAATTAAATTAGGAAAATAGCAGTAGACCAGAGCTTTTCTTATTATAAACACAAGTATCAGGCGTTATATGCTGGATGCAAATCGATTGATCAAACTCACTTTCTCGAAGCAACACACACATTATTCATAAGTAAAATGCATTAATGGAAAGGAAAAAAAAGGCAACAACTCGATCAGAAAACTTAACAGAACATTAGATTATTTAACTAATAAAGAGTAATTTTTCGAAAACAAAATCATCCCAAAATATATCATTGCCCAAAAAATAATAAATTAAACATAGACTGCCCCACAGGCAATTCTCTTGACAATAATTTAAAAAAAAAGATGAAGAGACACACCTGAGAGAGATAAATAAAGAGACGGAGAAAGTATAGCTCGAACGGACATATTGGAGATTCCAGTTCTCTGCTGAAGATCCAGCAATTGTTCCTGAAATAAACAAAAAATGATTGTTGCCTCTGTTTCTGCTTGACTCCACCCATTCCAGCCGATTTCCAAGCGTTCAACTTTAAATAAAGACGTAACAAGCCATTTACTTCATTGAATTCGAATAGACAGTTTGTATTTCTGTAGTAAAAAAAATGAGAGGAAATATCACAGAAAAAGAAAAAAAAAGCACGCTTTCAAATCACATCGTCACATATCCCCATTTAAACAATGACCTACCAATAAGCAAAGATAGTTTCATTTAAGATTAAAAACACTTTTAGTCTTATGTAGGAGAAAGTGAGAACTGCTGATGATGGAGTCGAGGCTGTTGCTGGGAAAGCACACAGTTCAGACAACATCGGGAAGCAGGAGAATCGACGGCTCAGGCATATGCCCTTCATCTGAAAACATCCTGACATCGGGCTTATGCTCAAAAAGCCGATTCTCCTTCTCCTCAGATGCTGCCGGATTTATTATGACGTTACAATGGATTAAAACTACTTTGATAATAAGCATGAAAACATTCACTACTACATTTCATTTACGTCCATTTACTCACACCACCAATTGCCTCTGTCTTTCTTCGTTACAGTCACGGAAGTGAATCAGTAATTATAACAACCTGTTTTGTAATGTATGGAATTTTAACACTGAATGCCTGCAATAATAATCTCTATTTAAACAATCTGGAAGTGTTGTCCTTAACGTTTTCCAAAGATTTTGAGGAGTTATGGGAAGTATGGATAACATGAGTGATATGGCGTAAAGTTCCAAACCTAAAGCAACTCTCGAGGATTTCTGCTCAATCTGAGAACAGTTCTGTTGATATATGTTCTACTTTCTGGGAAAAAAAGAAAACGCCCAATATATTGTTCTCAGCACTCGTCATCTCCTTGCAAAAGCACAGCAAGGGCGTGCGCATGATTCGGATCAGTGTCCACTCAATGTTTTAATTCTACCAATAAACATTGGCGCCTCGGTATACAAGTGTAAAACTGTTTGATATATCGAAACGAATTATGTCCTAAACTGAAATGAATCAGTCATTGTTTTTATTTAAGGTGACACTTGTTGACATTTAATAGATCCAAAAATATGCTGTCTTGCTCGTTTTTGGTGTTGTAAACAGCAGTTGCATACGTTGACGAAAAATGAATACCATTGCAAAGAACAATGAACAACAGCAGGCCAGTTACACATTCGCATCTGTTCCACCATTCTATAATGATTTGGCGGAACTGATTTTGTCGTTAACTCTACTTCACTGCATAGCACCAGTAGGCTTCGAGGCATTTGTCATTCAAGGATCTCTCCACCACAGAGTGGCATTACAATTTGTCTGTTTGTCAGACATTACGTTTTTATGGAAGGAATTCAAAAGTATACTTTTTTGCTGGGTAGACTTCTCCTTTTCCTCATTTTTGTTTTAAATGATCCTTACTTTTTATTCATGGATCAGTGTCGGGACCACAATTATGCATACATTCTAAAGATGTTTTGACCACGTGTAGTTTGTCAAAGTTTGCAGATGAGACTGGGATGTGTGGCAGGACAAAGAGTGGTGAGGATTGTAAAATTTGCAAAGGAACACAAATACATGTGCAAACGTCTTACAGATGGAAAGCAATAATCGTAAATGCGAAGACATTCGTTTTGGTGAGATTAACAGTAAATAGGACTATACTTGAATGGCAAGAAAACGTTACAGCATGCTGCTGTGCAGAGGAACATGGGTGTCCTTGTACATGAATCACAGAAGGTTGTCCTGCAGTTACGATGGGAAAGCAAGTAGGAAAATGGCAATTTGTTATTAATTTCTGAAGAGATTGTGTTTAAAAGCAGGGACGTTAAGTTGCAGCTGTATCAGTTGCTGTTGAGATGACATCTGAAATCCTGCTCCTCGCCTTACTTCCGTGAGAGAGGATATATTGGTACCAGAGGGGATGCAGGGGGGTTCACTAGGCTGATTCCAGAGGTTTGAGGTTTGGCTTATGAGGAGTGACTGAGTCGACGTGGAAACTATTCATTGGAATTTAGAAGAATTAGGGAGAACCTTACAGGAATATATAAATTTATGAAGGAAAAACCTAAGATAGACGTAGAGATGATGTTGCCAATGGCAGGTGAAACTAGGACTACAGCATGAAGCAGGTTTGCAACTGAACTGAAAAGGAACGTCTTCACCAAGAGGGTTGTGAATCTATGGAATTCCCTGCCAAGTGGAAAAGTTGTCACTAATTCAGTAATTGTTTTTAAAACTAAGATACTTAGATGTTTTTGAGAAAGAATTGATTTAAGGGTTTCGATGAGAGTGTGGATTAAGTGGAGTGAGGTGAGGAGGATTCATTCATGATGTTATTGAGGGGCCGAGTATGCTTGAAGGTCCAGGGGACCTCCTCCTGCTCCTCAGTCTTATGTTCGTATATTCATTCAAAACAAATTGAAGGTCTCAAGCTCTGTATTCTGCCAAAAGAGGAAATGAATTCCCAAATTCAGCAGCCTGGTGCTCCTCAGGATATTACATTTTGCAATGAGTCATTTTGAATTCTTCAAAATATCACACGGATACAGGCCCAAGTAGACTTTCTTTACACAAAAAACAATCACCTCATTGCTGTTACAAGTAAGATAAATCTCTTTGAAATCCTTCCAAACAATTATCATTCTTCGGTATTTATGGCAGTCTCCATATTATGGAGTCCTCCGGATGGGATCCAAATCTAAACTATAACTTTCCTATTCTGCATTCAACTCAACGTGTCTCCTTTCCACACTTCACTTTCCGAACTATCATTATATTATCATGAAATTCAACGATCGTAACTTTCATTCATTCGGTCATATCTTTTTCTACCAGTTAGAAAACTTTGAAGTCCCAGCGCTGATACATATCGACACAATGCATCCGATATCCGCCAGCATGATGTAAAAAATAATTTATTCTGCTCTTTATTTTCGTGTAACCAAGTCACTCTTCCTTCAATTAGATTCCGAATCATGATTTTATGTGAATATTTTTTGCCGTGAATAAGATTTGTTTTGGGAAACGAAGTAATATAAATCATCTTGCTCCCCTTTAAAACTTTACATCTATGAGTAAGTCCATAAATTAGTTGAACGTGATATAATTTCAACAAAACCATGTTCGTTCTGCCTGTAAACCTGGAACATACCCGACTGAGAAATTACAACGTCTTTAGTATTAAAGCTTCTCAAATTTACAAATAGAAGATGTTAATTGCTTTTTATTTGCACATTCTACGGTATTAACAAATAAATGACTTACGTTATATGTTAGACAATTTAAAGGAATCTTGCACTAATCTAATGAGATTTGCAAAACTAAAACTGATGTACAGCAACCTCAGTCGATATTCGTTTCGTGATCCTTGGGATGAAATCCATCAAATATTACAGCGTGTCAAATTGGAGTTCCAACAATTCACATTAACATGTGGCCAGTAAACGTTGTGTATCGTATGTAATTGAAAACAGAAAGAGTTCACATCAAACTTAAATGTGAAGAACACAATTACAATGAATGTTCATAATTAATACATGTTACGTTGAATCACCAGCAATCTCCACCGTCCTCTTGTTTCCCCTCGCATTAATTGCATAGCACGTTATCGAAACTCATCCGGCAACATGTGCAATGATAATCTTGTCATTTGCTGTTTTAGCCTTGAACGTGCCTCGCAAAAGACTTTCCATCATGTACTTCTCAATGGACAATTCAGATTCTGCTCTTAGCCTCTCTGTCATTTGGTCGACCAAAGAGAACTGCATCCCATTGATTTAATTGATGCAATTTGCCAACAATTATCGGATCAACTCTTCTGTGGAGAATCTGAGTATTTACGTGACCAGTAGTGCCACATAATTGGAAACATATTTCTGGAAGAATGATGCTTCCCTAATTACACAGTTAACCCAAATCGTGAATGCTACATGGCAATCGAACTAATTTATGTTCTTGAAACTACACTTTGTGTGTGCCTCAAGTGGTCATGCTGCAGTAGATGTAAATGCACGGACTCCTTCCATGTATTGTCGCGATCTCCCTGTCACAGTAATTGCTGACCTTCATTCCGAAAGTGTAGAATATGAGCTATTTTCTTCGACCTGTCCCCACTGACTTACAAAATGAATAAGTGATGAGATTCGATCCTAGTGCATATCATTTTGAAATATTCCAAGTAAACGATTTCCAGAGTTGAATGTTCCTTGCAATGAGGAGAAAGTGAGGACTGCAAATACTGGAGATCAAAGTTAAAGAATGTGGTGCTAGAAAAGCGCAGTCGGTCAGGCAGCATTCGAGGAGCACGAGAGTCGGCATTCCGGGCATCAGCTTTTTATCAGGAATGAGGATTGAGGCCAAAAGTGGCTGAGAGGAAAATGGTAGGAAAGGTGTGGCTGTGGGAAACGTGGCTAAGAATGCGATAGGTCGATAAAGTTGTGGGTGAAATTGATAGCTCGGAGAGGCAGTTGACGGGACTGGTACAAAGGAAAATGGACATGTAGGAAGGTGGTCAAGAGTCCAGTGTCCAGTTAGAAGGTTAGACCAGGGATAAACTGGGTGAGGGGAAAAGAAGAACCTGGTAAAATCCACATTGAGCCGAGTAGTTGGAAGTTCTGACGGTGGAAGATGAAGCGTTATTCTTCCAGGCGTCGGATGATAAGGATTTGGTGGTGGATGAGGCCCAGGATTTGCATGTCCTCCATGGAGTGGGAGGGAGGAGTTAAAGTGTTCGGCCACAGGGCACTGGGGTTGGTCCGTAAGTGTGTCCTTGAGGTGTTCCCTGAAATGTTCTGCAAGTTAGCATCCTATCACCGCACTATTGAGGAAAAGAAAATTGCAGCAGCAAACACAGTAGATGACGACAGTGGAAACACAGGTAGATACATAACGGGAATGGAAGAATCCTTTAGGACCTTCGGCAGAGGTAAGGGGAAGATGTGGACGCAGGCTTTGCCATTTTGCCATGACAGATGAATGTGCAGAGAGTGAAGAGTGAGTTGGTACGGGGCTTGGACCCAACAAGGGACTCACGGATGGAATGATCCTTAAAGAAAACAGATAAGGATGTGGAGTGTTGTTGGAGTCAGTTTGTAGGTGCCCATCTTAAGTCAGTACACGGAAAACGAAATTGAGAGGTCCAATGAGAGGACGGAGATGTCGGAGACACTCCACGTGAATGTACGCTCGTATACGAACGTCTTAATGAAGTTGATGAACGCTTCAGGTTCCTTTGGGAGCATGTGGTGCCACTGATACTGTCATTGATGTCGCAGGTTTGGTAAGGTGGTGAAAGATGCTGGTGTATCTGTGGAACATGGACTCATCGACGGACCCTATGAAAGGGGAGGCATAGATGGGGGCCATCTGAACACCCATTGCTAACATTTTGATTTGGAGGAAATGGTAATATTCAAAGGAGAAATTGTTGAGGTTGAGGACAGGTTCAACCAGGCGCATGAGTGTTGTCAGTCCAAAGATACTGTTTGGGTTGGCGTGAGAGGAAGAAACTGAGGGCTTGGAGGAAATTGTCATGGTTGATCGATGTATATTGGAAGTAGATGTTACCATTACACACAATTGTAATTTCCACAGTCCTGGTACGAACAAAATGTATATGATGTGGCCATAGATGGACACAGCGCAGATGGAATCTTGATCCAAATGAATGAGTAACACTATATCTATACCAATCAACTTCCGAGCACTTGGAGGAAAGTCTTGAACTTAATGACTTTCCAAGCTTACAACAATGTGTTCTTTCACAATCATTAAATTACAAAGTCAGAAATTCAGCATCAAAATACAAATATCGGTATCATCGCACGAAACATGCACTTTGGCGTTATTCAGTGTCGCCAATGTTGTTATCCAGCACCTATTTTTGATAGATTTATATCAGTACACTTACTTTGCACATGGATCAGAACATAGAACAATGCAGGAAGAGACCCTTCGCCCAATATGGTTTACATGACGTCATTTGACAGAAATGTAATCTGAAGAAGCACAGTCCATATCCCTCTATTTTATGATTGATTGGAGTCAAGCATGTGGTGCTGGAAATGCGCAGTAGGTCAGGCAGCATTCAAGAAAAAGACAATTCCTGATGAAGGTCTTTTGCACTAACCATCGAATTTCCTTCTCCTCCAATGCTGCCTAACATGCTGTGCTTTTACCATACATTTGCATTTGTGTTGAATTGCACTCACTCTCATTTTTTGTTGCCCTGTATCGAATATCCACCACAATTTCTTTGCAACATTTGTCCATTTTTACTGAATTGCTGTCCGTGTTCTCCCATTTGCTCCAGTTCGTGAAGTTTATCGAAGTTGCACCATTTCTCTAATTTACTGATGCTCAGCAATAATTTTCCAATTCATTGTTGCCCAGTACCAATTACCACATTAACTTGTGTCCTGAAAAATGTCTTTATGCAGTGTTACCCTACACCAATTCTCATAATTACTGATGCCACAACCCAATTCTCCCATTTAGTATTGTCCTACCCCAATTCCTCCATTCAGAGTTGTTCTTTCATAATTCTCTAACTTACAACTATCTTGCAGCAGTTCTAGCACTTTGTGCAAAATTGTCCCAGTTCTCCAATTGTGCTACATTTAGTGCAAATCTGCACCAGTTCTCCTATTTAGTGCAACACTGCACCAGTTCCCTCACTTAATGCCAAACTGCCACACTTCTTCGATTTAGTGCTACACTGCTCCAGTTCTCCTATTTAGTGCTTCACTACCGCAATTCTCCCACTTGTTCGAACACTGTAACAATTCATCCATTTAATGTTACAAGGCACAACTTTGCCATTTAATGGTACACTGCCTCAATGCTCCTATTTAATAGTACACTGCATCAATTCTCTCAATGAGTGCCACACGGTACAGGCTCTCCCGTTTAGTAACACACTGCACCAATGTCCCCATTTATTCCTGCATTACCACAATTATCCCGTTAGCTGACGTTTCCCATTGTTCTATACCTTGAAACAAATTAAAGTGGATAAATCTCCAGGAACCAATCAAGTGTACTGTAGAACTCTATGCGAAATCAGGGAAGTGATTGGTGGACTCGTTGTTGAGACATTTGTATATTTGATAGTCGCTGTTGAGGTGCCAGAAGTCTGCAGGTTGGCTACCATGCCACCGCTATTTCAGAAAAACGGTAAGGAAAAACCAGGGAACAGTGGAACTGTGAGCCTGACGTTGCTGGGCAAGGTGTTGGAGGAAATCCTGAGGAATAGGATTCAGATGTTTTCAGAAAGTCAAGGGCTGATTGGGGATTGTCTGCATGTTTTTATGCCTGGGAAAGCAATAACTTGATTGACTTTTTGAAGAATAAACAAACGAAGATTGCTGAGGGAAGAGTGATGGATGTGATCTCTATGTAAATCAGTAAGGTGTTCGAAAAGCTTCCTTATGGTAGACTGGTTGCGAAGGTTGATTTCATGGAATACAGACAGAATAGCCATTTAAATACAAAAGTGGCAGAGGGTAGTGGAGGAGGGTTGCATTTCAAATTGTACGCCTGTGTTCAGTGGTGTTTCCTAAGAATCAGTGCTGTATCCACTGTTTTTCGTCATGAACATAAATGATTTACATGAAGTTTGAAGATGACACCAAAATTGGTGGTGTAGTAGACATCGAAGAAGGTTAATGAGATGGACCAATCTGTCGATAAATGGTCGATGGAGATTAATTTAGTAAAAATGTGGGATGCTACACTTTGGAAAAGCATATCAGAGAAGGTCTTACAGTCTTTATGGTACGTTTCTGCGGTGTGTGCTGATGAAAGTGTCCTTTGTGCACAGGTTTGTAGTTCCTTGAAGAAGCAGTCGCAGGTATAAGGCAGTGAAGAACGAGTTTGGTATGCTATCCTTTTTTTGGTCAGACCACTAAGAATATGATTTGGGAGGCAACGTTGGAGCTGTTCAGGACATTGATTCGGTCACTTCTGAATTATTTCACAATATCAGATGGATATTGTGTAACTTGAATGGTTACAGAAAAGATTGACACCGATGTTGCCAAAGTTGAGGATTTAAGCTACGGGGAGATGCTAACTAGGTCGGGGTTGTTTTCTCTGGAGAGTTGGAGGCTGAGCAGAGAACTTACAGAGATTTATAATATCATGAGCATGAGCGGCGTGGTTAGGATAAATAGACAAAGCATTTTCCTTGTGATGGGAAAGTCCAGCACGAGAGGGCATAGGTTTGGGGTGAGAGGGGACAGATTTCAAAGGAATCTGAGGGGGAACTCAGACATGCAGAACGGAACGGCATGTGTGTATGTAATGAGCTGCGAGATTAAGTGGTGGAGGCAGGTGCAATTACAACATTGAAAGACATCTGAATGGGTATATGAATAGGAAGGTTTCGAATGATATTGGCCAAGTACTGTCAAATAAGACCAGATGAGGTTCAGTTCACTGCTCGGCATGGACGAGTCAAATCTTTTGTCAGTCCCATACTCTGCATCTCTACGAAACTATCGTTTGAAACATTTCTTTCTGAAATCCCTGTCACTAATGTGTAACAGGAGGACCTGGTATTTTTTGTTCTTTTGAATAATAATGTTGGGTGTCCATAGATCAAATACTCCTTAGTTTAACCATAACGTTATTAAGACCGCGATCTAATCATCTGAACGAATTGGTTGCCCGAAGGGAGGCAGCTGTGGGCTTAAACCCCAGATGGAGCAATTTGTATTTTAGTTTTCACAGTATGGCACTGTGGGGAGAGTGGTATATTCAGCATTCACCCAAACAATGGGCATATCATTGAAACATTGTTCATGAAACTGACAGGGAACTCTCAGGACCTATCCAAACTAAATAGACAGAAGATTCTAATTTTTAAACATGAACAGAGAACTTACACGTTAATGATGTTAAACGCAGGGAGTTGAATGTTTATTAAGCATACTGACATTAACGCGATTTGAAGATGAAATAGTCTACACCGGCGTCAGACATTGGACCGTTGCGCTCCAAGCCCACACCTAATCTCTCACTGCCCTGCAGAATTAAGTGAAGTGATCGTACTACAATAACTTCAAATTATGACTGACAACAGACGTCAAAAGCTTATGCCTGCTCCGTATCTCTTTCTCTTCATCCATCTCTGAATAACTTGCCCTTCTGTCTGTCTGCACATCATTCCGAAATTGTCAACTTCTCCCTTTCCAATCCTCCTCCATACGTTTGCCTGAGGGTACTCTGACTCCAAACTGTAAGTCACAGGGTGCAACCAGGAATTCAGCGAACAGGAGAAAAGGGACCTGTGAAGTGTTTTTTAAAAAAACACGATTGTTTTCCATTCTCATTTTCTGGTTATTTTATAGTAGGTTTAGCAATCAGAACACAATGTTTCTCTAATTTCACCAAGGAAAGCGTCATTAATATCAGAAATAAAAGCGTAATACCAGGACAGTTGATTAACTTGAGGCCATTCGCCGAAGTGCCAGTGACTATAAAGTATTAATGTAAATCACTGGAGATGAAATAACATTCCACTGAATGTTTCAGTCCCACGGGACCCACGGCTAAGTCATGTTCACGGAAGTGGCTGAAAAATCTCAGCAGGTTTGACAGAATCTCGGAAGAGAAATCAGAGCTAACATGTTGGGTCCGATAACCCTTTCTCAGAACTGATAGTAGATTAATATGTATCGGTTTATGTGTAGAATATAGTGTGAAGGTCGCAGGTTGGTCGCGAAAGTGAGGAGGAAACAATAGCTGGGGAATAGAATCCAATGAGACAGAAGAGCAGTTGGATCAACAAAGGAGTGATAATCATCTAATAGAAGAGGGTGAATAGCTGTTAATGTGTTCGGTTAGAGGTTAACACTGAGATTTGTGTAACAGCAGGCTGTGTGATAACTAGGTTTGGCGGATGGGTTGGGAGCTAGGACAAAGGAGATTTAAGCTCGCAAATTATTGAAGTAAATATTGAAAACGGAGGGCTGCAAGGTTTCCAAGTGGATAATGATTGTTGCTCTTCCAAATTGTGCTGAGCTTTCCTGGATCATTGCAGCAAGACTGACGCAGAGATGTTAGCCAGGGAACAGAGAGTTGTCTTATAGTGGCAGACAACTGGAAGCTCAGAGCCTTTTCTAAGGACAGAGGGCAGATGTCCCGCGAAGCAGTCACACAGTGTACTTTTCGTTTCCCCAGTACTGTTTGTGACAGGGCTCTTAATGGAGTCCAGCCCATCTCCCTCGGACCACACACCGACACTTATTATCAGACATCATGGTGAGGCAGGAAGCCTCGGAGATTTCCCTGAGGGTGAGGCAGCCGTATACGGGGAAGCATTGGATTGGTCAAGCCGGCTACAAATTAAAAGCCTAGCGGCAATCCTCCATCCATTCTTTCTTTCTTTCTTTCTTTGTTTTTCTTTCAAAACACATCATCTCACAGATATATTTGGAAGCATTTCTTCCAGCTGCTGGTTAATTATTTCTGTGGAAACTTAGCTAAACTTTGTTCATGATGAGAAATAATGTCAGCAAGATTTGTAACCATTGGCTTTTTAAGCCCAGAACCTCAACGACTCGACCAATATTTCATGCAATGATGGTGCTGTAAAGCTATAGCCATGATTACAACACAGGCAGACAATTTTCGGCTCGGCCTGAATGGGTTTCCAAAACGAAACGGAAG
Source organism: Chiloscyllium punctatum (assembly GCF_047496795.1). NCBI lineage: Eukaryota > Metazoa > Chordata > Chondrichthyes > Orectolobiformes > Hemiscylliidae > Chiloscyllium > Chiloscyllium punctatum. Next base: position 52,460,681 of record NC_092773.1, read on the forward strand.
TGATTAAGTAAATGGCATAGAGGCTTCAGTATTGCTTTGTATGTATCCTCACAGAGGGCTGCTTCCTGGTGTAATCGATGTGTTTCTACTGGAGGGGATCAGACTATCGATATCTCTCGACAATGAAATTTCCATCCTGTACTTTGGAATATGAAAACTGGTCAAGACAATCATCCTATTAGTAACTGAAATCTGAAGCTTGAACTCGCCAACACCCTCAATGCGGTGATCTTAGATGCTTTTTGCACCTCAGTCTCTGTGGTTAATTAAGCGTTGGGTGTTGATTAAAATCATTGTGCGTTGACAATGGGAATAATCTGAGATTTAGGACCAGACCACCCAGGAGTTGAGTTCGGAAGCACTTTAATTGACAGAGCTTGTCAAATATTTAGAACTCTTTTGCGTAAGCAGCAGTGGGCACAGTATCATTCCTTAAATTTAAATCTGAGATAGATAATAAAGGTGCTAAGTGCCATGTGTTAAATGTAATTCGGCCACAGAATAGCCTTGATATTTTTGAATGTTAGAACAGGCACTAATGGGGTGAATGGCTTACTCCTGTTCCGATGCAGCTACAAAATTTACTGTTTTTTTATTCTAGATTTCTGTGCTGTAAATTGGGGCATTAATTGCAATAAACTATCTTCAAATATTGACTGTTTTTGAATATCTCATACAGATACAGAACAGTATCTTACAAATGCAACAGTGGAACAAGCAACTGACTGTTTTTCTACACATGAAGCATTGGAAAATGTTTATTTTTAGGTTCAAATTACCAGAGTAATTCCTTCAGTTCCATCTGCTCAAAGCTTCTTCGACTGGGAATAGTTTTCGTGATCTGTTCTGAAAGGAAACTGATTTAAAATTTTCTGTCACTTTAAACTCATTCCTGAAATGTGTCACTGTCGGTGTCTGTTGTATCGAGGTGTTTTCTCCAAATCTGCCAGTGTTCCGTCTGTTCTTCTTTTCCGCCTTACTCTATTCCTCCTGGAGTTAATATCGTGTGCACCCTAGTTTCTGATTGTCTTCACCGTGACCAATTAACCCCACTAAAGACAGGGAAAAAATAAGTCACTGTTTCCAATCCCTGCTCCAAGGTTCATTTCTGCCTCTGCCACAAACACCCAGCTCCCAATCGCGCTCTCTTGTTGATCACTGAGAATCAGTCCAGATGGTTACGACTGGGCTTGTTTAGGAACAGAAAACCTGAAGCTTTCTCGCGCTCAGAGCAAGCACAAAACCCTCTTACTTGGACTTCTACGTCGTCACTGTGTAATTCTAAGCTCCCTGTTGTAATCGAGCCTGTGGCTCAAGTCCGTTTGGCTCCACCCGATAGTTCGTGTCTTCCCTGCCGCCGTGTTTCTAGGCCAGCCGCTTCACAGCTGCACAGCGCATGCATGTGATTGTCAGTAGCACCTACCCAATACTAATGGGCGGAGAAGAGAGCGAGCTCCAGCGAATGAGAGTAAATGAGGAACGGGCTGATTCTGCTAGTGGCATGGAGCTGTGAGGGTGAATGTTATCGCTGTCCCCAGTCAGAACAAAGCAGAATGGAAATGAACTATTCATCTCAAGGACTGTCTCGGTCATTTCGGAGATGGGGGATTGAAGCACAATCCGTGCAGATAGCAATGCGAAAGCACTGCCAATCGTCTTCAGTCAAAAGTGTGAAAGGTTGGTCGAAGCACAGAATCCATGATTCACAATACATTTTTGAGTGCGTTAGACGATTCTAAGACTAGCAGCGGATAAATAATGGAATAGGAGGCGATTCTTTGACCCTTTGTGTCTACCCTGTCGTTCAATATGATGATGAATGGTCATCATACTCAGTGAAGCCTCCCTTGTACAACTATAACATTGATATTGACGAATACAGTTTAAAAATATGTCTGTTATGACGAGTCCACAAACGCAGACCAAATACAAACCCAACCGACTCAAGTCAATCAAGTAAGTCATGGAAGGTTGTTAGCTCCCAGGCTGTTCTCACTCAGCAATAAGCAACTCATGGATGCTGCGTTCTCCATTAGGACCTCCCCGCCTTTGTCTTCATCACAGAATTAGTATAACATGGATTAAACACTGAATTCCAGAGACAAGCTGAGACTGACTGCCGTTGACATTATGACAGCACCTCTGAGTCAAGCATCAAAGAGCTATTGCAGAACGGCCGTCAATTGAAATCAAAGGAAATTCTCCACTGGTTGGAACCATACAGCTCAAACATTTGTAAATCTTGGTGAACCATCATCCCAAGCCCAGCACATCAAAGCAGGTGTTAATCAGGGTAGTGTCCAAGGCCAAGACATTCTGTGCTGCTGCAATGACTTTCGGACATGAAAAATGTCACCGTTTTTCGAAGAGATCAAAAAAATGATGGAATCCCTCCAGTGTGGAAACAGGCCATTCGACCCAGCAAGCCAATTCTGACTATCTGGAGCTCATCCCACCAATAGTCGCCATCTGTTCCCAACATCTGTAAACCCTACATTTCCCATGGCTAATCCATCAACTAGGCATCCTTGGTACTGTCCAGTAGTGCATGGCCAATAAGCCAAAACTGCTCAACTTTGGAATGTCAGTGGAAACAATGGCACTTGAAGGAAACCAAAGCACACATTGGCAGAGATTGATAACTCCACACAGACAGTTATCCGAGTCTGGAAATGAACCCGGTTCCTTTCTCTGTGAGCCAGTGTCCCACACATGTTTACACATTACATTGCACAATTTGTGACAGCTTAGATGAACAAGCAATGTCTGTCCTAAAATTATTGTAGAAAATCTGGTCGCTATTTGAAGAATCTTATTTTGAACAAATTGGTTGTTATAATAGAGGAACAACATACCACTTGCTTCATGCAACAAAACTTCGCCAGTGCCTTCAGGAGAGTTTGCAAAATCAGTATCTGACAGACACATTTGATGATATTCCATTGAATGTCTGAAAAATGAGTACAATGGAACAAATACAACTAATAAGGGGAGCGGCAGACAGGTATAGTGGCGAAATATCAGAAATTCCTGCTGAAGCTAGGCTACAATTGACAATCCGAGATTCTAACGATTGCAGAATGACAGTCTGTGCAGGTATCTCAGTGTGTCAGATGCAGGGAGCAATACAGTCAAACGTGAAGATATCACAGAGAGTAAAGAACAGGAGATTACAAGCGTGATGAGGACATGAACGAGTTACAAACCAGATGCAAATTTTAACGTTTGTTATTTTCTTGAGCGTGAGAAAGTGTGCTAAGTGAGTTTGGGATTGATGTACAAGTTGAACCTGGGGCGAGCATGTGCATGCAAGCCAGCGTTTTGTGTGATCTTATATTTATGGTTGAGGGAATGATGTACAGAGTTAGTATGAGAGGCTGACCAGGGACATGGAGAATCATCTCAGAAAAAAATCCTTCCTTAGATGGGATAGAAGCACGCAATGATCCGGAGAATGGCGAACAGATTTCAGGATGGTGTGGAAATATGATGAGGAGTTCATTGTGTTTAAAACAGTGACCCAGATCTTGGACTAATTGAGACTGGTGCAGTCTCGATTGCCCTGTGGAGGGGTAGGACTCACTAGTTTGATGACTTTGATGATTTTAAACTGAACCAAATAGCGTAAAGCTATCATCGCGAGACAATTAACCCAGAGATATAGATTACGTTCTGAGGATTTGGTTTTGAATTCACAACAACAGGTCGAACCCCTGTTAAGTGTTGAAAAGCTCCAACTTGTTCAGTGAAGTACGGTGGGAAGGATACCCCGTCCACAGTCAGTGTAGTCAACATGTTACTGCAGACCCACCGCAATTGTTTGACTTAACTACTTTTGATGAGCAGGAAACGCTGAATGAGCCAATAACCTCCATGCCCTGTGACTAAATAAAACATCCAGTGGAGTGGGATATGCAGTCTGATAATTTAGCAACAGTGGAGTAATGGAGATACCAGGTTGTGTTCCGAAACAGAATTGGGCCATGCCAGTGGATGCGTGAAAACTAATGCCGGGCCTCTGGCTGAGGTAATTTACTGCTGTTGTGTCGGTGACAATAACAGGAGCCTCGAGGCATTTTTGAGGGACACCAAGTTTCAAACTTTTGGAGTTGTCTTTTACTGGATGAATGGTAAAGTTGGATATAGAATGAGAGGGACCAGAGCAGACAAGAGGAAGAACTGTCAGGAATGTCAGTGAATTAATAGAGACTGGACGCTCAGCGATTGAGTGCAAAATTTTAAGTGATTGCTGTTACATCTTGAGGGTGTGAAGAACTGACCGTAGGAGAGGAGCTGGAGAAAGTTGAGAGTTCAGAGCTCAGACAAAGCGGAACGTCAGAGCCTGTTGCTGGGAAAGAAAGGACGGGGAAAAACCAACTGGTGGAGCTGTATCAATCTGAATGACAAAAATGCTGCATGAGCTTATCACAGGGTGGAGGACAGAGGAAGGGAAAGCACTTTTAAATAAAGAGAGCTTACGAAATAATCTCACATGACTTCATCTCACACACCTCACCGAATAAATTTTGCAATTCCAAATATATTTCATCTGTTGGTTTCCACATTACCTAAACTGTTGTTACCTTCTCTAAGTATTTTAATATATTTTTGCCTTACGATTTCATTTCCACAAACCATGCTGATTCTGCTTGATTGTTTCATGTATTTCTAAATGTTCTGTTATTCCAATTCGTGAAATAGGCTGTTAGCTTTACACAATCACAGAACAGATTGTGATATTCTGTTGAATTAATCGAGTATTTTCACCAAATGGACACAAAGAAAAGGTGATAAATAACTAGTAATTGTCATTTAAAAAAACAACTGACTGTGATGTCTTCCAGAACTGCCACGCAGTTTGCTCTTAGAGCCTTCATGTGATAGGAGGGCCTGAGCGGTGAGGGGGCGGAGGTTTTCAACAAGGAGGTGGTGATGAATGAAAGGATTTATTAACCAACAGCACAACCATTACTTTTTTGCCTTCCCCAAAACCAGCCACTTCCACCATTATAAAAGAGCAGGAAAGCAGGCGTTTGTGCGTATACCTTCCTGGAATATCCCTCCAAGTCACAGTGTCCTGTCATCTAGTGCTGCATGAATAGAAATTTCCTCTAATTTAATCTGGTACGTTGGGACACAGTCTTTTCTTGAGCGATCTTTGGAGTAATTTCCATAAAAAGTGCCGTAGAACTATGTTCGAAATGGTAGTTGGTGTGCAATCATTCAGCTGTTTAGCTTTAAATCTGAGATGGATGAATGTTTCACACCAGCCCATGTTTTCAATCAATGGCACAAAACGAAATGGCATAATCCTAATCATTTTTTCTCTGAACATTGCTGGCGTCAGTGTCCGTTACAAACATCCTTATTCCAATTGCCTCACTCGCTCTGATAACTGTCTGACTCAAGCTCTTCACAACCTTAGTAGAATGTATATATTAGCTTTTGTTCGCAATGCCAAGTCTTTACTGTGAGGTTCCATTTCTATTTCAGTTACACGGTCTGACTCCAGCACAGACTCAGCTCCATGTGCTCTAAATCTCATCTAATCGTTTGTAACCTCGAGACGGAATGGCCCTAACACACTCCTGATCTACCTCCCACTTTCAACTATTACTGTAACTTTCATCTCACCGAACACTCTAATGCCTGTGTGCTCACTCACACTGAGGATTTACTACCCACACTGAGCTCAGTGAACCTCGCCAGATGAGAAATAACAACATTGTCGTTATTTTCAAATCCCTCGATGATAGCGGTCATTAAAATCTTTGTACTCTCTGTAAGCCAAACACTTCTTCAGACGATCTGCACCCACCTCTCACCCCCAAAATGGTGGTTGCTATTTCAGTACGGAACTTCAATAAAGAAAGTAAAGTAGGAAGTAATTAAAATACGTTTGCCACTCCAGGGGATTTTGTGATTTTTCGATTAAATGGCAGCTCATGGACCCCATTGTAGTTCAAAGTGACCATAACCACAGCAAATGTTGGTTGTTTGAGTAATCCAGGTTCAGATTGACGAATTCGAGCCTGGTCTCCGAATTACACCAGGAATCCTCGAATAACTTACGTTGACTCTCTGTTTCAACAGGCAGTGTCACTCCATTGATTAACTGCCTCTGTTGAACATGAGTGAGGCACGTCGAGAAAACCAGAGGTTATTGCTTAATTACCGTGGGTGGCACGGTGGCACAGTGGTCAGCAGTGCTGCCTCACAGCACCGGAGACATGGGTTCAATTCCCACCTCAGGTGACTGAATGTGTGGTGTATGCACATTCTCCCCGTGTTTGCATGGATTTCCTCCGGGTGCTCCTATTTCCTCCCAGAGCCCAAAAATATACAGGTTAGGTGAATTGGCCACGCTAAATTTCCCATAGTATTAGGCGAAGGGATAAATGTAGGGGAATGGGTCTGGGTGGGTTGTGCTTTGGCGGGTCGCTGTGGATTTGTTAGGCTGAAGGGCCTGTTTCCACACTGTAAGTAATCTGAAGACCCTCAGGTTTGAGATTCATGTTCCCCCTGTGAATGAGAGTGGCGGCTGTGAGGGGGATGAGCAAACTGAGCACTGTGGTAGAGGGAGACATTCAAGATGAAGAAGAAAAGTGTAGCCGTTATCAGGGAGAGACAGCTCAGAGAAATGAACGGCGTTCTCTGTTGCCAGAATCGAGAGCCCGAAGGCTGTTTTGGCTGTTGTGGGCGGCACGGTGGCACAGTGGTTAGCACTGCTGCCTCACAGCGCCAGAGACCCGGGTTCAATTCCCGCCTCAGGCGACTGACTGTGTGGAGTTTGCACGTTCTCCCCGTGTCTGCGTGGGTTTCCTCCGGGTGCTCCGGTTTCCTCCCACAGTCCAAAGATGTGCAGGTCAAGTGAATTGGCCATGCTAAATTGCCCGTAGTGTTTGGTAAGGGGTAGATGTAGATGTAGATGTAGGGGTATGGGTGGGTTACGCTTCGGCGGGGCGGTGTGGACTTGTTGGGCCGAAGGGCCTGTTTCCATACTGTCAGTAATCTAATCTAAAAAAAACTTGTGTCCAGATTAAGGATCTCGCATCTGGGCTGCAGAGGAACATTGGAGTGTGAGAAGAACTAACCCCTTTTTCTTCTGGGTAGAAAGAGGGACGAGGTCCTGATGAACGAAAATGAGTAGACTAGGCCTAAATTACAAAGGAGAACCAAAAAAAAAATATCTGTGTCACTATCTGATCCAGTAGCGAATCGGGACAAGGGAAGCACGATTAAAGAGGTGTATAAATGACATAAAATTTTGTTTTGGTGGGAGTGGTGAGTTTGCAGTTTCGAATTCATTGGACAATGGCGTTAGTACTCACTTTCACCAAGAACGGAACTGTGCCTTAGGGTAGAAATCTAACTGAATGATGCTCGGATTAGAGTTCTTGAAAATCTCAGAACTCCGGCTTGTGGATAGGACTTCAAATTAAATTGTGCAGTTGGTTTCACTTAAGCGGGAAACTATTGGAAAAGTAAAAGTGGATGGAGGTCTCAACATAGGTTAAAGTACCTGCAAAATCTTAAGCAATTTGGATGCGTTTGTAGCAAAAATTGAAATTGGCATGAACAATGTTCTTTAGAGATGTGGCTGCAAAGGCATGAGAGGTGGAATGAAGTGGAGTAAAGAGGAAGAAATAAATTTGCACAATGTCTATAAGATTTTTTGAAGCAGCTTGTGGGAAAGCCCAACAGTAATGGACAATTCTGGATTTAGTGATGTGTAATGTGATTCGGAATCTGAAAGTGAAAGAATCCATTGGAGGCAGTGACTTGAAAGAATAGAGTTAACCCAGCAGTTTGAGAGAGAAAAGACTCAATCAGATGGAGCAAGATTGAAAAGAAAGGGGAGCCTGGTATGGCAGACAGTGCAGCATCAAGGACAGGAGTTTCTTGGATGTCTCAGAAGACACTGCAGAAATTAATTCCACAGATGAAGAAATAGACGGACGAAACGATGAGGCAACCATGGCTAACAAAAGAAGGCAGGGACAGCATGAAATCAAAAGAAAAAGAAAAAGCATTCAATGTAATAAAATTTTGTTGAAGCCAGAGGATTGGAAAGGCATTAGAACCAGCATGAAATTAATCAAGAAGAGAAATGTGCGAACATAAGAAAAAATATGAGAGTAAGCTCGCTAATGAATTTGCAAGGAATATTTTACATATCTAAATGTTGACAAAAGTGGAAATTGGAATGCTAAATATGAGGGTGGAGAAACAATGACAGGGAATTAAGAAACAGCAGAGGAACTGAATAGGCAATTTGCATCAGTTTTCAGAGTGGAGGACACCAGCAACTTAGCGGAATTTCAAGAGAGACATGGGCAGAAATGAGATTAATGGCCATCAACATTAAAAAAGAGTGCTTGGTAAGTTGAAAGGTCCGAAGATGGATAAATCACTCAGATCGAATGGACATCAGACCAGAATGGTCAAGGAGGCAGCTGAGGGTCATAATGCATTAGAAATCTCTGGAGTGAGGAGGGTTCCCAGAGGCTTGGAAATTAACAAATGCAACACCGCTGTTTAAGAAAGGAGGGAGACTGTGGTCGGGAACTATAGGCGTCAGTTGTTGGTCAGGTTTTAGGGTCCCATTTTGAATATGAGTTTGCATGGTGGTTAGAAGTGCATGTTAAAATACGGCAGAGTTTTGTCAAGGGGACAAAGATTGCTTTGAGAAAGTAAAAACCTAGTTCTAGAAGGAAGAGCGAAAGGACGTAATCAATTTTGATTTTCTGAAGGCCACACAGCAGGATGCTAAATGTGATAAGAGTTGGTGTTGGTGTCATGGGAGATGATTTGGTTTATTGGCAGGAGACAGAGAATCGGGTTAAAGGTGTCTTTCATAGAATGGAAAAGATGGTAACTTACTGAGTTTCGCGGGGGTCAGTGTTCGGACCACAGCTATTAACGGTTTGCAATAACAGTCTGAACAAAGAAATGTAGGGCATTACTGAGATGTTTGTGGATGAGACAAAGATGTAGGGACAGATAATTAAGTGAGCAGGTTGCAGGAGGATTTGGATAGGCTCAGACTATGGAGAAGAAGGGCAGATGTATTATAATTTGGGGAAGTGTAAATAATGCAGGTTGGTTGAATGAAGAAAGGCTTAGACCATTTTTTAACAGGGAAGGGCTTCAGAAATTTAAAGCACAAAGGGAATTGCAAGTCCGAGTTCAGAAATACTCATAAGGTTAACATGCAGGTTCAGATGGGAGCGTGAGTCAGCGGGAGCGAACATGTATCTTTTGATGTGAAGTAATGTATTTGGCTGGATGTGGTTACATCGTGCCTTCAAAATATCGCCCTCCCGATTCATAAAGTACCTAGATGTGTTTTTTGCTTTTTTATTTTCTTATATCTCTTTGGGAAATTAGAATCGTGGGAATGGCGGTTAGGGCAGTTGAAAGTGACATTGGGAGCCAAATATTGATTTATGGAGGAACACATAATCATCAGACATTTCAGCTGCTATTCTTGCCATTATATAGCTCCTCTCTTACACGTGGGTTCTTATTACGGCAGCAAAGGAATTTGTGGACTCCCACGTGCCAATTTCGAAAGTACAAAGTCCCTCTGTTTTTATCCTTTTTTCTCTCTCCTTTTCCCTGTCTTCACTACTCATTTGTTTCTCTTTTTTCTCTCTGTTTCGCTCTCTCCTCTCTTTTTTCTCTTTCATTTGTTTTCTGTCATAATTTCATATCTTTTTTTATCTCTCCTTTGCTCACGGAAGGACGCAGCTCCAGAAACAGTTTGTTGGCAAATTTCAGCAGCTTGGCTTTCGTCATCTTTTGCAATCTACCCAAGTCACTTCTTCCACTCCACCCCTTCTCCGATAACTCTTGGTGACTGAAAGAACCAGCAACTTTGGGACCAGCAACTTCAAAACATCTGCGAAAAAGAAATCCACACCTGACAAATGCTGAGCTGGGAGAAATGGTCACCACATCCCGTTCGTTGCAGAAAAGGTCTTTTTTTTCAAATACGTCAAAGCCTGTTGCTGAAGGTTATTACCTACAAACAAAATGGCCTTTATTCCCATCAATTCATATTTTTCAGAGTCTGTGTCTTTTACCACCTCACTGTAAAAAATGACCAAGCACAACATAACCTTGTTAATGGACCAGCTGTGTCATGTGCAGAACAGAGAGACCTGGGTATCAGACACAATGGCTTGAAGTTTGTGTAAATGCCGACAGGCTGTTCAAGAAAGCGTTTGGAATGCTTGACTTCATTGATCAGATCTTTGAGTATAGCAGTTGGACAGTTATGTTCAGCTTGTGTCGTGAATTTGTGAGGCTTCCCCTGGATTACTGCGAGCATTACTGGTCGCCTTGTTATGTGGAGGATATTATTAAGTTGGGGAAGTTTTGAAAGAGACTTACAAAGTTGTTCCCGGGAATGGACTGTGTGAGTTAAAAGGATAGGATGGATAGGCTGGGGCCTTGTCAACTGGAGTGTACGAAGTTGAGAGGTGACCTTACAGAGGTCGATAAAATGATCAGGGGGATAGTTACTGTTCAATTGCTGACGCCTTTTCCCTCGGGAAGAGATTTCAAGACGAGGGGAACAGTTTTCTTTTGAGAGGAGAAACGTTTTCCAAAACATACAGAGTCATAGAGCAATACTACATGGAAACAGACCGTTCGATCCAACTCGTCCTTGCCGACCAGATTTCGTAAATTAATTTAGTCCCCGTTACCAATCCTTGGTCCATATCCCTCTAAACCCTTCCTATTCATGTACCTATCCAAATATCATTTGAATGTTTAAATTGTACCAGCCTTCACCACTTTCTCTGGCAGCTCGTTACACACGCACTATTTTCTGTGTGAAAACGTTCTCCCGAAGATCCCCTTAAATTAGTTCCGCTCCCAACTTAAACCTATGACCTCTCGCTTTGGACTGTGCTACCCCAAGATAAAGAATTTGGCTATTCATTCGATCTATGCTACTCGTGATTTCATAAACTTCTAACGTGCCCACTCAACCTCTAATCCTCCAGTGAAAACATCCGCAGCTATTCAGCCTCTCCCTAGCTCAAAGTTTTCAAACTGGTCACATCCTTGTAAATCTTATCTGAGCAATTTCAAGTTTCATAGCTTTCTTCCTTTAGTATGGAGGTCAGAATTGCACATAGTATTCCAAAAGTAACGTAACCAATATCTTGTACAGCTGCAATACGAACACCCAACACGTATTTTCAATGCTCTGTCCAAGAAACGGAGGCATACCAAACGCCTTCTTCATTATTCTATTAATTTCAATCTCCACATCCAAGGAACTATGGACCTGGGCTCCAAGGTCTATTTGTTCAGCAACACTCCCCAGGGATGAACATGAATTGTGCATGTCCGATTCTGATTTTGGCGTTTTGAAAGACAGAATCTCACCATTCTCTCAATTTGAAACTCCTAGGCCCATTAGCCCATCTAAACAAGTTTCCGTTGTTCTCTGAGGTATCTTACTTCGCTGTCCACTGCATCTCCAATTCTGTTCCCATCTGTAAACGTACAAACTCTACCTCTTAAGCTCAAATCCAACTCATTGATATAAATGACGAAACCTAGTGAGTCCTGCATTGATCCTTGCATCACACCAGTAGTCGCAGGCCTTTAATCTGAAAAGCAAAACTCCACCATCACATTCTCTCTTCTACGTTCAAAGCAGTTCTGCATCCAAATGGTTGGTATTCCGTGTATTCCCTTTGATCTAACATTGTGTCGCATGCGACAATGAGGAAGGCATTCGAATGCATGACTGACCTCCTGACAAATATCATCCAGCACTCTGCCCTCACGAATCCTCCTTCTTACTTTGTTAAAACAATAATCAACTTAGTGAGATGCGATTTCCCATATAAGTAGCCTTGTTGCCTACCCCTCACCAGTCCGTGACTTTCCAATTACATGTAAATCCTGCCACTCAGCATTCCATCCAATGACTTGGCCACCATTGATGCCAGGCTCCCCGGTCCATTCCTCATTCGCTTTTCCTTCCCAGTTTGTTAAATAATGGCACCACTTGAGCTGACCTCATGCATTGCATCGCCTCACATGTAGCAATTGATGAAAAAAACATCTTAACAAGAGGTGAATCAAACTTTTCCCTAGCTTCCAAAGAGTTCTCAGGTACAACTTATCAGGTATGCATCTTTTTATACAGCACGTGATTTATGTGTGGAATGAAGTGCTGAAAGAAGTAATGACTGTGGGTAAAGTTAAGACATTCAAAATACATCTGATTATGGACAAGCATAAGAGTCATTTTAAAAACAAAATCTAAATATAGGTCAATTGAAGGCAGTCATGACTGGATTAGTTTGAGATTATGGTTTGCATTGACTTAAATGGTCCGATAAATCTTTAACTCTCTGACTGTATGTGTGTCCAAATTCTTATCCGTATATTTCGTATCGTCTTTGTTGATGTGTGCCTACACATGTCTCTGTCTACACCTCTGTATGTATCTCACACTCTGTGCATGTTATGCGTATTCCATAATTACTGTGTGCATTTCCGTTTGTATCTCGATCTCTGCATCTCTGTACAATCGGAAGTCTTTTGTTTTGGGGTGGGTCACTGAAATGGGGTTCAAAGGCTCTCTCCCTTTGCCCCTCTATCTCTCTCTCTGCCCATTTTGTTTCAGGTGAGGCAATGCCACAGTCTGCTGCTCTGTTTTTGGGCTTTTCAATGCTTTCCCACATGTAAGATTATTTCTATGAGTAATCACTAAACATTGCAAATTAACAGAAAGTGCAATGAAATTCATATCTATATGCAACTTGATTTTCTCTGCACTCCTGAGATATAAGCGCAATGTGAATACTCTTTAATCTGTGCATTCAGGAATTCTGCCCAAAGACAAATCATTTCGACATTGCAGAGGGAGCATTTACATTTCTCCACATGAGCATGTTCAACTCTGATGCCCCCAGCAAAACGAAAATCCTCTTGATGGCGTGCGCGTGTGTATGTGTGTGTTTGTGTGCGCGCGTGTGTTTGATTGTGTGTATCTGTGTGTGTTTGCATTTGTGTGTTTGTATTTGTGTGTTTGTGTCATTGAATGTGTGAGTACGTCTGTGCATGTGCCCTTGGGCAGTGTTTCCGTATTGAGCTTGATCACACCGGCTCGTGTGTTAGTATTTCTGCGTGGAGTTTCAATGTTTGCAGATACCAAATCTGGAAAAAACTGTAAGGTTTGCAGATGACTGTGTGGTACTGCAACAGGACAGTATCAAGTTTGTGCAGTGTTCGTGTATATGGTAAATGATGATTAATTCAGAGCCGTGTGAGCTCATGCATTTTGGAGGAGAATTTTGAAGGGCAGTTGCAACTTGTCTACACAGTTATAAAGGGAATGCTGAAGCAGAGGGCAGTTGGTATGTATGAACACAGAATGTTGAAGATGTCAGGAAAAGTGGAGAGATACCATTATATATCGATAATAAGGTTCATTATCTGAGTTGTTCATAGGAGCAGGAATATGAGAGAGCATCCGTACTCACTTCCTGGCAGGTGGTGGAGACGATGTATTCCGAGCCCACCGACTGCTCATCGTGACCATGCAGATTCGATTTGTAAGACCTCAACAGAAAAGAGAATATGAATTGTGGTTACAACTTTTAAGTTGTGCCAAGGCAAAATAAACTGTCAGTTGGTTTATATTGAGAATTGCCCTTCACTGACCATTACACTTTACTCGTTTCAGAAACGTCACACGAGTTTTCCCGAGCCTCTCCAGCCCACGCCAGGGGCACTTGTTTATTTCACGATATCTGTGGAAAGGGGTCAATCATTACTCAGATACAGAGTGGCTGCTCCTTACTGATGAGTCATACCGTCTCCACTCAGATACTTTCGAATGCAGTTTGCAAAGGTTTACAACTCGCTAATAGAAATCGACAAGACATCACAGGTCGTACTATGAGCGATGGTTTACTAATATCGAAAGAGCTAACAATAATAATGGTATAAAATACATGATTAGTTGAAAACTCATCGCAGCCTGATCACAGTGTCTCATAGTCTGTTGTCTTCAATATTGCGTTGTTTGTAGATATCTTGTTTATGAAGGTTTAGCTATGGTCACCCCTAGACAGGAAATCCCTCGGGGTTGCTGCTCATGCATGTGGAGCTGAAGTGTATTTTGAGTGATGGCATCCCATTCTCTGATTGTTTGGTTATCTTGGTATATCTTGATTCGTCTCTGTTATGTTTTGCACGTCCATTCTTAGCTGGGAATAATAGCTTACAAACCCAAAATGATTTCCCCTTCTCCCACAATAACATAATACAGCAAGTGTTGGGGAGCAGAGACAATACGGTGACAATTATGCTGGCAGTGTGGGGAAGATAATTGATCATTTCCCTGTATTGCTGGATAAATCTGCAGTTCCCAAATTCTGCGCTGAGTTGGGTGTTGAGCTGAAACCATGCTTGGTGTGCATCGTGCCGTGGCCACATTTGGGAAGAGAATATTCCTCCTCTGTACTAGCCCATCCATCAGGTCTTCCTTGTCCCTGCAGATAAATCGTAATGTAATTGCCCCTTATCTGCCATGTAAGGGCAGCTCCAAACCAAGAAAGTTCAACCGTCCACACTTTGACCATTTTAAGATGGCACCAGTGACATGGATCACGGAATATTCAGGGGCATCCGGGCAATAGTCATTAGCTCCGGCCATGTTGGGTGGGAGAATCGGGATGGTGTTGAATGAGTGGGACACGACAGGGTATGACATTTATTGAATAAGTTGAGTTCGATAAGATGTAACCAGGGGAGTAGTTAGGCCTCGTGAAGGCAATCCCTCTGCCACACTCAATGATAGTGGCACTGTGACAGATTATTGATCGATTTAGCAGAATAATTCGAGTCTCTGCTGATCCCACTACAATTTACAAAACTCCATCATCTGAACTCACACCTATCCCCCGTTCACCAATCTTTCCTGGAAATAGTGTCCCGTGTTTGAAGATGCTGTCGAAATGTTTTCCTTTCAGTATTATTAAACCTGTGAACACATCCTTCGATGACATTGCCTCTCAGTCTCCCTTTCTGGCCCGATATGTACCCTCTGATTTGTCCATGTTCAAAATGATTCCCATGACAACTCTCTCTGGCATTGATGTTTACAACCTCAGAACCACTTGTTATGGCTTAATGGAGATATGGAGCTGAAAATGGATGGGATCTGTACATTTGGTCACTTGCAGCAATGGACTGATATTTTTCCCACGCTGGTCAGTGACCAAATGCATTGCTAACGAGCAAAGCATTGACGTCGTAGACACAGCTCTACATGCTGTTCAGATACCTGGTCTGGGTTTATAAATCAATGCACCGTTGTTGTTTTCACCATGTTTTAATCTCGGCAGATTGCTGGGTAACTTTGAACAGTACCCAAGGCTGGTCTACACAGTATACCAAGTGAACACATATCGCCTCTGGGTTTATGGTGTCTGCTTTCCTTCTGTAAGGTGGATTGAGAATGTGATATTACTAACCATTACGAGATCTGGCAATGCATTTATTTCATGTTCTCATTCTCATGATTGGGCTGTCAAAGTCTGACTGCTCCACCTAGCTCCTTGCCCCGTCATTCACTTTATTTCTGCCACTTGTGATCCATAAACTAATCATCCAATGTTGATATGAATAACTGTGCTGAATTTTCACCAGGCGTTCGATATTGCTCACCCTGAGCGTTTGATTCCACCGATGCGCTGTACAGAGACAAAGTTTAAAAGCATAGTTGGCACTTCCTTTCACTTCACTTCCGGGTGTCCTGTGCGCTGTGGCTTGTTTCAAACGAATTTTCAGGAGCTTTGAGACACGTCATTGTGAACTGTCCTGTCTCTGCACACTGAATGCACGTGTTCATCACTCTCTGCTGATCACTTATTCAGTGACATTCGGAATCCCTTCGACGAAATCTGTTTCAGTCCATGCTTCTAACTTGGATTTGAGTGGCGTTTGATTTAATTCTTAGATTGGTCTATTGCTGGATATGCTTTCCTGTTCGGTGGGTTTTAAAGTGCTGTAAGCAATAAGAAGCACCACAGGATTTAGTGTACTGCACTGCATGAGTCATGCTGATTGTAGTTTAGAGTCTTGGTCTGCAGGATGACCAATATTTGCAGCAGAGTCTACAGACAGGGTCATCTCGGTAAAATGGAATGAGGAATCACAATCAGATGAGACATCATGTTATGGATTGGTGGATCAGGGTTGAATGGCCCGCTCATGTAATTCACTTAGATATTTTTGTGTGTTACAAGCAAAATCCCTTTCTCTCTCAGTGTCCCGTACTAGTGGGGGGTAAGTTTTCTCCTCCTATTCCTGGGTAACAGGATTCTCTGGACTCACGAGCCGCCAGATTTTCCTGTGTGCGAGTTTCGAGCAGTTCAATGACTGACTCCTGTTCCTGCACCAGATTTGTGAGAATAGATGTTCTCCTCTTGTTTTTAGTCACAGCCTCCAATAGCTGTGTTCTTTCCCGCTGCTGCTGTGGAAAGGACTTGAAGGACAGAATGACCTCTGAACATTCCTTACAGCTTCCGTTGACTGAAAGCGCTTCACCTGTTTCTATAAAACAGTCTCAACATCTAAATTGTGTATTTGTACATTTAACTCAAGATGCAATAGAGTCTTAGAGACGTGCAACATGGAAATATACCTCTCGGTCCAAACCGTCCCTGCCAACTAGATATCCCCAGGTAATCTCGCCTCATTTGCCAGCATTTGGATACTATTCATCTAACCAATTCCTTTTCATGCTCCCATCCAGTTGCCTTTTCAATATTGTGATTATACCCGCTTCCACCACATCTTCTGGTAACTCAATTCATACGCACACAAACCTCTTGGTAAAAGAGTTGACTGTAAGGTTCCTCATAAACCTCAACCTTTGTCCTCCATTTTTGGACTCCCCCACACTGAGGAAAACACTTTGACTGTTCACTTTATATATGCCCTTCATAATTTTATAAAGCATTATCAGGTCATTCCTCACACTGAGCTCACTGGGTAAAATAGTCCCAGATATTGAAACTCTCCATGCAGCTGAAACCCCATCCAAACCTTACCCAAAACCGGAAACATACTTCAGATCTTTTCTGAAGTCTTTCCTGTTTATCAAAACCTTTCCTATAGCAGGGAGACCAGCATTAAAGCTGAAATTGTGTTGCTGGAAAAGCGCAGCAGGTCAGGCAGCATCCAAGGAACAGGAGAGTCGACGTTTCTGGCATCAGCCCTTCTTCAGGAATGAGGAAAGTGTGTCCAGCAGGCTAAGATAAAAGGTAGGGAGATGGGACTTGCGGGAGGGGCGTTGGGAATGCGATAGGTAGAGGGAGGTCAAGGTGAGGGTGATAGGCCGGAGTGAGGTGGGGGCGGAGAGGTCGGGAAGGAGATTGCAGGTTAGGAAGGCGGTGCTGAGTTCGAGGGATTTGAATGAGACAATGTGGGGGGGGGGGGGAATGAGGCAAGGCAGCCTTACAAAAATAGCCCAACCAATGACCTGGAAAACCGCAACATGTCATCCAAACGTTCATAAGCAAAGCACTGATCAATAAAGACAAGTGTAGTAAATGCCTTACTTACTGACCTGTTTAACTGTGTGGCACCATCAAGGAACTGTGAAGATTCAACACACGGAAACATGGTGGCTCAGTGGTTCGCATTACTGCCTCACAGCGCCAGGGATCTGGGTTTATTCCACACTCGGATGAGTCTTTCCTTGGACGTTGTACATTCTTCCCATGGCTGCTAAGTTTCTTCAAGGTGCTTCTGTTTACTGCCACACCCAGGTTAGGGTGGATTGGCCTTGCTAAATTCCCCATTGTGCCCAGGGATATGTAGGTTAGGCGGAATAACATGGGAAACGTGTGGTCAGAGGGGTGGGGTAGGGGTGTGTCTGGCGGGATGCTCTTAAGAGAATCGGTGTAGACTAGATGGGCTGAATGGCCTGTTTCCACACTGTAGGTTTTCTGTAATTTCTATGACGGTCTCTTTGCTTGGCCACAATCGACAGGGCCCCACCTACAAGTCTTGCCTGATTTATCTCGTCAAACTGCAACACATCACATTTCGCCGAAACAAACTCCGTCTACCACCTCTCATCTCAGTGACCCAAGGTCCCATTGTAATCTGAGATCACTTTATCCATTGTCCACACCACAATTTTGAAATTATCTACAAACTTACAAAACGTGCAGTGTATATTCAAATCATAATATTTTAGAATGGTGAAAAATTGCAGTGCACCCACAACTGACCTTTGCAGTAAGCCCATTATCCCTGACCTCCAGTCCGATAAGCAAACTTCCTCTGCTATGCTATGCTCTGACCTTCTATGAATTTTGTATCCAAGTGGCTATGTCATTCCAGGCAATCTAAGTTTGGTAACCAGTTAGTATTCGGAACATTATCGGATGCTTTACTGAATTCAATAAAGACAATATTCACTGCTCTGCCCTCATCAATCTTCTTCTTAATTTCTTCAAAAAACATCTATCAAGTTAGTGAGTCACGGTTTCCCATGTATAACGTTCTCTTCTGTCATTATCTATCCAAATACATCGAAATTCTTTTCCTCAGAATCACATTCAGCAACGCAACCACCATTGACGCCAGTCTACCCACAAAATAGTTTCCTTATTTTTCCTTACTGTCTTAAATAATGGCACTACATGAACCATCCTCCATTTTTATTGGCGCGTCACTTATCACATTCGATGATAAAAATATATCACGAAAGGGCTGAGCAACTACTTCGTTAGCTTCTCGCAAAGTTCTGACGTACAAATGGTAACGTCCCAGGGATTTATGCACCTTTATGCATTTTAAGATGACAAGCATTTCTTCTTGTAGTTAACATAATTTAAAAGATGTCACTGTATATTTCCCCAAGATCTCTCTCTATTGGAACCTTCTCCAAATATTTTACTGAGTGGGAATATTCTTGTAGTATCTAAGCCATCTATTGAAGTTCAATGCATGCAAAGGCTGGTTGATCTTTAAGGTGGCCTATTCTCTCCCGAGTTATTATTTTGCCAGTAATTGATATTTTGAATTCCTTCAAAGTCTTGTTAACCATATTTCAAAAACCATCTCATGCCTCCTTTTTTCCACCCTGATTTCCATCTTAACTATACTCATTTCTGCCCTTATGCTATTTTAGACATTCAATTGATCCAAGATTTTCAACTTACATATGCCCCTTTCCTTTTCCTTGACCAGAGTTTCAATATCGCTCGTCATTCAGGTCTCCCTGAACCAACCAGCTTTGCCGGTCTCACTAATATGAACGCATATGTTCTGGGCTGTCTTAATTCAATTTTTGAAAGCCTTTCATTTTCCAACCATCCCTTTAAGTGTGCATAACGTTTCCTAATCAGACTGTTAATGTGTTTGTCTAACACTTTCAAAGTTGTCCTCAATCCATTTGAGCATTCTAACGTTTGCATCAGACTAGCCCATAATTATATTGCAACTAATGATTCCCGCAAAACGCATTCGAAAGTTTGCATGGACTCACGGAACAGGCTAAAGCAGCTGAATGACTTCCTGCTGTTCCTCTGTAACAGACTCGAGAGATTGAATGGCCAACTCCTGTCTCTCTGTAACAAGCCCGAGAGGCCGATGGTCTTCTCCCGACCCTCAGTAACAGACTCGAGAGCCTGGATATCCTTCCCCTGTTCCTCTGTAACAGGTCCAATGCATTTTACAAATGGCAACATTGCATGATGAGTAATGGTTAAACTGTTTCTAATGGGGGTCCTTCGCATCTCAGTTACAGAAACATGAAAGAAACACAATGCTCTCTCAGCAACAACTCGTCCAGCTGCAGTAACACTTCTTTTATTTTGAGTGATTTCTATTGCAAAATTTGCGAATAGGCCATCTTCCCAAATTTTCTAGTACAAATACGCTCGTGAGCATGAACTGGCCACCTCCAATCTCTGAGAGGCACATACGGAGAGAATTGCTTTTTTCTGTTCCTGAGCAGTCGTTTCAATATTCTGAATGATGCCTCAAGGTTAAGAAAAGATGTGATAACAGTGCATTTCAAACTAGGAGCAGCATTGCACAAAGTCAATGGGCAACAAATATGGTTAAAGTATCTGGGGACTTCCACAAAAGACATTTTATGCAGCTGGTCGTTATTTTATCTCTGTCTCTTTATATGAACATGGTGGAACATATACAAACTTCCATTATTCTGCAACTGCCGCCACATACAAGGACGAAACATTGAAAAAGTTGATAGTTCATCTCTCATTAACTTTCTTCCATTCCATCGAGACTGTTCAAATGTCCCCTTGGTTGAGGTAGAAGAGTGATGTCTGGAAGGAGTTAGTTGAACCTGTTTGTTCAGCGATTGTGATTAATGTCATTCTCCATGGATTTACATTATCCTGGTTGAGTATTTCCATCTTTTAATGATAAATATATTCCGTTCAATGTGCATGCCCACAGTATAAGCAGGAGCATCATTGACAGCACTAATGGGGATCAGCAGATCCAGAGAAAGGGGAAGCAACGGTCAGAATCTGAAAACATTAGACTGGAATGTTCTAACAATGGATCAGAATCTGACAACAAAACACTGGAATGTTACAACAATGGATAAGACTTTATCCTGGAATATTTGGTTTCTTTCTACGTACGTTTGGTTTCCATTCTCGTATCGGATCGAATATGCACTTTACGTTATTCAATATTTTTATTATCCAATCCTGGCTATCGTTGGTTTTCCTGGTAAGACTCTCTCTACATTTAGTACTTCTATAAACCATGTTTAAATTTATTACTGCTGTTCTCATTTATTCGAACTGCTTTGCTGCTATTATTTCTCTGGCTGAGACTTTGAATTCAGATATTGAATCGAAAACCACAACGAACTTCATCAGTGAAATCGTTCATTTACACTTTCGGTCTTTGCTTCTGGCAGTGTCCTTCTTGGGTCTCTAACATGTGCTTCTCAGTTTCAGATGTGAACTGTGATTCATTGTATCACAGCCATCGTCATTTAAATATTCGCAGCAGAGAGGTCACTGCCTTCTGTTCTGCTTAAACGCTCCATTTCCTTCCTCTGACTCTGTCCAATCCCTGACCAATGTATGAGGCTGAAATAGACGAATCACAACGATGGTGATCCCTATGGCCATGGTCTGATTCCGAACACCATAACCTGGCCATTTGTAATATTTAACACTCAAACTTCCAAAATATAACAGGTTCGTCTGATCTTCTATTACAATCTTGAGCTACAAAATACAGTCTTATTGATGGCAATTTTTTATTGTTGGCACTCCCATCCTCAAACATGTGGAACCAAATCAAGTCGATACTTCATGGCCTGTATCCGAACTGAAACTAAAAATCCAGCCATCCTTCAATCATTCTTGTGCACAATAATCACTATTTTTATTGCATCTGGCAATTATCTTAATATTCTCAAGTACACCAACACATCTGTCAATGCAACATCCATCAGTCTCTCTCTCTCGATTGCCCAAACCTCTGCCAGTTCATAATATTTCAACTGATTACACACATGTGCGCCCGTACACACACACATATATATGCACACACGGACACATAAATACACAGACAAACTGTGAATGATTTGATTTAATTGCAGTGTGGACTCGATGGGCCAAATGACGTTAGTTCCACACCTAGGTTTTATCGCCTTATGATCCCAAACTTACACACAGCCTTGTTCTGGTGCAACGGAGATATAGAGACATTAATTGTTGGGAGTTCCATTTACTGTGACTCACAGCAGGACTTTCAACTTTCCCATGCCAGGCAGTTTCCTCGTGTAAGTAAAGCGCCAATTTTCTGGCAAAGGTTTTCAATACTGCAAATGTTGGTCAGGCAGTCCCGTTTACTGAACAATGCACGAGTACAGTCTTCACAGTTCTCCATTCTGGGCTGTTACCTGTCCCAGTTTATGGTGTCTGGATTAGTTCCGAGATATATTGTTGGAATTTGATGCAACGAACCAATTCATCTAATCTGGCAATGCCTTTATGCAATGTTCTACTTTTGTGATTAAATGCTCCAAGGTCTCACTGCTGCAGTTATTCCCACTACCCTGTCAAATTTGCCATGTTTCGACAAGGTGCTCCAATTAAATAGTTTTCTGTTTCTATCTTTAATATGCATTTCACTGTCCCTCTGTGTCTTTCCTTAGTTTTGGGTTTTGGTCTGTAGTGTATCGAGTGCTGGCATCGTGACATTCAGCAGCAGTCACATGTTGTGTATCTCATGTGGTGCTGCATGTTGGACTAGGGTAGAGGAGAGTTCACCAGCTTTGATAGACATCTCGGAGACTTGCCTGTGCCTGCCCAATGAACGCCTGTATATGTCACTCGCAGGTAATTGTTTAGTCAGTGAGATAAGGAAGCCCCTCCAGTGTTACTGTGATGGACCAGGGATCTAGCGTGTTGCTGTGTGGCGGCTGAAGGATTCTTGTTATTGAGAAGTTAGTGCAGGTGCTTCATCCACGATATTCATTCAGCTTCTCTGATCTAAATCTTGCCAGCATGAGTTGGTGACATATCTAGAATGTCAGCATCTATGTCACCATTTGGTGACAGAAGATTTACGCACGGTATATAGTGGATGAGGTGAATGTTTTCTCCCTCAGCAGGGAGCGTCCGAGTGTATCCTTGTTCTCCCAGAAGATGGAAATTCCCGTTAGTGTAGATGGCTATGCGGGGTCTCCGTGTCAATGGGGAAAGGCAGGTGAAGTGTGTGTTGAGAGATTTGGAGCTCAGGTTGAGGTTCTGACAAACAAACCTACATCCAAGATGTAGAGGAAATGAATGAACACACACTCCATTAATGCTGCATTTTTACAATAGACAGTACATCATGTGAATGTCCACTCTCTTGCCAGCAGACACACCCCCTTCATGCAGAAGCAATCAGTCATTCCCATAGTCTTCAGTTCTCCGCGTAGAATGAAAGGATGGCCTCTCATATAAAGGCTTGATGCACGTTTAAAAACACCGTCCCTCCTGACTCCCCACTGCCAACCAACCACATCAAAATATTCCGTGTGACCTGAGAGCAATGTGTCTACTGGGAACATCAGGAAACAGACAGTCAGAGAGATAGGTAAATAAATCCGATGTCTGAATGGTTCAGCGTGAATCTTCCATTCCACGACTTATCAAAAAGTCTCGTAATCTCTCTCCACTTGAGAAGCTTAGTAACTTGCATTCTTTGCGAAAAAGAAAGATTACTTTTCACGTCGTATTCTACATATCAATCTATTATCCAATGACTTTACCCATCTGTATCTATTTGCGGAATCCCCACCATCATAGTTCCATCGCCATCTTCACTACAGAAGAGTTCTTCCATTCCTCCAATTCATTATTATAGATTGTACCTAGTTGAAGACCCAGAAATTGTCACTGTGTGACTCCACTGTTTCTCTTTAAATTCATTCATGGGATGAGGGCAGCGCTGGATTGCCCAACATTCATTGCCAGGAGGGCAGTTAAGACTCAGACACCTTTCTGAGAGTCTGGAGTTACATGTAAACATGGAAGTTTCCTCCCTAAAGGACATCAGTGAGTTAGATGGGGTTTTCAACAATGGATTCACAGTCATCATTAGACACTTCACTTTTGATTTTGCTGAATTCAAATTACATTATTTGCCACAGTTGGATTCGGACCCAAATCAGTAGATCGTTATTTGCGTGCTTTCATGAACAGTCTCGTGATAACACCAGTCAATTATTCGCTGGCCGCTGATTCAGCAGTCAGGTGATAATACTTCGAGGCCGTGCCCTTCCAATTTCTTTCCTGGTTAACTCCTTTGAGACTGTATTAAGAAATAATTATCCAAAATACCAGCTTTCTGTTAATAACCAGACGACCCCCCTCATTCCTGTACATCACATTCGAAAGGCTGAATGATAACGGCGAGGTCAGTCGGTAATTCAGCTCCGCGAGCATCCTCTGCAATTTAATACACCTATGGATGATGTTATCTTCGCCACGGTTCCACTTTACTCTCAATAACACTTCATTTCCTCCATCTCCCAGACCCACTGCATTCTGCGACAGTGACTTACACATAGTCACAACCCTTTCAGAGTAAGAAGTTCTCCTCACCTTTGTTCCGCCTATCCCTAAATTGTGATTACTTTTTTAATTGGAAACACATGAGGAAACATCCAGAACCACAACTACATTGTCAATTCCCTTTAGCATCTTTCACAGTTCATCGACATCGCCTCTCGTTCTTCTTCTGTAGATAGTAAAGCCTGAATTCCTCAATATCTCTTCGTATGAAAAAGCTCACCTCTGGAATCAATCGAGTGAATCATTTCTGAACTGCTTCGAATGCAACTGCGTCTCTCCTCAAAAACCGTTCATAGTACTCCTTTTACGATCTCACTAATGCCTTTCGCATTTGCAGTAACACTGTCTTCCCTTCCTCCTCTATTCTTTTGTAAATAAGCGCTGAAAATTCAATTGACTGTCACATCTACTGTACCTGCATGCTGAGTTTATTCTGAGAAACACGAGAACACCTAAATTCCTCTGAGCGTAAGCATTCTGAATTTTCGCTCCATTCAGCGAATGGTTGCCTTTATGATCGGCTGGAAAAAATGGTTAACTGCAGATTTATCAACGTTAAATTTCACTGCCAAATGTTGCCGAAATCACGTCACCAATCAATATCCATTTTTTAAAACTTATCAAATCATCAGTGCAACTTGAATTAGTTTGGTGTGAACATTTGTCTGTAGTGTATTCTGTCCCCTCCTACGTAATGACGTAGATTACAAATAGAAATAGCCTAAACTCTATGACCACAAAATTGCCATCCAGGAAACCTGACATCCCTATTCAATATCAATGCATTTTGTTGGTTTGTCAAACCTCGGTCCAAGCAGATGAATCATTTGTAACCGCAAAAGCTTTATTCCATTGATTATTCTTTTATGCAGCACCTTATTAAACGCACTTCGTAGATCTACATTTAATAAATCTCCAGAATCTCCATTATCCACCTCAATTGTCACATATTTAAAGAAGTCAAGCAAATAAGTCAACCGTGATTCCTCCTTCATTAAACCAAGCTGACCCCCATGGAGTGTGATCTGACTTTGCGAATCTTTGCGGATATTAAGGAGTGATGAATTCTTTAATGAAGGATTTAACAATTTGTCATCAATTCCAGAAGTTTGCTCAATACTTTTTTATTCACCTCTGAAGATGATTATTCTCCGTATTAAGGGAGAAATAGATCAGCCAGAAGTCTTGGCACACATCATTAGCACATGTGGAAAAGGCAATGTAGACCTGAAAAGTGATTCTTAGGAGTTAGGTTGAAAGTTAAAAGGCAGGACAGTTAGTCGAGTAATCTCAGGATTGCTATCAGTTTCACGGGCTACTGATATTAGGAATAGAGTGGGTGTGAAAATGAAGACGTGACTACGACGGATGGCGCAAGAGGCAGGGCTTCAGGCGTGTGGATCATTGGGATACGTCTGGGGAAGAGGGTACCTGTGCAAGAAGGAAAGGTTGCACCTGAGCTGGAGGGGCATCAAGATCATGGGCAGGTGGTTTGCTAGACCTCTTTGGGAGGGTTGAAATCAGTTTGGCGGAGGGGAGGGAATCGAAGATATGGATTTCAGGATGGAGTAGCAAGTGAACAGCCAAATACAGCATACAGAGAATTTAACGCCAGAAGTGTCAGGAATAAGGGTAATGAACAGACAGCATGGAACTTTAATTGGAACAGTTATGTTGCAGCCATTACGACTGGAATATTATACAGGCAGGAATTGCTGTTAGATGCTCCAGTGTTCAGATGTTTCAACAGGAAAAACTGGGAGGTAAAAAATTTGCGGAGTGACATTCCTAACCAGCGATAGCATTACAGTTGCAGAAAGGGAGGTTGCAAATGAGAATTTCTCGACAGACTCAGTGTGGGTTAATTTAGGAAAAGGAAAGAAGCCGTCTGGTTTTTGCAGTTTTCTATAGACCTGACAATAGCAACAGAAACACGGAGGAACAGCTTGGGAGGCAGATTTTGGAAATGTGCAGAAGTAATAGGGCTGTTGTCATGGGTGAATTCAACTGGCCTCATATTGACTGGAGCCTCCGTAGTTTAATTGCGTTGTTTGGAGCAGTTTTGTCAGGTTTGTCAAGGAAAGAAACCTGACTCAGTATGTAGATCAGACGACAAGAGTGGAATCAATACTGGATTTGATGCTTGGCAACGCGACCAGACAGATTTCAGGCATCTCAGTGAGAAAGCATTTCGGTGATAGTTTAGGAGCAGAACGTATGCGAAAGTATTGAATTGTGGTGGGGGTCTTGCAATGCTATTGAGCAGACAGGGGGGGCCTAAATTGAGAACAGATGTTTTCAGAAAAATGCATGACAGAAATGTAGAGGAATGACCCACTGAAGCAAAGGAGGGATGGCAGTTTGAAGGCACCTTGTTTGACAAGAGATGTGGGACATCTAGTCAAGAGGAACAGGAAGTTTACTGAAGTGTAAGGAGAAAAGAAATGGGCAGGGCTGTCCAGGGTACAAGATATCCAGGAAGATACTGAACATGGACTTAGGAGAGCTCGAAGGCGCCATGAAAAAGTTTGATTGGCTCGGGTGAGGGAGAATCCTTCGACATTTATGTAAGGAACAAAAGGATGGACAAAGTGAGTATGGCCGTTCAGGGATAGCGGAGGGAACTTGTGGCAGGAATATGGGGAGGTTCCTGAATAAATTGTTTACTTCTGTATTCCCTACTGAGAGGAATATTATCATTTCTGATTACAGCAGGAAAAAGACTGATACACTCGAGCAGCTTGATGTTAAGATGGAAGATGCGCTGCAAAGTTTGGAAAAAAAACGTTTAGGGTAGATAGGTTCGCTGTGCTGCACCGGATATACTCAAATTTCTACGGTGAGCAAGGAAATAAGTTGCTGTGCATTTGGCTGATCACTGCATCCTGGAGAAAGTGAGCACTGCAAATGCTGGAGATCAGAATCGCGAGTGTGGTGCTGCAAAAGCACAGCAGGTCAGGCAGCATCCGGGCAGCATGAGAATCGACGTTTTGCACTTGAGCCCTTCATCAGGAATAAGGCCTTACACGTGATGAAGACCTCATGCCTGAAAAGTAAAATATCCTCCTCCTCGGAGGCTGTGCAACCTGCTGTATATTTCCAGCACCACATTCTCGACTCTAATCTTTGCATCATAATTGTCCATTGGAGAAGACCCAGAAAGTTGGAGAATAGCAAATGTTTTTATTGGGGTCTCGCATCTTGTCAAATTTACCTAACTCAGGGAATTACCGATTATTCAGTCTTCTGTCTGTTCCAGACAAGTTACTGGAAAGCATTCTGAGAGACAGGATTTATAATTACGTGGAAAACGATTACAGATGGTCAGCATGGCTTTGTGAGATTCAGGTAATGCCTCATAAGACTTATTGAATTGCCAAAATGTGACAACCATGTTAATGAAGGTGGTGCAGTGGATGCGGTGCGCAAGAATTCTTGCAGGGCACTTGACAAGTTTCCCCACAGTCCGTTCATTCACAAACTAAACCGGCATGAGGCACAGGGAAAGTTGCATGCCGAGAGTTCAGTGTTAGTAGATGGAATGTACTGAACCTGCAGCACATTGACCATCGTTATTGTTCCATCGTTATTTGCTCTGGGACCTTTGTTCTTTGTGATTAATATTTAAATGACATGCATGGGGAAATGGAAGTGTAGGTTCATAAGATTTACAATAAAATTAATGCACGAGTCGTGGTGCTTAGAGTGTAGAGTTGTTGCAGTTTGCAACAGGACATTGCAGGATGCAGAAGTGGGCTGCGACGTAATAAGTGGAATTCAACATCGAAAGGAGTGAAGAGATTCATTTTATATCGTCGAATCAGATTTCAAAAAAGTGTAAAGAATGGATTTTTGGCAATGTGTCAGAACAGAAGCATCAATAGGTCCCTTAAATTTGTCACCCATGTTTAGAAGGTTGTCAAGAAGTTGTATGACGTGTTGGCTTTCATGAACAGGGAGTTTGACTTGAAAAGCCGCGAGGTGCTGCTTCAGACCAAAAAGCCCTAGTCAGATCACATTTGGAATATTTGATTCAGTTCTGGTTGCGAGGAAAATTGGGGACGCTTCAGAGAGGGTTAAGAGGTGAATTGCAAAATTGTTCCCTGGAAGAAGGGCATGTTGCATGAAGAAAGTTTTAGGCAGCTAAGGCTTTTCTCATTGGAGCGAGGATGGATGAGAGGTAAGTTGATAGAAGTGTACAAGATGATGATAGTACTATATAGAGTGAATACTAAGAAACTCTTTCTCGCAGAATTTGGCTATCATTCGTGACGCATCATTTTAGGAGATTGGAGGAAGGTTTAGCGGAGATGAAGATGTGATCCTTTACCAGAAAGTGGTGGGTGGGCATAGTGCACTGCCAGTTGTGGTAGCAGAATCAGATAAATTAGGGACATTTAACCATCACTTGGTTGTGCACATGAATGAAAGTAAAATTAAGGGAATGTAGGTTTGTTTCCTTCCGTGCAGACCTCCGTGGTACATGGAGGGCAGTGAGTCCTGAAACCAGACATCAACGTTGACAATGACATGATAGATAGACCCCACCAAGTGGGTACCTGTAATATTAAAAATGATCCGGATCACCACATACATCAGTAACTGAAATCAACATTGCACGAACAAGCACCAATTAGAAAGATTAATGGTATGTTGATCTTCATCTCACGGCGATTTGAGACCAGCAGTAAGGATGTCGAACACAATCTGTACATGTCCTTGAAGAGACCGAATATCTCGTACATCGTGCAGTTTTGTGCGCAGTTCTGGTCTTGTTAGTCATAAAGAACAAATCTGACATTGTTGAATTGGAGTGAAGGGTGACCAGACTAATCTCTGGGATAATTTCTGCCCGAGCAGAATTTCTGTCGAAAATAAATTAATATCTAAGTGCAATGTATAAAATACTGAAAGTCCGAGACAGATTGGAAAAAGGGTCGACATTTCCTCTCGCTGGGACATATAAAAGAAGCATCCACAACATGAGTTACAAGCAGCCCACTCTGCATTAAGATACGAATTGTTGTCTGCTCTCATCGACTGGTGAAACTGGAATCTTTTACCAGATATCGAAGGCACTGAATATGAATAAGGATTTCTAGACACGAAACGTATGAGGAGAGTACAGGGGTATGATGTGGAGATGAAGAATCAGCTGTCATTATATAAAATTGCGGAGAAAAATCGATTGACCGAAGGGATTACAGCAGTTCCTGTTTTACAGTTTCCAATTTTCACTCACATCAAGGGATATGTACACACTGTGGAAAAATTGCATTGTGGAGATATTCGGCCATTATTATAGTCTCAATGTATTGATTGGATACTCCTTTCATGACGTTTCTGTGTGCTCGGTGTGATATCCCTGTAAGTGCAAGCAC
The DNA here is from genome assembly GCF_047496795.1 of Chiloscyllium punctatum. Taxonomy (NCBI): domain Eukaryota; kingdom Metazoa; phylum Chordata; class Chondrichthyes; order Orectolobiformes; family Hemiscylliidae; genus Chiloscyllium; species Chiloscyllium punctatum. Next base: position 52,490,187 of record NC_092773.1, read on the forward strand.
AAGCTCTCAGTTTTTAGGGACGAGGTCTCTGTGATTCCCATTCCCTTTTCCAATACTGAGGCTCATAGAACATAGAACATAGAACATAGAACATACAGCACAGAACAGGCCATTCGGCCCACGATGTTGTGCCGAACATTTGTCCGAGCTTAAGCACCTATAGATGAACCTATCCAATTGCCGCTTAAAGGTCACCAATGATTCTGACTCTGCCACTCCCACAGGCAGCGCATTCCATGCCCCCAGCACTCTCTGGGTAAATAACCTACCCCTGACATCTCCCCAATACCTTCCACCCTTCACCTTAAATTTATGTCCCCTTGTAACACTCTGTTGTACCCGGGGGAAAAGTCTCTCTCTACTCTATCTATTCCCCTGATCATCTTATTAACCTCTATCAAGTCACCCCTCCTCCTTCGCCGTTCCAATGAGAAAAGGCCTAGGACTCTCAACCTATCCTCGTACAACCTATTTTACATTACAGGGCCTTGGATAGAGGTGAGGGAGGAGGTGTGGGTGCAGGTTTTACAGTTCCTGCGGTGGCAGGGGAAAGTGCCAGAATGGGAGGGTGGGTCGTAGGGGGGTGTGGACCTGACCAGGTAGTCACGGAGGGACCGGTCTTTGCGGAAGGCGGAAAGGGGTGGGGAGGGAAATATATCCCTGGTGGTGGGGTCTTTTTGGAGGTGGCGGAAATGTCGGTGGATGATTTGGTTGATGCGAAGGTTTGTAGGGTGGAAGGTGAGCACCAGGGGCTTTCTGTCCTTGTTACAGTTGGAGGGGTGGGGTCTGAGGGCGGAGGTGCGGGATGTGGACGAAATGCGTTGGAGGGCATCTTTAACCACGTGGGAAGGGAAATTGCGGTCTCCAAAGAAGGAGGCCATCTGGTGTGTCCTATGGTGGAACTTGTCCTCCTGGGAGCAGATACGGCGGAGGCGGAGAAATTGGGAATACGGGATAGCATTTTTGCAAGAGATAGGGTGGGAAGAGGTGTAATCCAGGTAGCTATGGGAGTCAGTGGATTTGTGAAAAATGTCAGTGTCAAGTCGGTCGTCACTAATGGAGATGGAGAGGTCCAGGAAGGGGAGCGAGGTGTCACAGATAGTCCAGGTAAATTTAAGTTCAGGGTGGAATGTGTTGGTGAATTTGATGAATTGCTCAACCTCCTCACGGGAGCACGAGGTGGCGCCAATGCAGTCATCAATGTAGCGGAGGAAGGGGTGGGGGAGTGGTGCCGGCGTAATTACGGAAGATCAACTGTTCTACATAGCCAACAAAGAGACAGGCATAGCTGGGGCCCATAGATGTGTCCATGGCTACATCTTTGGTCTGGAGGAAGTGGGTGGATTCAAAGGAGAAATTGTTAAAGGGTGAGGACCAGTTCGGCCAAACGAATGAGAGTGTCAGTGGAAGGGTACTGTTGGGGACGTCTGGAGAGGACAAATCGGAGGGCTTGGAGGCCCTGGTCATGGCGAATGGAGGTGTAGAGGGATTGGATATCCATGGTGAACATAATGCGTTGGGGGCCAGGGAAACGGAAGTCTTGGAGGAGGTGGAGGGCGTGGGTGGTGTCTCGAACGTATGTGGGGAGTTCCTGGACTAGGGGGGATAGGACAGTGTCAAGGTAGGTAGAGATGAGTTCAGTGGGGCAGGAGCATGCTGAGACAATGCGTCGGCCAGGGTGGTCAGGCTTGTGGATCTTGGGAAGGAGGTAGAACCGGGCAGTGCGGGGTTCCTGGACTATGAGGTTGGAAGCTGTGGGTGGGAGATCTCCTGAGGTGATGAGATTCTGTATGTTCTGGGAGATCATGGTTTGGTGATGGCGGGTGGGGTCATGGTCGAGGGAGCAGTAGGAAGAGGTGCCCTCGAGTTGGCGTTTGGCTTCAGCGGTGTAGAGGTCAGTGCGCCAGACTACCACTGCGCCTCCTTTATCCGCTGGCTTGATGGTGAGGTTGGGATTGGAGCAGAGGGATTGGAGGGCTGGGCGTTGTGAGAGTGAGAGGTTGGAGTGGGGGAGGGGGGACGACTAATCCAGTATTTGATTTTCAGCATCTGCAGTCATTGTTTTTACCTTGTTGATTTTAACCCTACTGCGAATCCTCTTGCAAGGATGCCTGCCTTGAAGAAGTTTTCCTCCTCTCTCAACAAGAATCTCAGGGAATCCCTCTCCCACTGCAACTCCCAGGTCATTTCCTCTGCTCTGAAGCTCTTCAACCATGTTGTGAAACAAACTCGGTACCACAGCCACATTTGCTTCCTCAGTGCATGCCTCCGTAACCAACTCATCCCACATGGACTCCAGACCACCTTTAAACCAGCAGAGTTCGGACCCGAACAGAACAAACAGTACAGACTACAGATTCAAAAACACCAGCAACAGTTCTCCTTCAGGATCCTCCGCTCCACGCTTGCAGCAATGCGCCGTCACCTAACCTCTCTCCAGTCATCCCTGCCTCAGCTGAGGGCCACGCTCTCTCAGAATTGCAAAGGAGCCACTCTGTACTACATCCTCAGGAGAATTCATACTCTCAACAAACAGTATTTCAATTCCATCTCAAACATCAAAAACTGTAAGTACAACAAACCTTTATCCACCCACCTCCATAACCAGCGCTCCTCAAACATTCCAGAAGATTCCCCTGGCCTCGGAAACGCCATTAGCCATGCGGCTGACGCAGCTACCACCCCCACGCTGAGTGAAGATGTCACTTCCGCCAACATCATGGCCACTCCCACAGCCACTTCCGGCCCTCACATCATCGCTGATGCCACATGCTCAGTGACCTCCACCACCCCTACTGCCATGATCACCACCACTTCCACCCCCACCAGCGCCACTCACCTGCATTCTGCTGACACGGCCCCCACAGACCCCCTGTCACTATACCCACACCCCAGATCCCCGAGGGCAACATTACCCCTGCTCATGCCTCCACCTCCATTCCCCCCAGCATCACACCCACTCCAGGTACTGGCTCCGACCCCACTCTCAGCTCCACACCCACACCAGATCCCAGCTCCCGGACTTGCCGAGTTTTCACCATCCCTCCAGACCTCCCACTCACTGAGGACGAACGATCAGTCGTCAGCAACGGCCTCACCTTCATCCCCCTCCGTCCACGCATCAATGAATTTAATACACGACGTGACATCGAACAATTCTTCCGTCGCCTCCGAGCTTACTTTCACAATCAAGACTCCCGCCCACCTTCCGAGGACCCCTTCGCCCACCTCCAACACACTGCATTCAACTGGACACCCCGCGCTGGCCTATTACCTGCCCTCGACCTCTTCATTTCCAACTGCCGCCGGGACATTAACCGCCTCAACCTGTCGTCCCCCTCCCCCACTCCAATCTCTCACCCTCACAACGCGCAGCCCTCCAATCCCTCTGCTCCGATCCCAACCTCACCATCAAGCCAGCGGATAAAGGGGGTGCAGTGGTAGTCTGGCGCACTGACCTCTACACCGCTGAAGCCAAACGCCAACTCGAGGACACCTCATCCTACTGCTCCCTCGACCATGACCCCACCCGCCATCACCAAACCATCATCTCCCAGACTATACAGAACCTCATCACCTCAGGAGATCTCCCACCCACAGCTTCCAACCTCATAGTCCGGGAACCCCGCACTGCCCGGTTCTACCTCCTTCCCAAGATCCACAAGCCTGACCACCCTGGCCGACCCATTGTCTCAGCATGCTCCTGCCCCACTGAACTCATCTCTACCTACCTTGACACTGTCCTATCCCCCCTTGTCCAGGAACTCCCCACATACGTTCGAGACACCACCCACGCCCTCCACCTCCTCCAAGACTTCCGTTTCCCTGGCCCCCAACGCCTTATCTTCACCATGGATATCCAATCCCTCTACACCTCCATTCGTCATGACCACGGCCTCCAAGCCCTCCGATTTTTCCTCTCCAGACACCCACACCTCCTCCCTCACCTCTATCCAAGGCCCTAAAGCAGCCTTCCACATCCATCAAAGTTTCACCTGCACATCCACCAATATCATTTATTGTATCCGTTGCTCCCGATGTGGTCTCCTCTACATTGGGCGCCCCCTAGCAGAGCGCTTTAGGGAACATCTCCGAGACACCCGCACCAATCAACCAAACCGCCCCGTGGCCCAACATTTCAACTCCCCCTCCCACTCTGCCGAGGACATGGAGGTCCTGGGCCTCCTTCACCGCCGCTTCCTCACCACCGACGCCTGGAGGAAGAACGCCTCATCTTCCGCCTCGGAACACTTCAACCACAGGGCATCAATGTGGACTTCAACAGCTTCCTCATTTCCTCTTCCCCCACCTCATCCTAGTTTCAAACTTGCAGATCAGTTACTGTCTCCTTGACTTGTCCGACCTGCCTATCTTATTTTCCACCTATCCACTCCACCCTCTCCTCCTTGACCTATCACCTTCATCTCCTCCCCCACTCACCCATTGTACTCTATGCTACTCTCTCCCCACCCCCACCCTCCTCTAGCTTATCTCTCCATGCTTCAGGCTCACTGCCTTTATTCCTGATGAAGGGCTTTTGCCCGAAACGTTGATTTCGCTGCTCGTTGTATGCTGCCTGAACTGCTGTGCTCTTCCAGCACCACTAATCCAGTATTTACCATCTACTACCACTCTCTGACTTCTACCGGTTAGCCAGTTCTCTGTCCAACTGGCCAAAATTCCCACTATCCCAATCATCCTGACTTTCCAAGAACAATGATGTGTAATATACACGCGTTGTTTAATCGTCCATCACTATTTATTACTGAGTGTGTCAGAATTGTTGGTGTACTCGTCTTGGGATCATTTCGCTCTCCTCTATCAGATGTTAGCTCTGTTATTTGAAACGTCAGCAGTCAAGTGCAGTAGGTTTAACGGTTTTAGGTTTAATCGTTTTGACACTGTCATCCTCACCCATACTTGTCACTGAACAAATCGTTAGCCTGTTGATAATGATAGACTGAGGGATTATGCTGAGGGAAAAATACGCAAAGTCATTGAAAACGATTGCTGCATTAATATATTATGAAGTTGAAGCTGTGTACTGTACCTTTAAGAGGGAGAAATTGCTGTTCTGCACTGAGAGCTAACAAGCATCAATATCATATTACCACATGGCAGTCTCAGTGCACTGGAAAACTGAAAGCATGTAACATTTGTTTGTCAAATGTATACCTGAGTTGGCTTCTGTTTCGGCAATAATTTGAATTTAACCAATCAGTTTAAATTATGCTCCGGGCTATTAAAACCCAATTGACGTCTGTTTTATTGCTTTGCCAACACTCCCCAATGAGACAATCTCATGTTGGGGATGTAAAAATGAAGACAGTTTGAAAATCAGACAGAGAAGCTGCCATTAAGATGGAGAGAGAGAGCGATCCAAGACATTGAAATACTGTATCAAATGTGCGTTTTCATTTGAAACCTCTTCACTGTAAAGGAAAGAAGACGATTCAGGGAGATCTTCTACGGAAACAAGACCGACACTAAAGACGATAGCAGCTGCATGCTCTTTCAAATAAGTTGTGTAATTTTAATAAGTGTTTTCTTCAACAGTATATTGACGTTGAGTTGGACATAAGTAATAAGCAGTCAAGAGAAATGGGGGCGTATAGTTGTGAATAGTTATTTAATGTTCATTTTTAGAGGTAAAGAATACATTGATAATACTTTCCTTAAATACTGCAATGTGGGAATTCTCTACTACTCATATTTTAGCAGATTACGAGGCGAGGTGAGCTTTTCTGGGTGTTTAGTTTAATTCACAGAAGTGTTCACAGCCCTGTTGTAACAAATCTACAGCACCACATCAGTAAGCAGAATTGTCGATTGAAGAAATTTTAGTGAGCTAGATCATTGAAAATATTTATAATGTATTTTCGACTTGGAAGTGAATTGAGTGAATTAACGATTTGATGTTGTATTCAGAGTTATAGAGACATAGACTGTTAGAGTCATGCAATATGCAAACAGACCCTTCAGCACACCTCGTCCATACTCACCAGGTTACCTTAAGGAAAAGATCCGATTTTCCTGCTTTTCGCACGTACACTTTAGAAATGGAAGATCTGCAGATGCTGCAAAACAGAAAGACAAACAGAAGCTGCGTGAAAACCTCAGCAAGTCTGGTAACATCTGTGTCGGGAAATCAGAGTTAACGTCTCAGATCCAATGACCTTTCCTCAGATCTCTGAAGAATTATACAGTTATCTCAGGAAGGCCCCGCCACATTTTCTTCCCTATCTTCCCACAAGGACCTCGGCTACACTTGAATAGGTACTTGGTATTTATCTACGGTTCTGCGTTTTTGGTATCTCCAGCACTTTCTCTTCTGTAATGTGGCATCGTTTCAAATCATCGCTATATTTATTTACTTCCCGAGTTCTGGAGTTTCCATGTTTATCTACGCAATAAATATATACGTGATATATTGATGTAAGATCTCACACATCCAGCAGGAAAACTCTGCAAGGCAGAGGAGTGGTTGAGGTGAGTTTTTTTAGGAGTGTGAACCCAGCATGGCCAAGCTCTCATGGATTCTATTGTTGAATTCTTAACTGTGTATCAGTGATTTTCCAGTTTTGCAGGAATGACTGTAATGTCTTATATTTTATCTTTGTTTTCTTTGTTTTTCTTCTTTACACTAAGATTCTGTAGCTGGAGCGAGAGTACCTTTGTACCAAAGATTTCATCACATGTGGCGATATGTAAACCTATCACTGTACTTATGTCAGTACGTGTGACAATACACCTAATGGACGTTATTCTTCTTCAGTAGTTCCACACATCCAAGACTGTTTGATTTTTAAGAAGTCCTATACTCTTCTCAGTTTCTCTTTTGCCCTTAATATTCTCGTGCAATCTCTTTCAATCGTGTTAAACTGTATTTGCCAAAGCTATCTCATGCGCCTTTTTAGCCTCTACATATCCCTGCGAAAGCCTCTATGCTCTGAAAGACATTCACTTGATTCCAGCTGCCTATATCTGGCTTACGCCTCCTGTTATTTCTTGACCATAGCCTCCATATTCCCTATTATGTGTGGGAATCTACTAGAAATCATTTGTTGTTCTGAGAGTGTGTGTATTGATGTATAGTGAAGGAGGGTTTCTTGTGGTTTACATCATATTTTGCAAGTAATTCAGACAATGACACGTTGGGAAATGTCACTTGGCTTTCATGAATTTGATCACTTTATCTCCAGGTTGATGTATGCTTTGCTTCTTTCTTTCCTCATAGCCAATGTAGTCACCATCTACATCCTGCTTTATAAAGATTGTGGATTGTCTCCATGTATCAGACGTTACCTGGGGTCGATGGCAGTAGCGGATCTCCATGTCATTATCCTTGACTTGACAATGAGACAGATTCCCATTGTTTATCGGGAACAGTTTTATTTCCTGTGGGACATTGACGTATGTAATATTCACGCAGTCCTGCTTTATGCAGCCACTGACTGTTCTGTCTGGTTCACCGTCACTTTCACCTTTGATCGGTTTGTGGCCATTTGTTGCCAGAAGCTGAAAAGTAAATATTGCATTGAGAAAATGGCGACTGTGGTTCTGGGAGCAGTGACTGTGCTGAGTTGTCTGAAGAACATTTTCTGGTATTTTATGCTCACACCTTGGTATTCGCTGGCGATTGAGCCCTGGTTTTGTGAGGGGACAGATCAAATTTACTATTCCCGTGTATGGGTCACAATCGAGTTCCTCCACCACATTCTAAAACCTGCTCTCCCATTTCTCCTGATTCTGCTGCTCAATTTTTCCACTATCAGACACATTTTAGTGACCTGCAGATCCCGCAGGAGACTTCGGCCTCACACCAATGGGGACGCTCAGTCTGACACAGAAATGAGAAATCGAAAGAAATCCATCATTTTACTGTTTGTAATCTCAGCTAATTTCATCCTGTTATGGTCAACGTCGATGGTGTATTCTATTTGGAGACGTATGTTTAATATTGTGTATACCACTGTGTATCTTGATCTATTTGTGCGGGAATTGGGCTTCATGCTGCAGCTCCTCAGTTGCTGCACAAACACTCTGATTTATGCCGTGACCCAGTCTAAGTTCAGAAAGCAGCTGAACAATCTGCTGAAATATCCCGTTACCCAAATTAATCAATCAATCAAATTCCCTTATTAATCAATCCGTCCGGGGATTTATCATTTCAGTTCAATATGTATGCAATGGAGGAACCTGTCGCTATGGTAAAAGGTCGAGTGCAGTGATGGTTTGCCAATCTCATCCTACAGGGGATTACAAGGACATATATTAATGTTTCTCTCAACTCGGGGGCCAATGAGAAAAGGCTCGATTCCACTTACTGTGTATATCACTTCAAATTGTGAATAATAAAGATGTTAATTAAAAAGTGCTGAGCAGCAGAGTGAAAGACATTATGGTTTGTCTTTGTGTTGAAGAAGCTGAGCTGGAGAGACATAAAATAATCTACAACTCCTGGTCCTCAGCGTTGGGGAGGGTACCGGCACTGAGATCTGCCGTTGGTTTAAAGTCACTCAGTCCTTGCTTTCATCTCTGGGTCCCCCAATTTGAACTGGCCTTCGGCAGGAGTTATCTGTCTCCCTTTGCTCCTTCCCACCCTCCACACCAATGTACCGCTTCCAGTCTCACTCTGTCACTCTATCTGTCTCTCCTACTCTCACTTACGCACTTTATTTCATTGTCCTTCCCTTATACATTCTCCTTCACTGTCTATCTTGCACAGTCTACATCTGAATCTCTCTCTCTCCAAAACACTTTTCCACACATTTTTCTTCACCCTCCTTTGCCAAGGAGCATGATTTCTTGGGTTAGTTTGTAGCTTCACGATGTTGCTAGGGTAGCAGTATGGCGTTAGTGACAAATGGAGTTGTTCACGGACACAGTGGGTATGAGAAAACTGACCGTTACTGGGGGTAGCTGTTGAAGTGGCGCCATACGCTGTAGCTGGGGCTGAAGAGTGGGGGTGGTGCAGCAGGCTATTCCACAAAGAACAGATTGTGTGGAAACACTATCTTTTACTCCGGGAACAGAGTGCTGGTGGAGAAAGAAAAACATGTCAAGGGGATTAACTGGGGAGGAGTTCACAGACCAGCCTTCAGAATAGGGAGTCTGCAAGTGGAGTGAACATGATGGTGGGGAATTGTGCAGGGCGTGAGCGTGACATTGCAGGAGTGTGTGTTGGAGTGCGCGTGACGGTTTGGGGATGTGCAGAAAAATGAGCGTGATGGTGGGGGCCGGTCATTTGTTTTAGAGCAGGAAAAGTGTGAGAGAAGACAGGGAGATGCCAACAAAGAATGTGAAGCCTTTAAATACATACTTCGAGCAATAAGGTCTTCCTTTGGTCACAGCAGGGACAGCGGGAGTGAGAACCAGGGGGCTGCCGGGAAAGTAAATGAAGACGTTAATACTTACCTCATGAATAGGAGGAGTGCATGGCGAGCAAGATTGGACAAGAGAATGCCGATTACGTGAAGTAATATATTTTGGGGATTGTATTCCGCGAAACGCTAATTAGGTAGTGTCCCCACTCATCCTGCTCCTCTAACATGATAAATCAATTATCTGTGCGCCAAATTGCCAAGTTGTATTTGTTTTTTTGCCAATAGTCTCTTTCGAAATTTGGAACGGTTGTGATGGAGTTTAGGGCAACTGGGGCAAAGGAACAGAAGGAAGTCATTCAACTTCCCGACACGGGGACAAAGGACAGCATGTAATCATTCAACTGCTCGGGACGAGTACAATGAAAAAGAGGCAGTCATTCAACTGCTCCACAGCGAGACACAGGGGCAGGAGGCTGTCATTCATCTACTAGAGACTGGTACACGGGGACAGGAGGCAATCCTTCAACTGTTAGAGACTGGTACACAGGAATAGAAAGCAGTCATTCAGCTGCACCAGACTAGGTTACAGGGACAGGAGGCAGTCATTCAAATGTTTGAATGTGGGGCACGTGGAAATCTCGAAGTCAATGAGGCCCCAGGATACACAGAAAGGGAAATCCAGGTAGTAGTTTCATGATTAATGCTCGGCCCTAAAGGAGTGTAGTGGAGCAGACATGCCTTGCATATCAGGTGCATGGTTCTCTGAAAGTGGTGTCGCAGATACACAAGGCTGTGAATAAGGCTTTTGGCACAATGGCCATCATCAGGCCACTGAGTATAGAAGTTGGGATGTTTTGTTGCAGATGCACAGGACGTTGGTAAGGCCTCAGTTGGTCAGGAGAACCTTCGACTTATTGAGCTGCATCGAATAATAATTTATCTCGGCGACATTTTCACTGAGTTTGATAGAGGAATTGTCTGCATCAAGCTGAGATGGTTTCCCGGTGCTACCATATTGAACCCACCTCATTAACTGCCCACGGCACCCCATGGTGTTCCTAAATGCAATGCTAGCAACATCTCCACCCATCATGCTGGAGGTACTCACCATTACCCAGATGTCCCTAGACTTTCTGTGATTCCAGCCAAAGGTATCGTCTTTAAAAGACCCATGAGCTCACCGTTGAGATTTCTCAGTTCAGAGGAGACCTGCATAGCTTACCCCGAGAATGGTTGATAAGGGGCAATTACACCACTGATTGTCAACAGGGGTGTGGAGGGCCTGTGGCTGGGCTAGTACAGAGGGGACAATTCACTTCCTGGGGGGAAGTAGGGGCAAACTACCAGACCTATCTGACCCATGGTCTGAGCTCACAATGCAGCTCGGTGCAGTATCTGTGGTCTGAATATATGTCCAGCAATACACGATAAGAATCAATAAACTTCACCACTCTGTCAGGATAAGTGCCACGATATTCGCTCTCCTCTCTAAAACTCACACCATGTCTGTCATCGCGCTTAACCCGAACAAGATGCATGCTCACTGTTGCAGGCAGAACCACTCTCACTGCTACAGACAGGATGTTCCCTCTCTAGGTCTTGCTTTTTTAATACCCACTCAACTGTGAGAGAATGTTGTGAAGAGTGCCGATGAGGGAATACCACAAATAATGCTCTAAACACTTCCCAGTTTCAGGAAAATGGCAGTGCCCCAGTGTGGAAACATATGAGGGAGCAACAGATATGTATGTTTTTAAAATCACTTGCACTTCAAATCCATCGTGAGTCCATATAGCCATTCAATTGTGGTTTAGCATTTAATTGGATCACGGCTGATCTGTATGTTTTCTCAGCTCCATGTTACGGGAACTTTCATTTGTTCCACCCCTGTGTTCGTGTCACTGACCAGACGACACTCAGACACTTTTACCCAGGTTTTCATCGAGGATGGGTTCGGGAGGCATTTCCCAAGCGGACTGACTCTCCAATATATTCGATCAGGTTCATCCTTTCATGTAATAGTAAGCATGCATTACACAGACCAATCAAAAATCTAAACGTATTTTATGGCTTTCGAAATCCAATCGCAGTTAGTAATCGTCTCCCGCACAGTTGGATTGACGGCTGGTTTGTGATGTAGAGACAAGTTAAATTCATCGATTGAATTCCCCACACTGACTGAGGTTACCATTAAGAGGCCGCTTTCTCAACCTCATCCCTCTCCCGAAATGTGCTGATCCTTAATTTAAACGACCATTTGTGGTCTCTCTAATGAGAGTCCTTCGGGACTCTCTATCAATGTTAACATTTTAATTTTTAAATGTTTTTTTATTGAGAAAGAGATTTATTAATTTTATAATAAACCAATAACAACACAACTCAAAAACTGTACAAATTGAGCAGCATTACACCAATAGGCATGTACATACAAAACAGCAAGGTAAATACAGTCATCGGATAGAAGAAAAACAAAAATAAATAAAAGTGATAAATAAATAATGGAGCTCAGCATAACGACATGACAGCTCTCATTCTTCGAGGGCTTTACATCGTGTACATTCATTTATATAGAGCACCGCTCGGTACCTAAAGGAATACTGAATCCCGAGTTCCCTTAGTTTTCTTGATAAAATCGATAAACCTCATTTTTGAATCACCGCCACAGAAAATTCCCGAAAGAACATAATCCTGAAGCTCCCGTGATGTCAACCCGTCCGAAACTTCCACTGGGATTTGATAGCTTCCGTATCTCTTTGTTTGTTCCCATAACTAGGTATTCACACAATGGCAATGCGAAGGCGCTAATTCGAGCTTGCCTGCGGGCTGTAGTCCGATTGGCTCTCTCTATCGTCATCCGATCCATTTCAGCATCTAATTGAAGGAATCGTGACAGCCAGTTCGCAAACAAAAACTCACTGGCTGACGGCCTTCATTCCAGTCTAGCAGACCGATGGTGAGATTTTTTTTCATGCCCCTGTAGCCGAGGTCGAGTTATTCAGTTAAGTAACGGGCCTATTTTTCAAGGGTTTTGGATCCGATCCTCAGAGGGATCGACCTCAGTCTCTGCCACTTCAATTCTTCGTTTGCCTTTGTCCATTCTATTTTCAAGGCTTTCAGTTTGCTGCTCAAGTCTTTGGAGCTTGTGTGAGAACTGGGTCTAGCCTACTTCTGAACATGTCTTCATTTATGGCTTCAATCATTTCACACCTCTTCATGAAGTCCACAATGTAGACCGGTAAGTGATCGATCCATCGAATGAGCAGAGGCGATTGTCACTGCAGCTGCAGGTACAACCGATGCTTCTGACGGGTGCCCCAGGTGTTGGGAGTTCCTTCATCCTTTGCCGTGTATTGTTATTTCCACTGAATAGGGTTAAATCGGTAGGTGGAGTGGGTGAGAGCACGATTTAGCCTGTGCTTTGATTGTGGATACCTGGGATCACACCCCCCCCCAAGAAAATTCATATTACCTCTTTGTTTTGCACTATATTCCTGGATGATGTGGAGCCATCTCATACGGTACCAGTGTCAACATATTCTGCAACTCGCCGTAAATTCTTGACTTCTTTACGATTAATGAATCTTTCTACAAAAACAAATCTACCTCCAAGACTCTGTGGGGAAGACTGTTCTAAAGGCACTCTGAGAAAACTAAAGTAAACCTACTATTTAGTATGTGAAGTTATACTTTGTTGTGTGTATTACCTGAGAAAGTATATACTTACATTGAAAGCATTTCAGAGATGTTTCACTTTACGTATTCCTGTGAAGAATGGTTATTTTATGGAGGCTTGAAAAGGTTACTCTTGTAATGAGAGGTAATCTTATTCTTACATACAAGACCTTGAGCAGAGTGGATCAGGTATTTTCCCCGGGGGTGTTTGTATAGTCAAAATCTATTGTTATTCTAAAAGAACCTCTGCAGTGTGGAAGTAGGACAGTCCGCCCCATTGAGCCCACAGGGACCCAACGAACAGCATCTCACCCAGAGCTGCTCCTCTACCCTATCTTTTAACCCTACATTTTCCATGATTAACCCACCGACGATACACATCCCTGGGAACTATGGGCAATTTATCAAGGCCAATTCACTCTAATCTGCATGTCTTTGGACTGAGGAAGGAAATTGAATCATTTGAACGAAAAACGCACAGACACTGATAGATTGTACAAACTTCACATAGCGGCTCGGCCGATGTTGGAAATGAACACAGATCCACAATGCTCCTCCTTTTGGTTCGAACATATCTTTGTGGTTGACGATCAAAATCTGCCTGATTGTACCTTTCACTGAACCTGACCCAGTCTGAGTCCTTTTTCATTGGCCAAGTCATCAAACTGGTTACAATTGAAATCTGTTGTGATCACTGGAGGAGTGGAATTTGAGAATGAAACGGTGACACTCTGAGTCAGAACAGAGAAGAAATTCACAGATTGGGAATTCAGTCAGTTGATAATTCTCCTTCCGAGAAATTTGTGTTGGTCGGAAATTTAAATTCTCTCGAAGCTGAGTTCATTTGTTTATTGATAGCCAGGTGATTGAGGGACAATGATGTATTGATAGAATAGTGCATCAGGGAGCACAATGAGATGAGCCATGACCATATTTACTGGTAGAGTCGTGTCAAAGGATTGAATTTGATGCCCCTCAATCCCATGTTCTGATGTTCCAATTAGCCCTAAAAACCCGCTACAAAGGATTTAGGTCGACAAGACAATAGACGTCACCGATTAGATATTGTTTGGAAAATGTGCTTAGAAAATCATGGCTGAGGTACGAGTCGGACCACACCTAGAATATCATGAACAGCGTGAGTGCCCAATGGAAAGATATTCTTCCATTGGAGGAGGGTCAGAGAATTTTCACTCGACTAATCATGGGAATGAAGAGATTTTATGATGACAAGAGTTGGAATATATTAAGGTTGAACACATTCCAAACTAATCCCATCTGCCTGCACGTGGTCCACACCACTCTATCGTCTGCCCGTTCACGTTTCTATCTAAGTGCCACTTCAAAATGCTGCTCAGATGTCCGGTTCAACCACCTTATGGGTTGCTTCGCCCCACTTTAGACAAAAAGATATTTATTCAGTCATTCCGTTTAAGATTTCTCACTCTCATCGGAAACTGATGAGTCCTATAATATTACATTGCCACATTGGCAAAGAAATTCCGACTATCCACATTATCCACACCTCTTGTGATGCTATAAACCTGTATCAGGTCGACCTTCTAACTCCGAAACACAAGCATAACATTCAAGTACCTCCAAATTCTCCTTATCGTTGCACATTCTCATCGAGGCAACAGTAAAACTCTTTTGCATCCTCTCCAAAGACTCCACATCCTTCTTATAGTCAGGCGATGAGAATTGCATATAACTTTGCAAATGTGGCCGATTTGAAGTTTTATTTGGTCACAACATGACGTGCAAATGTCTTGACTCAACGTTGCGACCGAAAAAAGGAAGCGTGCCATACTGGTTCCTTATTATCTATCCTGCTGTGCTTTTATTTTCGGAGAGCTATGATTTTCATCTATAACCCCAGTGTATATGAATGTTCCTTAGAGTCTGATCATTTGCAGTGCAATTTTCTCTTCCTTTTGATTACCCAAAATGCATCACCTCACATTTCTGCCGATGAAATTGAATTTTCCATTTCTCTGTCCTGCATTCCATTTGATCAAGATATTGCTGCAAACTTCAACATATATTCTCACTGCCCACTATTTCCATCAAATATCACTAATTAGAACATGCCTTTCCAAATGTCGACGGCAAAATTACCAATCAGGTTCTGGAAATTTCCATCTTACTTACTAATGAAAATAACAAGTAGCAATTACAGCACTGATCTGTGCGAATCACGACTGGCCACAGACCTCCAATCATAAATGCACCACTCCACATTCCTTACCCTCAAAAATTAACGTTGCCACTTCCTTTATTTCCTTGTGCAAAAATATGCAACAGGGGCATAAAATCCCAGAAAGAGCAGACTCTTTCAAGATGGAGACGAAGAGTAATTTCTTTTTTTCAGATGGTAAGGAATCTGTGGTAATTCCTCACTGCAAAGGGCTGTCGAGGCTGGGACATTAAGTATATTTAAGAAGGGGTGGCGATTATTCAGGAAGCAATGAGGGAGGAGGTGCAGTCTTGGTAGCTGTGGGTCTCGGTGGATTTGTATTAGATGTCTGTGGTTAGTTGGTCGCTGGAGATGGTGATGGAAGGTTCAGGAAAGGGAGGGTGATGGGCGAGATTGGTCAGGTGAACACTGATCTCTTGTTACAAGCCCACCGACTTCCACAGCTGCCTAAGTTACTCCTCCTCCCATCTGACCTCCCTTAATCCCAATTCCTCCGCCTCTGCCGCATCTGTTCCCAGGATGACTAATTTTACCTCAGAATGTCCCAGACAAACCTCTTTCCTTTGAGATAGTAACTTCAATTTCCACAGGATTATTGAAGCGCTCCAGTGCAGCTTCTCGACGTCAAGCACCACTGCCATTGAACCCCACCCCTGTAAATGCAACAAGGTCAGTATCCCCGCTCCTCAGCTTCCACACCATCAATCTCCACATACATTGCATCGTTCTCCGTGACTTCCTACACCTCCAAACGGACCCCTCCACCAAAGATACATGTTTCTTGTTGTTCCAATCAGCGTCTCAAAGAGACTTTCCCCTCCTTGACTCTCTTGTCACGTCCGCGCCCCCCATCAGCGCGCACAATACACCTGACACCTTGCCCTGCCACTGCAGGAATTGGAAAACTTGTCCCCACGCTACTCGTCTCATCTCAATCCAAACGCAACACAAGGATCCTGTCACCTCCTTCAAAAATTTATCTCTACCTCTACCAAATGTCATCTGCAGCAAGCGTTGCATCAGATGCGGGCTCCTCTACTTCGGGGAGAAAGGATGCCTTCTTGCAGATCGTTTCAGAGAACATCTCTGGGGCACTCACACCCACCAACCCCACCACCCCGTGGCTGAACATTTCAACACTCCCTACCACTCTATCAAGGACACACAGGTCCTGGGCCTCCTCCACTGCCAATCCGATACCAACTGACGCCTGGAGGAGGAACACCTCATATTCCGCCTTGCGACGCTGCAACCACAATGGCTAAATATGGATTTCAACGGCTTCGTCATTTCCCCACGCCCACACGTTATCCGAGTCCCAAGCGGCCCACTAGGCACCGCCCTCCTCATCTGCCCACCAATCCCTGCTCTGACCAACCACCTTCTCCCTCACCTTCAATCACCTATCTCTTTCTCAGCCACCTTGTCCCCAATACCACACTCTCATTTTCATCTCTCAGTATCCGGCCCACAAGCCTCAATCCTGATGACGGGCTAATGCTGGAAACATAGATTCTCCTGCTCCTCGAATGCTGCCTGAACTGCCTTGCTTCCCCAGCAACACACTCGCGACTCTGACCTGCAGCATCTGCAGTCCTCACTTTCTCCAGTGTTCTCTAAAAGGCCTCTTCACTATTTGCTACTCCCTCAGTTTTAATTTCATCTGGAAACTTGCTAGTCAGGCAGCTTATATCTTTCTCCAAAAAAATTTATGTACATCAAAAAAAAGTGGTCCCAGCACCAATCCTTGTCGGACATTATTAGTCACAGTTCTCCATTTTGAGTAACTCGATTCCAATATTTGTTTCTGTCTCATGTTTCCATTCCACTTCTCTATCGATTGAGCTATTACACGCTTGACCCCATGCGAATTGGCCTTGTCCACCAGGGAATGAGATCAAGCGCCATACTGAAGTCCACTTACATGATATTTGCAGCCCTTCCCTCGACATCAACTTTGTCACTTCCTCAAAGAATTCTATTAAGTTTGTAAGACATGACATCCTCTGCAAAATAACATGTCGCCTTACACTGATAAGCCTATTTTCGTCCAAATGGTAATAGATCCTACCCTTCAGTATCTCAGCCAGCAGCTTCCGTACCATTGACATCAGACTCACCGGTTAATAATTACCTGGATCATTCCTGTTTCCTTCTTTAACAAGGGGCAATATTATAAATTTTCCAGTTCTTCGGACCACACCCGTGTTAAAGAATGCTGGAAAAATTATATGTAAAAACCACAGCCTTTTCCTCTCTCTGGTCTCTCATTAACCTGGGATAGATCCCATCCGGACCTCCACATGTGTCCACAATCATGCCTTTCAGAATACAAACATTTCCTCCTTTCTTATGCCGACTTGCTCGAGAGTAATCAAAATCTATTCCTAACCTTAAAATCCGACATTCCCCTCTCCCCGGGTAAGTAACGATGCAATGTACTCATTAAGAATCACATGCATTTCCACTGACTCCAAATACAACAATTTTGCTTTGCCATTTTAAAGGCAATCCTTAGTCTAGTTGCACGCTATTTCCTTTTATATGAGTAAAAAGGATTGAGATTTTCCTTAAACGTGCATGTCTCATGGCCCCCTTTAGCATTCTTTATTCGTCGTTTCAGGTGGTCATACATTCCCGATATTTTTACAAACCTTCCTCTGTCTTCAGCCGCCTAAACCCTGTACACGCTTCCTTTTTCCTCTCCGCTAACGCAACAATTTCACCTATCATCCATTGTTCCCTAATGTTGTCATTTCTATCCCTCATTTTCACAGTAACCTATCTCTCCTCAACTCGAATCAAACTCGTTTGAAAAGACCTCTCACATTCAAATACGGAATTACCTCCAAACGGCTGCTCCCAATCTATTTTCTCAATCTCCTCCCGAGTTTTGGTATTATTGGATATCTCCCAATTTAGCAGCTTCAATTTGGTCCACACTGGTCTTTGTCCATATGTATTGTAAATCTGATGGTATTGTGACCAATATTCCCAAAGTAATTCCTGACTGAAACTTCAAACAACTGGCCAGACTTATTTCCCAAAACCAGGTTCATTGCAGCCCCTTCGCAAGTTGGACGAGTTACATACTGCGATAGAGAACACTACTGGATGCTCCGTACAAATTCATCTCCATCCATACCTCCACCGCTACGTAAATACCAACCAATCTGGAAAACTAAGATCCCCTATCGCCACCACGCTTTTACTGCGACATCATGTCATAATCCGTTGACATATGCTTCTCAATCCCGTTTCCCTCCCTTTACTTCCCGCCTGAAGCATCGATATCTGAGGACATTTAGATGCTAAAAATAACCTTTGGTCAACAAAGTCTCACGAATCGCAATAGCATTTAAGAAGGTTAAGAAGGCATTTGGCTTACTTGCTGTAATTGCTCAGATCTTCGGTCATAGGAATTGGGGCATCATGTCAAAGTTGGACATGACAATGGTGACGCGTCTCCTGGTGTACTATGACAAGTAATGGTTACCGTGTTATATTGAGGATATTTTAGGTTGTGGAGGGTTCAAAAGAGATTTAGAAGGCTGTTTCCATGAAAATTGCGTTTGAATCAAATCCAATAGAACAGCTCAGTTTCCGTCAGCAGGATCAGCAGTTTGAATCTTTCTGCAAAGTTTGCTTTGTGACAAAATGGCTTCCACAGACATGTTGTGTCAAATCTGCTAAAATTTTCTTTCATAATCCCAATGCACTTTTTAGGCAGAACAGATTAGAGGTGTCAGCAAAATGAGGTCTATACTCAGAGCCGGGTGACTTCCAGGGGTGGAGGTTAGAGATCGGATAGATCATCCTCAGGTTCAGAAAGGAAAGGGGCAGAAGGCTGCACGGACTGGGAATCATCATCGGGGGTTTCATCAGGAAGGGGAAATCGGGGCACCTGCGAGTGCACTGGAGAGGTGGGTGACAACAGTGAACTGAACCAAACATGGGATTGTGTGTAGATTTACTTCGATTTATCGTCCAGAAGTTTCAAATGCAAGCGAAAGCTGCAAGTCGCTCAAATTCGATACTGGCTCAATGGTGCGAATTTGGACCGGATGGGAATATGGGTGCATGCCCATCAGCTAGAGTTCTTGAAATTTTGTGCACAAACTAAAGTATCTGACTCCTGTTTTTTGGAGGTTATCAGGTTATCTGTTGTGCCCCAATTAATCACAGTTCGTGAAAGAAAGAAAATAAAGAATGTCGCAAAAGGCAGGGAGATCAGGCTGAGCCATTCACGGAAGGAGGCTGAACCGATATCTCTTCAGGACCTTGTGGTTTTCCTCCGGGGTTCCACACTCTTTTGCATTGAATCGCGTGTATCCTTTTGGGCCTCCAACTGACCTTGCCTGAAGTACAGATGACCAGCACGTCAAGGCACAGACCTTTTCACCAAGGCTCCAATTGGTCCCGGTCCTAATTATTTGGCTTGGCGCACATGTGAAAATAAACTTTGAAGTGTTTTGATTAACAGATGCAGTTATTCCCAATTGTTCAACATTATTGTTGCTGCGTCGTCAGTCGGTAGGATTCTTTTCTATTATCTACTCAAACATCTGCTATTATTAGACTACATTCATAAAAATCTATGCAATGTAATACTATCAATGCAACTTGGAGACGAGTAAATGTCCCAGGACGCAACGGAGTGGTTCAACAAAACAGGACATTCCCTGTACAGCATTTGTCTTTTTTCGACAAAACATGCATTCTTCAGCTCATTATTCAGCCGGTTCCTGGACATCTAGGTGCCACCAAGTTTGTAAAAAAGTATTGAATATTCACTTCTCTCGCACGTGAGTGAGGAGATCAACTCGAACAGGCATCAGCGAATAAGGAACACAAAATTTCCAGCAGTGCCCACCCACTTTAATGGTTTAAGAATCGAGGGAAAACCCGATTTGAAGCAATAGGTTGTGAAATTCAGCAGGGGCTTCCGCTGTGATTACTGTAACCTGTGCGGGTCTGAATTGTCCGTCCTTATCTTATCTCTAACCGTGTTTTGCTGGACAACCAATGCGACGAGAAGATTGGAGTGTCATTTTGCCTGCTTGGCAGCAGCGACTACCAGCTCGTTTCCCTTCGAGACTGCATCAGATATCTCAGCGTAAGTCGAAGAGTTTAATAACTGCCAGGCTGTTTGGACAAACCAGAATTACTAAAAGGATGTCACTTGGAGGTTAAATTCACTGAGTTCCCACAAGTCTCCGTTATCGTGGGTCACATCAAAAATAGAATGACAACCAGTGTATATTCACAGAATTTCGCCTTGCTAGGATGGAAGCATACCGTTCACCAGGTTATCTCCAAGTGTACATTCAGGACGCATCGCCCCCACAGTGGTTATATTTCCACAGTTAAAGCAAAGGCTCGTCATTCATCCCCAGGAATCATAGCTGATTTGTCCCAGTCGTAAATGTGCAGGACTGAGGCCTGCTTGTCCCCATATCCAGGGTGTCCTTTTGAAAGGGTTGCTCAGCAGTGCTCCCTGGGTGGTCATCGGAGGTTCCTTCCAGCCCCAGTGGATACCTTGTTCCAATCAAGCATCTCACGCGTAGCAGACGGTATGCGGGATCGGGAGGGCACTTTTACCTGTAAGTAGCGTCCTGGTTCAGTCTAGTTCTGGCCATCCCAATAGAAAATCTCTGCCCTCCTCATTTGCGACTGGAAATTCCTGGATTCGTTCATATTGTTTGTCTGGATCATGTCAGTGGCAGCATGAGGAAGAAGCGTCGGGTGAAGCAAAAGTGAATCAGCTTCTCGATTATTTTCCAAATGTGGGCTGTATAACACCTCCCTCAGAGAGGGACCAGTTTTTTCAGTTTAATAACACAAACCATTTGGATTCAGGCCACTCCCAGAACTCTGGTGACTTGACAAATATATCATCCTTTGGACATATTGAGCAAATTGGGCCATTTTGATCATGCACTCAGCATTTCGCTCTGATGACTCTGATTCCCCGGATGGCGGCTGGTTTAGGATAGCTCAGCCCGCTCATTCCCATGATATTAGCCATGAAGACTGGACGCTTTAGTTTCAAAAGAAGGAAAGGTTTGTAATGAGGGAGTGTGCTGGGGACAATTCGGAGACCTTAAAGGCACATTGTGTATCCTGGAATAAAGTGCCCATTCCTCATTCCTATCAGTGTCATCACCAATCCTCAAATAGCAGCAGTATGCCAACCATCATAGGCTTTGTATTCCTGAAGAGCATAATGTCTTTGTGTTTCGTCAACAGTGCGGTGCTGAAAAGCACAGGAGGTTCAGCAGCATCCGAGGTGCAGGAGAACCGACGTTTTGGGGAAAAAAAGCCCTTCATCAAGAAACACACGAGGAGGGAGGGGCTGGGGTGAAGCTAGCTGAGGTGTGGGTAGCTATGATAGGTCGAAGCGGCTGGTGGAGTTGAACAGGTGTGAAGTAAGATAGACAAATGGAACGTGTCATGAGGAAGGTGCTTGGGTAAGGTGGGGAAATGGGGAAATGAGGAAACTGATGAAATTCACATTGATGTTGTGTTGCTGGAGCACGCCAAGGCAGAAGATGAGGTGTTCTTCCTCCAGCCGTCGCGTGGTGAGGGATTGACGATGGAGCAGGCCTACGATCTGCATGTCCCCTACAGAGTTCAAGGGAGAGTTGAACTATTGGCCAGAGGGTGGTCAGATTGATTGATGCGAATATCCCAGAGGTGTGATCTGACGCCCTCTAAATGTTGCATCCTGTCTCCCCAGTGTGGAGGAGATCACATCAGGAGCAACAGAGTAGAAAAGACATGTGTTGATGAGTAGGTGAAATATTGATGAATGAGGCAGACTCCTTTTTGGCGGAGAAGGAGGTGAGTGGGAAGGTGTGTTCGCAGGTTTTGCAACTCCTGAGGTGGCAAAGCAAGGTGTTGGAAGGTGTGGGTGGCTCTTTATGTAGGCGTGATTCAGACAATGTTGTGGAGGGAATACTCTTTACGGAAAGCAGATATGTTTGTGGAGGAAATTATATCTTTGGTGGTGTGGTCCGTTTGCAGTTGGCAAAATAATTGAGGATGATGGGATGTATAAGGAGGTTGGTGGTGAGAAGTTGAGTGGTTGGAGGGCGGGTTTCGAGGGTGGAGGTACGGGATGTGGTTGAGATCAACTGGAGGGAATCATCGCCAAAGTGGGTAGGAAAATTGTTTTTTTTTAAAGAAAGATGCCATCTGGTATGTTCTGTGGTGGAATCTGTCCTCCTGACGCAGATGCGGTGGAGGAAGAGCAGTTGGGAATAAAGCATAGCATTTGTGCAGGAGACAGGGTAGGAGGACCTTTACTCCAGGTAGCTCCGGGAGTCTGAGGGTTTGTGGAAAATGTCAGTGTTTGGTTGGGCACCGTCGGTGGAGATGGTGTGATCCAGGAAAAGGAGAGTGGTATCAGATATTGTCCAGATGAATTGAAGGTGTTGTGGAATGTGTTGGTGAATTTAATGAACGTTCAACCTCCTCGTGGGCGGAAAAGGTGGCGCCGACGCAATCATCAATGTCGCGGAGGATAATATGGGGTGAGGTGACGGTGTAACGACGAGAGATGGTATGTTTCATTGACCGACAGAGACAGGCATCGCTGGGACAGTGGTGTTGTCTGGCCTTCGTAACATTTGCAGTGGTGATTCTGTGGCCCTCATCACGTTCAGAGCAGCGGTTGTCTGTCCCTCATAACAATAGCGGTGGCAGTTCTCTGGCCCTCGTAGTGGTTGTGGTGGCGGATTCTGGCCCTCGTTGTGGTCACAGCAGTGGTTTTCTGGACCTCATTGCGATCACGACGGCATTTCTCTGGCCCTCATCCCGATCGTGGTTGCAACTCTGTGGCTCTCGGAGCGATAACGGAGGCAGCTGTCTGGCCCTCGGGATGATGATGGCAACAGTTTTATGGCCCTTGTTCCAATTGTGGGGGCGTTTGTCTGCCCTCATAGCGTCCATGGCAGTGGTCATCACTGTCAACACCACTGCCCCCAGAACCCCTGGATGAGCATCACTTCCCAAATGTCATGAATCCCAGTACCCCAATACTCAGCCCACCCAAGTTACAGTCTCTCCACCCCCTCGCAGATCCAGCCCCATTCCAGGATCTGGCCCCGAGCCCTCCCAAGTTTTCACTTTCTTTCCAGATCTCTCCCTCACTGAGAGCAAACAATCATCAGTATAGGCCGTATCTTTATTCCCATCCCTTCACATACCAACGAATTCAATATGTGATGTGACGTCAAACACTGCTGCGATGTCTGCCTCTGAGCTCACTTTTTCAACGAAGACTCCTACCCACCATCCAAGACCCCATAACCCACCTACAAAACACTCCATCTCCCTGCTCAAACCATACCCACTTGTTTCCTGCCCTCGAGCCTTTTACTTTGAAATGACGACGAGATATTCACAGCCTCAACCTGTCCACACACTTCCGCACTCCAAGGTCTTACGCTCACAAATCCCAGTCCACCACTCCCTTTGCTCCGATGTTAAACTCATCATCAAACCAGCAGAGACGGAGGTTCAGTGGTAGTTTGGTGCACTGACCTCTACACTGCTGAAGCCAGGGACCAACTTAAAGACACCTCCTCCTACAGCCCATTCGACCACGAGCTCACTCCCAGCACCAAACGATTATCTCCCAGACCGTACGCAACCTCATCACATCAGGGGATCTCCCAGCCACAGCTTCCAACGCTTCGGGAACTGCTCACTACCCGAGTCAAACCCATATGGAAGATCTACAAGCCGGACCACCTCCGGTGCCCTGTCACCTCATCTCATCTCATCATGCCCCAACGATACATCTCCAAACACCTCCATATTGCCATTTCCCCAACACCCCCACCCCCGCTACTCAGGGACAGGAACGCCCCTCATATGTTTGGGATGCCACTAACGCCCTGTAGCTCCTCCAAAATTTCCGTTTCCCTGCCCCCCAACGCTTCATCTTCACCATGGACATACAGTATCTATAAACTTCCATCCGCCATGACCAGGACATCAAGGGCTCCGTTTCTTCCTCTCCTGACAACTCCATCAGTAACCTTCCACTGACAGTCTTATTCCCTTGGGTGAACTGGCCCTCACACTCAACAATTTCTCCCTTCGAATGCTCCCACTTCCTCCAGACGAAAGTGGTAGCCGTGGTCACCCGTCCGTGCCCGAGCTATGCCTCCCTTTTATCGGTGACATGGAACAGTCTTTCACCCGCAACACTGCAGACATTTTCCTCCAAGACATTGATGACTGCTTTGGCCCAATCTCATTCTCCCACGTGGAGGTTGAACAGTTCATCAACTTCAGCACACATTCCACCGGCACGTCATATTCACCTGGACCATTTCTGACACCTCTCTCCCCTTAATGGACCTCGCCATCTCCATCAACGTTGACCAATTGAACACTGACACTTTCTGCCAACCCACCAACTCCCACAGCTACCTGGATGACACAACATCCCCCCCGCCTCCTGTAAAAAATCTTTTTTTAATTCCAAAATCCTCTGCCTTTTCCGCATTTAATCCCAGGAAAACCACAAAAAATACCAGATGGCCTACTTCTTTAAACAACGCAATTTCCCAATCACGTGACTGATGATGCCTTCCAGCGCAACTCATCCACATCCCGCATCTCCGCCCTAGAAACCCACCCATCCAACCGCTACAGATCCAGAATCCCGTTCCTCACCTTCCACCTCAACATATATTCCGCATCACCATCTGCTATATCTGTCACCTACAAACGGACACCACCACCAGAGATATATTTCTCATCCCAGCCCGATCAGCATTCTGTAATGAAAATTCCCTCCAACACTACCTCCTCAGAATCATGCACCCTTTCAATCCGCCGTCCTCTCCCGCCCCCTTCTCCTGCCAATGCAGGACCTGCAAAACCTGTGCCCACACCTCTCTCTCAACTCCATCTAAGGCCGCAAAAAAATCCTTTAGTATTCACCAATGTTCCACATGTACTTCCACACATGTCATTTACTAAATCACTTGTTCCCGATGGGGTTTCCTTTATATCATCTCCGGGACACCCGCAACAATCAACCTAACCACACCGTGGCCGAACACTTCACCTCCTCCTCTCACTCTGCCGAAAGCATGCAGGTCCTGGGTCTCTTCAATCAGCTGTTCCTTACCATCTGAGACCTGAAGGAAAAACGACTCATATTCCGCTTCGTGACCCTCCCACCCCAGGACATCAATTTGGATTTCACCAGTTTGAACATTTACCCTCCACCCGCCTTACTCCAGTACCAACCTGTCAGCTCAGCACTGTTCTCAGTCCCTGTCCATTCTGTCCATCTTTGTTCCCATCTATCCCTTCCACCCTCTCCTCCGACCTATCACCGTTATCCTCACCTTCTGCCACCTATTTCACTCTCGAGCTAAATTACTCAGCCCCACCCCATCCAATTTATTTGTCCATCTCCGCATTGGCGAGCCTGATTCCTGATGAAGGCTTTTTGCCAAAAGTATCAACTTTCCAGCTCCTCGGATTCTGCCTGACCTGCTGTGCTTTTCTCAGCAGTTTACTCTTGGCCATTATCTACAGCACCTGTACTACCTACTTTCTCCTCTTTAACAATGTTTGTATATTCCTCAGCCTTAGTGGCCTTACACTGTTTCCCATTTTTTTAAAAATTTTGTTTCGACCCATTCAAGGTCAGCTAAGAACATCTCCAAGCTTGTGCGAGTTCCATCTGGTAAACATATCTCTATCGCCCTATCACTGCAGAATTCTTTCAAATGGCCGGTAAGGTATCTTTCCATTCTTTAGTTAACAATGAATGAATGCAACAGCATTTCAAATTACGCGAGGACATAGATCACTGACAATGTATAAAGAAATAAAACCAATCAACCCTGCCAAATAATTGTGATTTTGTGATTCATGGCCAGTACAATTGATTCTGAAAAGAAAATGAAATAAATGATTAACGGTAATTCAAAGGTGGAAACTAAACAAGTGATGAAGACACTTCAAAAGTAACCAATGCAAATTCAATTATTCAACATTCAATATGAAAATCTAAAACTCGCACAGTTTCCAACACTGCAGTCCATTACAATTATCTGGTGCTAATCCGTTAATATAAATCCCAGATGAGAAACCTTCAGTAATTCTGACCAGTAATTGCTCATTTATAATGTTAACAGCTGTGAAATGACTGCAGCTGCATTAAAACGTGTGCCCGCTTTCATAGATTCATAAAGTCATAGAGATGTACAGCATTGAAACAGACTCTGTGGTCCAACCCGTCTCTGCTGACCGGATATCCCAACCCAACCTAGACTCACCTATCAGCACCCGGCCCATAGCCCTCCAAACTCTTCTTATTCATATACGCATTCAAACGCCTTTCAAATCTTGCAATTGTACCAGCCACGAGCAGTTCCGCTGGAAGCTCATTCCATACACGTACCACCCTCTGCGTGAAAAAGTTACCCCGCAGGTCTCTTTTATACTTTTCCCCTCTCATGCTAAACCCTCTTGTTCTGGACTCCCCCTACCCCAGGGAAAAGACTTTGCCAATTTATCCTATCCATGCCCCTCATAATTCTGTAAATCTCTATAAGGTCACCACTCAGCCTCCGACGCTCCAGGGAAAACAGTCCCAGCCTGTTCAGCCTCTCCCTGTAGCTCAAATCTTCCAACCCAGGCAACATTCTTGTCGATCGTTTCTCAACGCTTTCACGTTTCACAACACCTTTCCGATAGGAAGGAGACAAGAATTCTACGCAATATTCCAACAGTGCCCTAACCAATGTCCTGTACAGCCGAAACATGATCTCCCAACTCCTGTACTCAATACTCTGACCAATAAAGGAAAGCATAAAAACACCTTCTTCACTAGCCTATCGAACCTGCGACTCCACTTTCAAGGAGCAATGAAACTGCACTCCAAGGTCTCGTTGTTCAGCAACACACTCCCTCGGAACTGACCATTAAGCGCAAAAGTCCTGCGAAAATTTGCTTTTCCAAAATACAGCATCTAACATTTATCTGAATTAAATTCAATCAGCCACTTCTCAGCGCATTGACCCATCTGGTCAAGGTCTTGTTGCAATCAGAAGTAACCCACTTCGTTGTCCACTGCACCTCCAATTTTTTTGTCATCTGCAAACTTACTGACTGTACCTCTTATGCTCGCATTAAAATCATTTATGTAAATTACAAAAAGTAGAAGACCCAGCTCCGATCATTGTGGCACTGCACTGGTCACTAGCCTCCACTCTGAATAACAAACCTCCAAAACCATCCTCTGTCTTCTACCTTTAAGCCAGTTCTGTATCCAACTGGCTATTTCTCCCCGTATTCCGTGAGAACTAACCTTGCAAATCAGTCTCCCATGGAAAGCTTTGTTGAGCGCTTTACTGAAGTCCACATAGATCACATCTACCGCTCTGCCCGCATCAATCCTCTTTGTTGCTTCCTCAAAACCCTCAATCAATTTTCTGAGACATGATTTCCCATGCACAAAGCCATGATGAGTATCCCTAATCCGTCCTTGCCTTTCCAAATACAGAAACAGCCTGTTCCTCAGGATTTTCTCCAACAACTTGCCAACCACCGACTTCAGGCTCATTGGTCTATAGTTCCCTGGCTTGTCCTTATCACCCTTCATTAACACTGACACCACGTTGGCCAACCTCCAATCTTGTGACACCTCATCTGTGGCTATCGATGGTAAGAATTTCTCAGCAAGAGGCGCAGCAATCACTTCTCCAGCTTCCCACAGAGCTCGAGGGTACACCTGATCAGATCGTTGGGATTTACCCACCTTTATGTATTTCAAGACATCCAGCACTTCCTCCTCTGTAATATGGACATTTTGCAAGATGTCACCATCCATTTCTCTATCTCGATATTTTCCATATCCTTTTCTACAGTAAATACTGATGCACAATACTCATTTAGTATCTCCCGTATTTTCTGCGGCCCCACACAAAGGCCACATTGCTGATTTTTGGGGGGCGCTATTCTTTCCCCAGGTACCCTTTGGTCCTTTATATATTTATAAAATCTCTTTGGATTCTCCTTAATTCTATTTGCCAAAGCTATCTCATGTCTCCCTTTTGCCCTCCTGATTTCCCTCTTAAGTTGGCTCCTGTTTTATTTATGCTCTTCTAAGGAACCACTCGATCTCTCCAGTGTATAAGTTACATTTGCTTTCTTCTTTTTCTTAAACTAAACCTCAATTTCTTTAGGTTTTCCTATACCTACCAGCATTCCCTTTCCATACCAGCCATCCCTTTCACCCCAACAGGAATATACTTTCTCTGGGTTCCCGTTATTTCTAATTCTGAAGGCTTCCCATTTTCCAGCCGTCACGTTACCAGCGTACGTTTGCCCCCAATCAGCTTTCGAAAGTTCTTGCCTAATGCAGTCCAAATTTGCCTTTCTCCAATTTAGAACTTCAACTTTTCGACCTGATCTATCCTTTTCCATTATTATTTTAAATCTAATGATGCTTATAAGGGTAATGAGGCAGTCGCAATTCAGAATATTCAAGTTGGAGTGCTAAGACTCATAAATCATGGCTGTGACATGGCTGCCAAAACAAAATCGAAAACATTCCAGCTGTTTCGTTTGCAATTCTAACAGAATGAGCATGGCAAGTTGTTCGTGCCTCTCCGTGTGTCCAACACACAGGGGAAATACAACTGAGCATTTAATAACTGCCCAATGTTGCCCAAAGATTGCCCAAATTCATTAAATTCTGGACATCCTGAAGTAAGCAACTGGAATTACTGCAGATTTGTAAGCCAATTAAAAATCAGATTGGACACTCTAACGGATCGGGGCATGTAGGAGCATGCTGCGAACCTTAGATTGTGTCCAGGGATTATCAAACGGGGTTTCACCTGTCATAACCCTGGATCTACCAAATCTTTAAAAGCTAATTTTGAAAAGCCTAAGCTGCTCTCAGCATCACTTTCGTTCTGGAAACTAGGATCCCATTCAGTAATCACGCCAATATCTTGTGGCCGATTAGCGAGAATTGAATTAGCCTGTCTCGGAGCATTTTGTCCCTGGCGAGCTTTCCTTTTTATTTTTGAACGGGACAAAAGAGCAAACGCCCACTTTCTATCATCTCTCAAAGATTATCGGCCGGTGACCTGGAAGGACCAGGATATCTATTGCCTTGATTGGAGCAGATTTACCACTACGCTTCTATGTTTTCCTCGAGACATAAATAGACTATGATCGGCTAGATTAGTTTCATTTGTCCCTGCCGGCAGGAATCCTCCTTCATTTAGAATTCAGCGATTCCATCATCCTGGAATGGAAGAAAATAAAAACAGGAAGCAAAGGACAAACACCAAAATAAACAGGCCAAAGCCGAACAGAGAAACAAGACAAAACAGCAAAGCATGACAAGCCAAAACAGATACAACAGAGAAACAGATTCAGACAACAAATATCGGGATCCCTCCCAACAACGCAATGCAAACACCGCCGAATTAAAAACAAAGTGTGGCGCAGTCTCCTTCAACCCAAGATTGCTTCAGAGATTCAGAACAGCCCGTACTTAATAGGGAACCGAGCTCCCTCCTCATGCTAGTCGCCTCAAAGGACAAAATGCTGGGGGAGTTTTATGATTAGATTTCCAAAAACAATCCCTCTTGCCACAGGCCGTATCCCGAAGCTCAATGTTTGTAATAGGAAAAAGAAAACTATCCTGCGGGATCAAAACAAAATGAAAAAAAGTCTCTGGAACCACAGCCAAAAGAGAAACAATCTGGCAGGCACCTTAGGGAAACGGCGCCAGCGGTGAATTAAACTCCCCTGTGTTGTGGCGAGAAAATTGTATTTAAAACAACGCAGGACCCCGTATATACAATGAGGAACCGTGTACGCCTTCTAAACTCAAACACAACCTCGTATTAGTGAAATAAAAAGACATAACATCGTCGGCTCAGGGACAAAACGTCGTTTACCTTCTTCAACCAAAACACAATCCCGTAATACTAAAGAAAACACAGAACCACGCATCTTCAGGGAGGAAACCGCCTCTCACTTCTCAACTCAAAACTCAACCCCATTGTTTAAGGGAAGAATTCTCATCTCCCTTTTCAAGTTAAAGAAAAATCACCGACTCAGGGAGGTTGCAAATAAAAGGAAAAAATAAAAGTTTCAGGTCCAAAAACCTCGTGTAATAGAAGTCCTGCAGACGTCTCCAACTGTGAGAACTGGGGTAATATTATGCTGTGGGTGGCTCGCTTGTCGCGGTCCAATTTCACGGAACAATAACCTGTGCCACACAAATCTTGAGTTATTGACTGTTTATTCATGTGTTCAAGGGGAGAGACAAGGCGACCTTATGGTCAAAAGTCACTCCGACCATATAGAGAGAGCTGAGTGGTTGTGTAGGTTACAATCATTTGACAATTCGGTAAAGTTCATTGCCCTACAATGAGCAAAGGGACACTCAGCCCAATCACGAGCCCCAGTCACATATCGTCTGGACAGTGCTGCTTAATAGTTGATCAGCAAGTCGTAGTATGTGAATAAATGCCTGTAAGAGAAGAAAATTCCCATAGTGGAACGAATGCGCTATCAGGTGCGAGGACATCTGCTGAAGTTGCATCCATCTCACTGAGCCCAGGAACGTCCAAGCTTGATGAATCAGACGCTCATACAAACGTTAAAAATACTTTCCAGGCTTTGAATATATGAAAAGATGTTTGCGTGAGTTATAACACGTCTCCCAGAGAAAGGTACAGAAAATCTCTCGGAAATACCACGGGATCATGGGACATTTGCAACGAAACCCGGAAAGCATGCATTTCAGTGGCGTGTTAGTATCTGGAAGATTGAGTATTGATGAATTTCGCAGGAAGGAGCAATATATCTACCGATTGTGTTGCCAATCAATTTATTCTTCTTATCACTTTCGAAGATTAAAAAATGCATTCCATTTGTGCAAAAAAGGCAGAAGTGGGACAATGGAGAACTACAGACCATTTAACCTTTCATAAACTAGAAGGAATTTATTATAAAGAATGTGATATTTGATACTCAGAAAGTAAGGGCATTCGGAGCAGCACCTAAAAATAGGAAGTTTAAAATTATGTCTGAAACCATTTCAAGGGAATTTCAGCATGCACGTGATGAAACGTCGTCTCGATTGCAATATTATTTTTCTCTCTTTCCTTGGATACTATCTCACTGGCTGTCATCCCGACTATTTGTTGTTTGCAGTACAGATATCAGCATCTGATCCGATTCAAAGTAACGACGTATTGCAACAATAACACCGTGTTGATGAGACTGTATCTGGTGTGTGTGTACAGTTTTGGTGTCGTGATGCAAAGCATCATATACTGACTCCATTTGCTCTATGCATTTCTCCAGATTAATCCCTCAGATGCCAAGATTGTCTGATGAGTGAACTCGGACTGTCGTCAACAGTTTCAAGGAATGAGATGTAATCGCAGTGAAACTTAGAAAAATCACATGGAGGAGATTGTCTATCACAGGACCCAGAGAACTGTTGGCAGACAAGCTCAGGGAGAATCCCAGTATATTCTAAGCATACGTCAAGTGTAACAAAATAGTCACGGGACCTTCCAGAGAAACAAACAATAATTAATGTGGTTCCACTGAATGGGAAATATATCAGAGATTTAATAGATAACCATCGAGAAGTGAGCATCAAATCATTGCTCAGGAATGTATGGGAGGAACTCCGGAAAGGAGATAAAAGATTCCCATTTCGAGGCAAGTTTTGAACAGAAATAGTGATCATAACGTAAACGGAAGGTAGCTATGTGCAACAAATTTGATTAAATTTGTTTGAGATACTCGCTTAATTAGTTCATTCAAAAGGACTTTGACAAAACCCCAAATAGGAAACAGATGAAAAAAGTTAAATACATAATAATATGACCATTTTAACACATTACATTCGAAAATATTTTTGTGCAGTGGGTCGTATTTGAATCCATTTTTGAGCAGGGGAACAATGCCTCCTGGTCTGCTACAGGGATCAGCGCTGTGTTCCTCATTATTTGTGGTATTTCGGAATGATGTAGAGAGGAGTGTGAATGGGGAGTGTAATAAGTACATTCGCGCATTCCCTGCAAAGGGAGTTGACACGGGTATCCTCACAGCCATTATGATACAGGAATATATGGATGCAATGGTCAGACTGGCAGTTCAATGGCGGATGAAGTGTAACTCCATTAAATATGAAGTCATTCACTGAGGAAGAAGGAACGAGGCGTCGAGTACTCAAAGAATGGCAGCTCATTAACCAGCTGAGAAGGCGATTCTCCACGGATTCCTGAAGTGAATGGACAGGCTAATGGACAAGTTAAAGAAGGTGTAAGGTACCCTAGGCATCGTGTCTATTTATGGAGCCAGAGATTAAAAGCCGACACAGGACATTGTTTATGCCAAGATAGCATACTGGGTCTAGTTCTTCATGTCGCATCACAGGAAGGATGTGATTATGTTGCAGAGGTGATTAACCAGGATGTTCCCGGAATTGGAGAATATCGGCTATGAAGAGTAGCTGTCTAAGATCTTAGTGTTTCCTTTGGAGCAGAGAAGGCTAAGGGGGACGTGATTCAGAGTTAGAGGTTTATGAGTGAAATGGACATGATGGATAGACAGCAGTTGATGGTGTAAGTCAAAGGGCGAGGAGCAAAGGAGAACACTTTCGAAGTGAAGTGTTTGATGTTAAAAGAGGACTGAAAGATCGATTTACTTTCATAGTCTATTGGGGTCTCGAATGTACTTCCTGAGAGGGGAGTTGTCACATGTAACCTCACAACTGCCAAAAAGTACTTGCATGAGCACTTGAAGTGTGATAACATTCTCGGATACGGTCCTCGTATTTGAATGTCGGTCTAATGTAGATCGTTTTGTATTTCCGTCTGGTATCTGTGATTGTGGAATGTCAATCATTGTGTAGGTTGAGTCTGGAACTGATGGATTTCAAAAGTGTATTGGAGCATTGTGCAAAAGCGTGGACTCCAACAGCTTCTCAAAGTGTTCCAATGGCAAAGGCTGGAGAAAGCAACTGCACCCTTGTTACAGTCGGAAACCAATGAATTGAGATTGAAGAGCAAGGAAATGGCTGAACAATGAAACAGCCACTTCCGTTCTGTCTTCGAAGAAGGAAAAATCAAAACAAAAGTGTTCCCAGCAATCCTGGGAAATCTACGTCTGGTGTGCAAAAATAAAATGAATTTATTGAATAAACAGTTTTGGAGAAATTATTGGAACTGAAAGTAATCAGCAGAGACAAAGTCAAGATCGATTGATGAGGTGGAAATTCCATTTGAAAAACCGACTAACCGATAAATTACAGAAAACCAGTTTGCAATACGTTTGGATTTTAAAAAGGATCATTGTTAATGTCTTAATCTTAGTGTTAAAGATCAAATCCTACTGGTTTAGGGCTAATATAAAGACATGGTTGGAGAACAGTTGAGTTGGCATGTAACAATGAGTAGAATTTTGGATTTGGATTTTCATTTTCTTGACACGTGTATTTTGCAGTAAAGATACAATAAAAATGGCGAATGTTTTCATTTGTTAACAGGAAATCTGCCATTATGAACAGTATAAGAACAATGGAAAAAAGGAGAGTTTAGACTGGCGGG
Source organism: Chiloscyllium punctatum (assembly GCF_047496795.1). Taxonomy (NCBI): domain Eukaryota; kingdom Metazoa; phylum Chordata; class Chondrichthyes; order Orectolobiformes; family Hemiscylliidae; genus Chiloscyllium; species Chiloscyllium punctatum. Next base: position 52,524,014 of record NC_092773.1, read on the forward strand.
AGTGCATCAATCCTTCGACAAGTCATGAACATTGATGATGCCTGCACCGCCATCCTTCAAGCAACGCTTCGCTTCCATCTCCATTGGAGACCATTGCTGTCAATTTTGTTAATCCACGTGGGCCATCTTGTGCCACTGATCTGGTCTCTCCGACCATGCAGCAGCCACTAGATGAACGTTTGTTGGCTGTGTTTCCAACTCAGCTCGCAAACCTACACCCAGAAACTCAACCTGATGTACAAATCTTATGAAAACTCGGTAGCAGCCACTGATTGCACGTCTGCTGTCTGTTTCACAAAAGCCAGTAATGACTCACTCTCCTGTGCACTGGGTCTAGTCAAGGTTCGCGCTCTGCGCCCTCTTGAAGAACCGCCCATTTGGCCATCTCGAAGTCCACACCTGTGCCCATTTCAATGTCCACATTCTGGACACATCTCGAAGTTTACAAGCTGGACCAATCTCGATGTTCTCAATCTGGATCTATCTTTATGTGCAAACTCCAGGCCCTGCTCTAGGCCTACTCCTTGGCCCCAGCTCAAAACAATATGATGTGCACTTTTTCTGATTAGATTTCCAATCGTGTGGAAACAGCCTCTTCAACCCTACAAGTACACACTGACCCTCCGAAGAGTCACACAACCAGACTAATTTACCTCTGATTAATGCACAAAAAACAGGCAAGTAACCATGAACAATTCACCTGATTTTGGATGTTGGGAGGAAACTGGAACACCCAGAGGAAACCTACGCAGGCACGTGGAGAATGTGCAAACTGCACGCAGACAGTTTTGGTCGATCGCCACCATCCAAGCGATGGCAGAGCTGAGATTTAATGAGGCAAACGACAAAAATCGAGAAACGGGAGGAAAAAATGCAAAGCAGTCAGAGCGGCCAATCTGCAGCACAGAACTCCAGCACGGCCATTATCTTACATTGCAAACACTGGAATAAAGGAATGATCATTTTGGAGTGAAAGGCTCATGAGATGTCATGCTTTTTTGTGCTTGGGCGCTACCTATTCGTAATACATATCAACATTCTTTTGAGAGAATCAAATGCATTATTTCCAAGTCTGCAGAGAGGATGTATTGCTGAACAGTGGGGCATAGAACATGGAATAAAACACAATACAGTGCAGAATAGACCCTTCGGCTATTAATGTTCCGGCGACCTGTGAACTATTCACAACTCGTCCCACTACAGTGTCCCAAAATCAGCCGTGTACTTATCTCCCTCATGTGACTGGGTTGACTACCTTAGCAGGTAGGGCATTTCACGCCCTTAGATTCTGAGGGAAGAAGTTGCCTCTGACATCTGTCTTAAATCTATCACCCCTCAATTTGTAGTTGGGCCCTCTCGTACAAGTTGACATCATCATCCTAGGAAAACGCCTTTCACTGTCTGCGCTATCTTATCCTCTGATAATCTTTTATGTCTTGGAGGGCTGGTTCACACTCGTTGAAATTAGAGACGCAGATGGGTAACATCGTGAAGAAGGAGTTTGCTATGCTTTCCTTTATCGGTCACAGTATTGTGTAAAGGAATTGGGAGGTCATGTTTTGGCCACTTTTGGAATATTTTGTGCAATTCTGATTTTTTCTTTTGGAAAGATTTCGTGGAACTTGAAATGGTTTAAAAAAGAAATGCAAAGTTGTTGCGAGGGTTGGAAGATTAGATTGACAGGGAGAAGCTACAAAGGCTGGAGCTGTTTGAAATATATTGCTCAAAAAAGGGACTTATGTTCCTTGTATTATTTATTTCTGCACAGACCTCTGAATTCCAGTGGAGTGAGTTCTGAAGATAAACGTCAATACTAGGAATGGCAATTTCAGGCTGCTCAGTGTACATAGACCAAGATGGGGCTCGCTGTAACATTGAAAAGGTCTTGAATCTCCTTGTACAGCAGTCACTGTTGGCATCATTACAGGATAGAACGTAGTAAGGAAGATAAATGTGCTTTGACTTCGATTTTGGGGATTTAAGTTCAGTAGTAACTGTACACGGTCCTGGTGAAATGCATCGCGAAGATTGTACAGTATACGTGCAATTCTGGTTGCCTTACCGAGGAAGGGACAAACCGGGCATTGCACAAGTGCACTGAAGGAGGACCAGCTGATCACTGTGATGAGAAGCTCATTGTGTGAGCACGTTTGGGCCTACTGGGTCTGTCTTATATGAGTTTTCGGAAAATGAGTGGAGATCTCACGAAAATATATAAATATCTGACGAGGTGAGACAGATTGGAAACAGAGCTGATAATTCCCCTGCCTGGGACGTCTCAAACAAGGGCCACATTCTTACGTATAAGCAGGACACTGAGCTTTGAAATGAGGATAAATGTTTGCACTCAGAGACTGGTGAACCTAGAGAATTCTCCCCCACATAATGTTGTGGAAACCAAGATATTAAATATAAATGAGGAGAACTCAACTCTCAATTAATGAGGGGAGGACATATCTGTTTTTGGGATAGAGGCGTATCCATCAATTTATTTCCAAGGGAAGCAAAATTGATGGACCGAAGTGATAATTAAAGACCCTATTTTATTTTTTTTTTTCCGATAGCTAATCTCAAGGGATATGAGCATGTTGTGGGATAAGTACACTGAAGAGAAATTCGGTCTTGGAATTGAATGGGCGAATATACAATGGGTTGGATGACCTGATCCTTCTCCTTTTACCGTGCTGTCTGTAAATTTTGTCGCAAGTTCTCAGATGTGACGAAGACGTCTCTGCAGTGTCGCCAGAACTGTGTCTCCCATCCCCTTTTCCGATACCGAGGCTGTTGCCGTGTGTTCTGCCTGGTTTGATCTTTTCATACATTGCACCAGTTTAGGTGTCTTGATTGGCCATTTCAGATACCATTGAAGAGTTTATCACATACCTGTGTGTTGGGAGTCATTTTCAGGCCAGACCAAAAAGCAGGGGACACTTGTTTCCTGAAACTACATTGGTATAGTAAATTGATATTTGCGATGGATATTGGTTTCACGTGCACAATAACTGCCAGGAGTTTTTAAATCTCGAAATTTTGTTACTTGTTTTTAACATCCAACAGCTGCCAGACCGTCAGCTTGGTCCGCATTATCATTCGAATAGCATTTCCACAACAGTACCATTTACAAATGGGTACTTACCAGAAACCACACTGAGCAGATTATATATCTTTGCTGCTCCCATACGCCCTCCATCTCTCACTCTAACCCCTCCAAGTCACTCTCACAAGACAAAACTTACCTCGCCATGTCCCCATCTCTCGCTCTCCCTTCGCTCCTTTTCTCTCTCCGTCCCTCTTGTTCACTCATGTGTCCGTCACCCCTCCTTCTCTTTTTCACTCTTTCTCCCTCTCTCTTGCTTCTCTCTCTCTATAACCCAGTACCTCTCTCTCCCACTCTCTTCCCTCCCTCGCTGTCTCTCTTATTCTCCCAATCCTTCTCTCTCTCCCTCCCTCTCTCACTCTCTCCCTCTACTGATCCCTCCACCACACTCCAGCTCAGCCTCTCTCTCGCCATTTTCTATCAAACCCTACTCTCTACCCCTCCACCTGTCTCACCCTCCCCTCCTTCATCCGCTTTACCTCTCCATCCACACTCTCTCCCACATCCAATTTCTCTCCTTCTCCCCTCTCTCTCCTCCTCTCTCTCCCTTTTCTCTCTCTCTCATACCTCCAGCGCTCTCCCCTTCCTTCCAATCATCTGTCTACCTCTCCTGCTCTCTCTCCTGTTCCTTTCTTTATCTCTCCATCCTCCATTGCTCTGTCTATCAACCTCTGTCTCTTCCACCTCTCTGGCTTTCTCAATTCTCCATCCCGCTCTCCCTTCCTCCTCCTCCGTCTCCCTTCCCCCCATGGCGGCTGTCATGAATTCCTATATCTCCCTCCCCATCTCTCAAACCCTGCCCACTACATCTCGTTCTCCCCGCCGATATCTCTGTCATCCTCTCTGTCTCGCTCTCTCCTACCCACGTCCCTCTATCGTTGTTACTTCCTCCCCTTTCCCTCTCTCTCCCTAACCCTCATTCTCTATCACTCTGCCTCCTGCCTCTCTCTTTATCTCAGCCGAGCTTCTCTGCCTCTGTCTTTGTCTCTCCCTCTTTTCCTCTCTCTACTACATCCATCTCTCTAACCGTCCTCTCTCTCTCCGCTCCACTCCCGCTCTTTCTCGCCCTTTGATTTCCCCACCTCTTTCTCGCTCATCTCATCAAACTCTGTCTCGCTCTTTCCATCCCTCCCTCTGTCTCACCGTTCCCTCATATTCCCACCTCCCTACCTCAACACCCTTTCATCTCTCCTCCCTGAATCCTCACTCTCCCTTTATTCAACTCCATCCACCCTCGATCTCTCTCGTGGCAGCCTTACTGTCGCTATACCCACCACTCTCACTCTCTTTCGTTCTCCCTACCTGTGTCCCCTTCTCTCTCTCTCCCACCCTCCTTGTTCTTCCGTCTCTCATTCTTCTCTCCATCTCTTTCTCGCTCCCTCTTCACTCTCTCTACCCTGCTTTCTGTAGCCCGAATCCTCCCTCATCTTCCTCACTCTTTCTCTCTCTCCCCATATCTCTGTCTCGAGCTTCCATCTCTCTCTGTCATCCCCTTCTTCTCTCCTCAGCATCCTCCCTCTCTTCATCCCAGGCCTACTTCTCTCCATCACCTTCCTTTTCTTTCCCCTCCCCTTCACTCGTCCTCTCCTTGTCTCTCCACCCTCGCTGTGTCTCTTCTCTCCCTCAGTCTCCTCCTCTCTCAATCCCACTGCTGTCTCTCTCAACAATCTCTGTGGCCCTCTCTGTCTCCAAACTGCTCTGTCTCTCTTGTTGTCTTTCTCTCCACCCTCTCTACCTCGTCCCTCCCTATCTCACGCTGTGCCTCTCCCTCTCTGTCCCTTTCCTCGCTCTCTCCTCCTCACTCTCTCTGTCACCGCCCAATCTCACTTTTAACCTCCCTTTCTCTTTCTTCCTCCACCCCTCTCAATGCCTCTCTTGCTCCTCTGTCTCCTCCCCTCTCACCCTTTCCATTCGCTCCTCTCTGTCTCCATTTCTACTCCTCCCTCTCTCTCTTCTACTCTGTCCTGTCTGCGTCTTTCTCCCTCATCCTTCCCTGTCTCTTTCTGCCCCATCACCCCTCTCTCTGTCTCTCCACTTCTCTCTCTCTTCCCCCAGCTTTCCTCTCCCTCTTTCTCTCCCTCCTCACATCACTCTCTCAACACACTCAAACTCTTTCGCTCCGTCTCTCCCCACTCCCACTATCTTTGTCTCCCACTCCCTCTCTTCTCTCTGACCCAGCTCGCTCTCTATCTCTGCTGCTCTCTGGATTGCTGTTTCCTCTCCATCTCTGCCTCCCCCTCCTCTCTGTCTCCCCTAGAACTCAAACCGATTTACCCACCCATCTCTTTCACGCCTCACATTCCTTTCTCTCATTCCCCCTTTCTGTTTTCAAATCCCTCTCTCCCTTACTGAACCATATCCCTCTCTCCCTCACCCTTACTCTCTTTCTCTCGCCTCTTCACTCTCTCTCCCCGCGCTCTCTCGCTTGATCTCCACTTTCCCCGCACTCTGTCTCTCCCCAAGTTCTCTCTCCTGCCTCCCTCGCCCTCACTGTCTCCCCTCCCTCTATCTATCCTCGTCCCTCTCTCCCTCACATATCGCTTTCCCCCTTCTCTCCCCTTCCATTTTTGCAACCACCGCCTTGCTCCTCCTCACCTTTTGCCTTCACCCCTCCTGCGCTCTCTCTCAACACATTCTCTGGCGGCCTTTCTCTCCACCCCACTCTCTCTCGGGCTCTCATACCTCTTCCCTTTCTTTATGTGCTTATACCTCTCTCTCCCATCCTCCCACCCTCTCTCTCAACTATTTTCCCTCTCTCTCCCCCGCCTCTCTGACACTATGTACAGATCTCTCACTCTTTGTCGCACACCATGCCTCTGTTTCGTCGTTCCTGTCAATCTCTCACTCCGCCCTCTCACTGTCTCTCCCACCAAACTCTCTTTCCCTCTTCATTGCTCTTTCTCTCCTCCTTCTCTTTCGCCCTCCTCCCCCTGTCTCTTGCTTTCAGTTCCCTCCTCTCTATTTTTCTTATACCCCTCTCTCCCATGCTGCCACCCTTTCTCTCACGTCTTCCATTTCTCTCTCTTCCCTTTACTAATTCTCCCGTGTACCTCTGTCTAGCTCTAACTCTCCCACAGTCCTTATTTCTCTCGTTATCCTTCGACACCTTTCTATTACACCAGTCTCTCTCGTTCTGTCTCTCACAAATCCCCCTCTCTATTCCTCCTTCCTCATTATATCTCTTCCTCATTCAATCGGTCTCCCAACATCCTTATCTCTCTTACCGTCCCTCACGCTCTCACTCTCCTGCTCCCGCTCTCAATCTCTGCCTTTCCTCACTCTCTTCCCACTCTCTCCCCACTCTCTCGCTCTGTCCCTTCCCCCATTCTTCTCGTCTCCCATTCCTCCCATTCCTCTTCTCCTCCACCCTGAATCTCTCTCTCTCCCCTCCCTCTTTCTCTTCCCAATCTCTCCTCACAGCGCTCTCTCTTCTTTCTCTCTCTCTCGCTCGGTCTGCTCCTCTACCTCTCCATCTCTCCCTCAACCCGTCTGTCTCTTCCTTTCCAACTCAGTTCCCACTCCCTAACCGCCGCCATCACTCTCCCTTCTCTGTCTATCTCTCCCTCTCATTTCACCACCTGTCTCTCTTCTCATCTGCATTTTTCTTGCGCTACATCCCTCCCTCTCGCTCTCTTTCTCTCGCTCATTCCCCATCACACTGTCTCTCTCCCCATGACTCCCTAGAATACACACCCTCCACATTCTTTACCTTTCCCACCTCCCACACTCGACATCGTCTCTCTCTCCCTCTCATTCCCTCACTCTTGCACTTACGCTCCTCTCTTTCAAACTGTCTCTCTCTCCACCCTCTCTCTCCACACCTCTCTTTATCTCCCCCCTCTGTCTGTCTGTATGTCTGTCTCTCTCACTTTCACTTCAGTCTCCCTTTCACCTGCCTCCCTCTATCTAACTGCATGGCACTCTCTTCCCTCACTCTCTGCCTCCCGCTGTCGTTCTACCCACCTCTGTCTTTTCACTCCCCGTTCTCTCTCTCCCCGCCTACCTCTCTCCACACCACATCCTCTCTGCTACCTCTATTCCTGTCTCTCACCTCCCTCTCTCTCCCCCTCAGCCCCTTACCCACTTTCTCTCCTCCTCACTTCATCCTGGAGCGTCCTTTTCACTTTATTTCTTCCCCTCTCTCATCCATCTCTCTCCCACTCTGGCCCCTACCTCTCCCTATTCTCCTCCCATTTCTCAATTCCTTACCCCTCCACCTTCCTCTCTCCCTCTCTCTCCTGTTTCTTCTCTTCCACTCTCTCCCCTTTCCGTCCCACAATCATTCTCCGCCTCCCTTCCCACTCTCACTCTCCACTTCCGTACGTCTCTGTTCTTCCTCACTCTCTCTCTCTCTCCTGTCGCTATCTCTCTCAAACCCACCCCGCCGCTCGCGGACTCCTGTCCTCTTCAATCTCTATCTTCTCGTTCACGGTCTCTCCCGCACACTCTACCTCCCCTTACTCTTCACCACAAATATCTCTCCCTCTTCCTTCTCCTCCCTTTCTCTCCCCTTTCGCGCTCTCCTCTCACACTCTTTACCACGCCCCATTCCCTCACTCTCCCTACTCCCTCTCACACTATCTCTCTCCTGCCCCTTCATCTCTCTCTCTCCCCTCCCTCCCTCTCTCCCTCTAATTTATCACTCTCTTCCATTTCTCTCCCTTTCTCCCTCCCTCTCCATTTCTCCCAAGCCTTCCTCTTCCCGCCGCCTTCTCTCTCCCCTCTCTCTACGTCCTCCCACTTTCTCTCCCCAATCCAACCTCTCACCCCTCAGCATTTCCCTCTTTTCCCTTCTCTCCCACACTGTTTCCGTGCCTGTCTCCACTCTCCACAAATCGATCCCTCCCTCCACCCATATTTTCTCTCCAATGCTCTACAAACCTCACACTCTTCCACCCGCCACTCTCCCAACCTCAACTCTCTCCCATCTCTCTCTTATCCTGTCTCTCTCTCTCTCTCGCTCTCTCACCTTCCGTCCCTCTCACAGACAGAGAAGAGTGCATTCCGGTGGAGAAACTGTGGCATGTACGACAGAAAAGAGACAGATTTGAAGACGGCAAGTGAAAGGGGGAGAGGAAGAGAAAGAGAGATTGTGCAGAGAGAGAGGGAGAAATAAGGTGTAAGAAACGGGTAAGGGAGAGAACGAGTGATCGAGCGAGAGAAAGACAGGGTTAGACAGAGAGAGAGAGAGAGAGACAGGCGGACTTTGTTGAGTAGAGGTTGGGATAACGGGGTCGACAGATGATCTTTGCCGTAGTCCATGTAATGGTGGGGGTCCCCAGTGGTGATAGCAAGGACTGGGTGAATTAAACTCAACTCCTGAGATTAGGCCCAATCCCCTCTTCTTCCCTGAAGATCAGTTCAGTTTAGTCAACACAAAGTCAAACAACAATATTGTTCACTCTGCTGCTCGGCGCTTCTTAATGAAGGCTTTTATTGTTTACAAATTCATGTGATCGATACAGTAAGTGGGATGGTTCCTTTCATAACTGGCCCCTGGGCAGAGGCAGATATTGAAGTGTGTCCCAGTAACCCTGCTGTGCGATAAGGTTGGACAAACCAGCCTGTTACCATAGCAACGTACCAATTCATCACGGAAATGTTGAACTGAAATTCGAAAATTCAGGATGGGTTGATTAATGAATGAATTTGATCGATTGATAAATTTGGGTAAGGGGGTACTTCAGCACGTTCTTCAACTGCTTTCTGAACTTAAACTGTGTCAAGGCATAAATCGCGGTGTTTGTGCAGCAACTGAGGAGCTGCAGCATGAAACCCAATTCAAGCACAAAGTCATGTAGGTATACAGGGATATCTTCAATATACTGCATTCGGTACCATACAAAATACACCATTAACATTGACCATAACAGAATGAAATTGGCTGAGATAACAAACAGTAAAATGATGGATTTTTTTCGATTTCTCATTTCTGTGTCAGAACGATGGTCCACATTTGTGTGAGCCCGGAGTCTTCTGCGAGCTTTGCTGGTCACTGCAATGTATCTGACGGTGAAAACATTGAGCAACAGAATCAGGAAAAATGGCAGAGTCGGGGTGAGAATATTATGGACGAACTCAGTTGTGATCCAGACAAGGGAGTCATAAACACCGATTGCTGCCACACAAAACCAGGGTGTGTGCCCCAGCTGATACCGAGTTGAGAGCATAAAATACCAGAATATATTCTTTAAACAACTCAGTACAGTCACTGTTCCCAGAACCACAGCCGCCGTGTTCTCACTGCAATATTTATTTTTCAGATTCTGGCAACAAATGGCCACAAATCGATCAAAAGTGAAAGTGACGGTGAACCAGACAGAACAGTCAGTAGCTGCATAAAGCAGGACGGCGTGGATATTACAAACGGGGATGGACTCCAGGAAATAAAAATTTTCATTATAAACAATGGGAATGTGTCTCATTATAAGGTCGAGGATAATGACCAGTAGATCCGCCACTGCCATGGCCCCTAGGTATCGTCTGACACATGGAGACAATTCAGAATCTTTATCAAGCAGAACGTAGATGGTCACTACATTAACTGTGAGGAAGAAAAACAAACACATTATACATTAGCCTGGAGACAAAGTGACCAGTTTGACAGAGGGCCCAGTGAAATTTCCAAATGTGTCACCGCATTTAGAGATTTATGAAAATAATTTGAGGTCGAATAACAATACGGAAAGTCTGAATTGCTGGTAAAAATACATCGTAAAACACAAAATACCCTCCCTCCCCAAACACACAGAGACACATCCATAACAACAGGCGTTTTCTGGAATATTCCCACACAATCAATCACTCGAAAGCAGACACAAGTCACTTCCTTCCAGTTCCGAATACGGTGAGTGAAAACATTTCTGTTCTGCATGCTCTCTCGAAGCTCCTTGAAGACAAATGGTGTCCCAAAATTCTGTCTTTTCAGCTAAATTGTGGGTAAGAGTATTAAACACTTTAACTGCCTGAGGGTACTTCGGAACATTATCTCCTTCTCCCTGGAACGGGATCTCTTCCCTCGAGATCTTATCGTTTGCTCAATTCACTGAAGTCCGGCCGTTCACAAGTAATGTCAGGGACAAAATGTTCCAGGGAACGTCAGCTACACAATGACGGGTTTAGAATATGACGGGGAATGTCAGTTTTCGAATGTTTAGTACAGAATGTTCCAGGAAATGACAGTTGTAGAATGTTGGTTACAAAATATTCCAGCGAATGTCAGTTATGCAATGTTGGGTAGAGAATGTTCCGGGGAATTTCAGTGATAGAATATCGGGAGCAGGATATTCCTGGCAATGGCAGTTGTACAACGTTCTTCACAGACTTTTCTGGGATTATTCCTTTGTACAATGTTGAGAACAGAATGTTCTGGGTAATGTCAGTTATACAATGTCCGGTACATAATGTTCCAGAAAATCTTCTGAAGGTATAGCAGCACAATAACCAACCTTTCCCTCCGCTATCTTGATGACTTTATCGGCGCCACACAGTTCATAAACTTCACCATCATATTGCACCCCGACCGCAAATTCACTTGCACCATCTCAGACACCTTTCCCCACTCCCTTCCTGGACCTCTCCAAATCCATCAATGATCACAGACTCAACTTTGCATCTTGTAGCTCACTGACACCCACAGCTCCCTGGAATACACGCACCCACCCTGCCTCCTGTAAAACGCCATCTCTTATTCTGAATTCCTTCACTTCCGCAGCGTCTGCTCCCAGGATGACCGATTCCAACAAGAAATTCCCAGACGGCCTCCTTCTTCAAAGATCAAATTTCCCTCTCGAAAAAGGTGGATAATGCTTTCCAGCGCATCGCCTCTATAACTCTCCACTCTTGAAAACCCAAACTCCCTCTCCCTCCAAAACAATGTCAGAGTACCATCCACCGCAACAAACAGCAGACAACACGCATCATCCTTCGCCGCTTCTTCCACCTACAGTCGGACACCACCATCAGGGATATATTTCCCTGCCCATAACAATCAGGTTTCCGGAGAGACCATTTCCTCTGCTGCTCCTTTGTCAGGTTCCTCCGCTCCCCACCCCCACTCCCTCACCAGCCTACCCACCACTCCTGGCACCTTCAAATGCCACCACAGGAAGTGCAAAACCGATAGCAATATTTCCCCCGAACCTCTGCCCAAGGCCCAAAAGGATCATTTCACATCTGGTATAAATTTACTTGCAGCTCCACACATTTGTGCCCGTCGATCCCGATGTGGACCCCTCGACATTTGGGAGACAGGATGCCAACTTATGGACCGTTTCAGATAATATCTCTGGGACAAAAGGATCAACTAACCCAACCGCCCAATGGCCTTAAACTACAAATCTCCCTCGGTTGGCATGGTGGCTCAGTGGTTATCATTGCTGCCTCACGGTGGCAGGGACCATGGTTCAATTCCAGCTTTCAGTGACTGCCTGAATGCGGGTTTCCCCCAGGTGTTCCGGTTTTCTCCCACAACCCGAAGATGTGCAGGTTCGGTTAATTGGCCGTGTTAATTTGCCAGGAGTTTTCAGGGATGTGCAGGCATGCTGCAGTAGTCAGTTCTAAATATAGCTTACAGGAATGGGTTTCCATGGGGTCCGGTGCGGAGTGATGGTGTGAACCTGTTGGGCCGACGACCTGTTTCCACACTGTAGGAATTCAAAGTCAAACTGCCCCACACTATCAAGGATATGCAGTTCCTTGGCCACCTCCACCGCCAAAATTTGAGCACCCGACACCTGGAGAAAGAACTCTTCACATTCCACCTTGGGAAGAGATGTACATGTTTTTGCAAATGAAAGGACTGATTTGGGATAGTCGAAATGGGTTTGTGCGTGGGAAATCATGTCTCATTAACATGATCGAGTTTTTTTTTGGTGCAGTACCAAAGGGGATTCTTGAGGAAAGAGCGTTAATCAGTCTTGTCTAGCAAGGTTTGCCGTGGCACAGTGTGTGGTATTGAGGTGTACCGTTGCCTGATGGCTGGACAGTTTGCTTGAACAATGATCTTTTGAAGGTTTTGCAATTGATTAAAGGCAAGAAGTGAAGATACAGGGAATATCTTGTCGAGATGCTCATCGTCATCGACAATATATTGCAGACTGCAAAGTACATGGCATGGTCCCTCCACTCCCGGGATGTACTGGATGACAAAGTGGACACTATCAGTCATATCCTGTATCTGTTTTTGAAGGGACCATCACAGATTTCCATTGCGGCATACCAGAACTTGTGATCAGTATCACGTCCAGCTCTTATGTCGGCTTCCTTCAGCTCCTTCAGTTGTTCGCCACTTTCCTCCTCACCTGTACAGTTCTGAGTGTGCATACGGCTTGCCCGTAGGGCATGCCTTTTTAAATTTATGTTTAAAATAGTAGCTAGAGAAGTACGACATCTTGCGGTGATCCATAGGCCTGCTGTAGAGTGAGGTACTGAGTTGTTCGTCCTTGATAAAGATGCTTGTGTCAAAGAATGATATTGATTCTAAACAGTAGTCCGTGTTAATTGTGTGGTGGGATGGAACTTGTTTTCCCGCAATGTCGTTGATTCAGGCCCTCCTCACTATGTGTTCAGATGGATAAAGTGTCGTCTATGGATCTGGTGTGTCTCGTTGATGGGAGGCCCTGTGCAGCATTACGTCTTTTTCGACATTGTGCATGACCATTTGGCATTTGGGACTGTAAACGTGGTCCCATGCCGCTCTATGTGTCTGGATGAAGCATTGGCTGTCGAAGGTTTAGATGCTCTGTTCGAAGGTGAAGCGAATTGGTTGTCGGATTTCACTGGGAGATTAGTACTTGTTGGTTTTGAGTACTGAGTCTATTTCAGCTATATCGTTGTCAAGGAGGATGCTGGTGCAGATGGCCAAAACATAAATTATGACGAGGAATGTTCTTCGTTTGGGTAGTCTGTGGGTGTGAAGTTACTATAGCAAATCTGTCGTGTTGCAAAAGAAGCTGGCGCCCCCCTGTACCGTCGGTTTCAAGATGGGCTTGACCTAGTCGGAGACGTTCTCACACAGAATGCTATTAAATGATACGATGGGAAATCTCGGTGTTTGGGATTTGCGCATCTTTAGAAGTTGCCGAAGTGAGAAGTATGGGGCAAAAAAGTGTGTCGTGTACTCAGGACGACAACATCAACAATCTTGATCATTCTTTTGACTTCACGAGTATATTCTTTCATCGTAGGTTGAAAGTCGATTTTAGTGTTCCTGTTTGAAAGAAATTCTGGAGTATACATGTTAAAAAATCAAAACCGGCATTCTGACTGATGAAAGACTTAACAACAATCTCGTTTGTTCATTCAACTTCTCAATCCTGCTAAAATGTAACAGAAAGACGCTGTGGAGCCTCTTGACTCTGGGATAACGAATCAGGAGGAGGCCATTCAGCCTCGAAATAAATTTGCACGGGATCAGGAGAGCATTCGTTGACTCCAGGCCGTTAAAAATGAAGAAGAAGAGGGCATTCAGCCTCGTGAGTCTATTACCCAGGAGCAGTGGGGTGCCATTCGGCCAATTGAGTATTTTGCAGTCGAGCAAAATGAGAACCTCCAGCCTCTCAATGCGTTAAACAGGAAAGTGAAGAGGCATTCAACCTCTCGTGTGTGGTACAGAGAAAATCACTCAGCCATTGGCCTTTCGACTGGGTCAGACAGGAACAGGTAGAGAACATCAGGATCTCATGCCTGTTAGAAAGGAAGAGGAGGAGCCCATTAACGCTTTGGTTCTATTACAAGCAGCAGTCGGTTGCCGGTAAGACACTTCCGTCTTTTATACAGGAACTGGAGGAAGTCATTTACAAATACATAGCAGGAGGAAATTCAACGTCACGATCCTCTTGTGCATGTACAGGAAGAAGCTGTTCAGCCTCTCAAGCTATTTACATAGGTAGAGAATGAGGCTATTCGGCTTCTATAGTCTGTAATGTCGGCTCAAAATACGGCCATTCAAACCCTCGGGTATACTACTCAGGAACAAGAGGAGGTCATTCAGCCTCTCGATCCTTGTATATATCATGACAGCAAGTTATTAGTACCACAGGCCTGGACTGAAAGGACTGCAAGAGTGAATTCAATTGCAAAATACGACACATGGAGATATTATGGATTCATCAACGTATTGGTTGAGTCATAACAAAAAGCAAGGATGTCATTCAGACGCTTGAAAATGTTCTCTGAAACCAGGAACAAGCATTATGCCCTATGGAGATTAAAGACTGAGAAAAGCTGGAGGTCTTGCTGCCAATCAATTCCATTACACAGGAGCAGCAGGGGACTATTTATTTTCTCAAACTTGGTTGAAATCAGCGGAAGTGCATACTTCAACGATTTTAACTGAATTCATAAGGAAACGTAGAGATCATTCATCCTTGCAATTGTGACCCCAGCGCAAAAACAGGTCAGTCAGGTCACAATGTTATCTTACAACGTGTGATGATACTCCTTCAACAAGGTTCTTCTTTTTCCAGAGAAGTCATAAACGCAGCTTTGCCAAGCTGACTGTTTGGGAGTGTTTTAGGGTCAATGTGAGCATAGCGAAAAGATACTTCATCAGCCATCCAACATTCAGGTTGCCTTTTTTCTAACAAAAAACGAATACACTTTTATACTGAAATGTGAGTTGACATGTCTCAAAGCTCAGCTTTTATGGCATGGTTTTGTCTGGGGTTTAGCAGTCTGGCTGCTCACTGAAGGCAGTCAGTCTGTATTGATGTTGCTTCTCTCTAAGAAGCAAATCCATCCCGACCCTTTCTCTCTGAGATCTCTCCTGTAAGAGCCTGTGTTTATGTTTTTTTCATTTTTTTTTCCCAAGGGTTGATAATGGGGCTTATTGCAATTACTTGGAACTGTATCATTAAACTGAGTTAAAATGTTGAGTTTTCAGATTTTCAGTCATTTTATATTGGACTCTCTTTTGTTGGTGTTCCATTGCATCATGCTGTAAATAAATCATTTTCTGTTTTGCACAAAGTGCTTTGACCAACTGCATCATTCCAGGAATACGCACTGCACACCTGCTTAAAACAATTCGCAAAGTTAGGGTCTGGGTATTCTTGAAATGTTTTGAGCGGGTCTTACCCGGGCCATCAACAAAACAAGAGAACTGTTTGCGTGTGGCAAATGTACGAATACGCGAATAATGTACATGAGTAGGTTTTATTCTGGTCCTTGACCTTGCTCCACTATTCAAGAAGTGAATGGAGGAAATTTTTGTCGTGTTAGTTCCATATTTCTCCACTCCCACAGCGATTCCATTTGATCCGAGTGAAAGCCTCGGCTTCAGGAATATTGAGTGTTGTTTTCACCGTTCTCTTGCAAAAGTGTTTCAAACATTCATAACCTTCCGGGAGAGGAAGAAGTCGTCATCTCCAACTTAAATGGAAAATCCTTTTTTTCCCCCTTCAAGTGTCACATCGGTCGAGTCTAACTCTCAGGATTAATTACTGCTGCATTTTGGGAAAGCAAGTCTTTGCACGACTTATAAACGTAATGGTAATGTCCGAGGGAGTGTTGCTGAAACAAGAAACCTTGGACAGCTGGTTCATAACTCCTTGAAAGTGGAGTCACAGTTAGATAGGATAGTGAAGAAGGTGTTTGATATGCTTTATTTTGTCAGTCAGACGACAGAGCACAGGAGTTGGGAGTTGAAAAATCTTCAGGGCTTATGCCTGAAACGTCGATTTTCCTGCTCCTCGGATGCTGCCTGGCCTGCTGTGTTTTTCCACCACCACATTTATCAACTCTTGTACTCTGGCATCTGCAGTCCTCACTTTCTTACAGGAGTTGAGAGGTCATGTTGCGCGTCTGCAGGACATTGGTTAGGCCACTGTTGGAATATTGTGGGCAACTCTAGTCTCCTTACTATGGGAAAGATGTTGTGAAACTTGAAAGGATTCAGAAAAGATTTACAAAGATGTTGCCAGGGTTGGAGGATTTGAGCGATAGGGAGAGGCTGAACAGGCTGGAGCTGTACTCCCTGGAGCGTCGGAGGCTGAGGGGTGACCTTATAGTTGTTTACAAACTTATGAGGGGCGTGGATAGGGTAATTAGACAAAGTCTTTTCCTAGGATCGTAGAGTCCAGACCGAGAGGGTATAAGTTTAGGAAGAGAGGGCAAAGATATAAAAGACACCTGAGGCTCAACGTTTTTTTCACGCAGAGGGTGGTATGTGTATGGAATGAGCTTCCAGAGGATGTGGTACAATTGCAACATTGAAGGGGCATTTGGATGGGTAAATGAATAGGAAGGATTTGGAGCGATACGGGCCGAATGGTGGCAGATGGGACTAGATTGGTTTGGGATATCTGATCGGCGTTGACAGGTTGGACCGAAGTGCCTGTTTCCATGCTGTACATCTCTATGACCCGATCACTAATTGGGAACAAGTATTACATTTAGAAAGTGTTGATTTGGCTGTACAGTATTTATGTGAACTCTCATGCAGGGCATATTACACAACTGTGTTTCCTCTTTGAAGACGCTAAATTATTGCATTGGCAACAGCTCAGCAATGTTTCACATGACTGATTCCAATGACTGAAGTATTAACGTCTGAGGAAAAGATAAACAGTTTGATCCAAAACGAATTTGGGGGTTATAAAAATGAAAAATGATATTCTCACAACATGGCCCTGAAGCCGATAACAATAGAGTAGGGTATGCAGCGCCAATACGTGTTATGGAGCAGCAGGATGAGTCCAATTAACCTGCTTATTTATATAACACAGGAAATATTAGAGGCCACAAAGTCACGAGAGATCTTTGCACTCGAATTAGAGCACGCCATTCTGACCATTCAGCCTTTAGAATAGGACTTGGAGGAGGATGTGAAGGCACATTATAGCTTTTTAAAGGAACAAAGGAGATATTTCATACCAAGGTTTCTGTTGTATGGGAACAGCAGAATACAATCACTTCCTACATTCAATTTCTGGGACGTGAGAGGAGACCGTTCAGTATCATGAGCTGATTAAGCAGGATTTTGAGAAAGCCCTTCAGTCCCTCAATATGTTATATAGCAAAAAAGAAAAAAAAAATAGATAGCACATGTCTTACGCCTCTTAATCATGGACAAGAAAGAGATAATCACACACGAAGGACAAAGCCGTAGGAATATGAGGAGGACATGCAGCTTCACAATGCACTAAAATAAGAATAAAATGAGACTATAAGGCTAGAGAAACCTTTGCAATGAGAGCAGAACTTTTGTCTCATTTGTCTGCAACATAGGAATTGGAATAGAGTGTAGAGGTTATAAAGAGGAAGGATGTAAGAATAAACAAGCTAACGGGGGATTTTTAAAATAAAAATGACAAAATATTGCGATTGACAGCAAATTTCTAGTATCCATTTATAAGGAATTAATAACAGGGTGTTTGCAAATCAAACAGCAATCTATCAGAGCAGCAAGGTGTTTGAAGCGCATATCTTGCGCGATTAAAAACTCGATTTGTGTAAATATGTGCCAAGCCCACAGGATAATGGCAATCCTCCAGATGCAGTCTTACTGAACTTTCAAAAGGCATTGGGTAATATACGACGCAACGAATATTATGAAAGGTAAGATTAAATAATCGGTTTGGATAGAGAACTAGCTAACCAACAAAATGCAGAGAAACGGGAAATATGAGTCTTCTGTTTGGCAAGATGTAGCTCGTGAGGTGTCACAGGGTTTGATCTTTATGCCGCAAGTATTTTCAATTTAAATTAATGATTTGCTTTAGGGGTCAGAAAATGATGTGACCAAATTTTCAGATGTCTCTGAAGAGCTAAGTTTCAAGGAAGTAATCAGGATTCTACAATTTTGGTGATGGAGCCAACATTTCGCTGCATAATATCATCCATATTGTTCAGATGATTAAAAAGGAAGCTTGTTATCAAAATGAAGTAAAATTTTAGAGACCGCCGTTACAGAAGGATCTGAATGTCCTCGTCCATGAATTATAGGAAACTAGCATGCTGGCTCAGAAATAACAAAAAAGGAAGGCAAACAGAATTGTCACATTCATTCAGAAAGGAAAAAAATGCAGTTGGGAAGTCGGTTCAAATATGCAAGGCATGAAGGAGACTGCAGCGGGAGTACTGTCTGCAGCATTGATGAGGAGGGACCTAGTTGCATGGCAGACAGTAGAGAGATCGGTTTCAGGGGTAAGAGTCTGTTTTATGAGGAGAGGTGGAGCGGTTCAATCCTGTACTCTACGGAATATTGAAGATTGTGAGCAGACATAACTGAGGTATGTAATGTTATGAAGTTGAAGGCGTATACTATATCTTTAAGAGAGAGTCAATGCAGTTGTGAACGGGGCGATAACACTCACCTGTGGTATGGCTGGATGCTATCTAAGAGAGTACTGGAAAATTGGAAGTGCGTAACATTTGACTAGGAGATGGATACCTGAGTTTGCCGCTGTCTTGACTACCATTAGATTTAACCAATCAGTTTATATTATGCTACAATATAATAAAACCCAATCGAGATTGTATTTTTTTCTTTTTGCTAACTTCACATAAATGAGAGGATAATATGCTGAGGATAGAATAATGAGGAACTTTGAAAATTGGAGAAAAACCAATCAACATCAACACAGATGCAAGAAGATAGGAAACACTTGCTCCTGAAGGTACCTATCCATATGAATTAAACTGGCATTAAAAAGAAAGAAAACAACCCGGGGGTTCCGCAGCCAGAAGAAGAAAGATACCGAAGATAACATCCGCTGTATCGTTTGGAAAGTAAGTTTTCATAATTTCAATATCGGTCTTATTGGAATAGCATATTGTTATCAAGTTGAGGGCAGGCAATAAGAAGTTAAGAGAAAGGGATTGAGATTTCTACATAGTCGCTGTTTAATGTTCAATTTTTGACATAAAGCATACATTTCTTTAAACAGCGTAAATTGGGAGTTCTCCGTCACTCATATTTTAACAGATTACGAGGCGAGGTGAGCTTTCTTGGGCGTTTGGATTAAGTCACAGAGAGTTTCCCCGACATGCCATAAAACTGGCGGCTCAAGTCCGAAATGTGAACGGCTTTCGACAGATCCAGTGTAAAATGCGGACAGATTTGAGTAGATGTGTGATACGGCACTCACCAGCATACTTAAACAATTGGCAGTTAGCGCTCTACTTGTTTACATAAGACAGATGTTCATTTAATTTCGGTATCCTATGGTTATAAATTAAAATTGAGGGAATAGGCTCTTAAGATTGTGCAGGAGGGTCTGTGGTTTGAAGATGCTGCCAAAAGTTTCTTAGAAAATTTAGAAAATCAGAGGAAGGGCAAATATTTAGAATAAGCAAATCGGTTGGCATTGGATGAAATCGGGGCGAAAGAAAAGCTGAAATTGTAAGATTGTTGATCAAGCGCGTAGATATATCAAAGAAAGAGACACATACAGTGGAATTAGAATGAATAACTTCAATAATAATTGATGCATATTGAGTTAGAAGGTTAAGATAAAGAAAGAGACAGAGAAGATCCAGGAAGAGAGAGAAGCAGAGAAGCAAGACAGAGAAAATAAGAGGGGAGAAAGAGAGATAACGGAAAAATAAAGGGAGAAAAGTTCTTACCTTATCAAACAGAGAGAGAGGAAAGCAGGGAGAAAGAGAGAGATCACTTGAATTTCAAGTTAGTCAGTAAAGTGAAGGTTTCAGGGTGGAGATGAAGAGAGGATTTAGTGATACATCCAAATATGTCAAAACGTTGACAAATGCTGATGAATAGATGCCCAATCGTGTTTTATTTAATTTGACAAGTAGCAGGGCAGATGGAGTGGTCATGAAAATTGTGCGTAATCCTTATTGAGACTAATCTGGTCGACAGAGAAAATGGGATATACGCACCGCTGACAGGTGCACAGTCAAGAGATTATGCATTTGTCAAACAGGCAATTTTGTGTGCTTGTGAATTTCAACCAGAAACGGATAGTCAGCAGTTCAGAAACAGAAAGAATGGACCAAGTCTGAATTATGTTGAGTTTGAAAGAATGAACCACAGAAGAACGACGAGCTATTCACAGAATTGAGCGGACGAGCTATTCACAGAATTTGACAGAAGAGAGCGGAACATAAAAATAGATGAGACCTACGAGGTTCTAAGAGAGATCATTTGGCTGGATACTCATTCCCAGGGAAATACATTCAATCGTGGAATGTTGAATACAACGAAACACGACAAAAAATGCATTTTGGAATGTCCACGATGAAACCTCGAAAAAAGAGATACTTTGATTTTTTTTTCATTAGACAGTCTCTACCAGATGTTCATTCTAAACTTCCACAGCACCTTGGAACCGCTGACAGATTCATTAAAGAAAAACATAAAAAAATAAAGAACAGAACTATGACAGGAGACATTTGAGAATTTAAAATCAATATAGACCACAGCAACAGGTTGAGCTACAGCAAGTTTTGAAAACCTTCAAAGTTGAAATTGATACGAGAGACATACGAGTTGCAGCTATACCGCTCCAGGAATATATATATGGATTTCACCGGCCACTTGGCTATTTTTGAAAGAAATACAACACCCACAAGAGAAAATGCTCTACAATCGAAACATACTTTTACAGTTTGGTACTGGTCTTCCAACAATTTGTCGTTTATGTGACGAAACGTTTTAGAGAGAGAGTTGTGCATGCCGAACACAATGGTCTTACATTCATGGAAAGACTTGAACAGAAAAATATGAGACTATTTTGTTGGCATCATATACTACGAACGTTTAATTTAGAAGTTGTACATTTTGTGATTAGTACAAATGAGACAGAAGATGCATTATAATGGATTGAAAGAAAGAATATATGGATAAGGTTGGACAGAGTCCAACGTCAGTACGCAGAAACGATTATGAACTTGGATAAAAGACAGATGTATTTCATGTAATAGGATTAGGACTTAGAAGAGAACCAAAATCGTCTTTTCATTATAATGGTTCATTTTTTTCTTAAGGTGTGGGGTGCTATGAAGTTGAAGTCACGGTACTTTAGAGAAAGTGAATGTTTTTCCAAGCCGAGAGATTACATGCCCCTGTGATATGAACTAGTGCACAGTCTCAGAGTGCACTGGAGCTTTGAAAATATGCGATATTTGGCTGTGAAATGGACACCAGAGTCGCTTGCTGTTGTGATAACAATTTGAGTTTATACCAATAGGTTTAACTTATGTCTCAGGATACTAAATTCCAATCGAGTTTGAATTTCTTGTTCTACCAACATTAAACCAATGTGACAATCTGATGCTGGCCATACAATAATGAAGGCATTTTGAAAATTGAACAGAAGACTAAAGAAATTAGGAAACCTTCCATCAAAGATACATTTTCACATAAAACTTGTTGGCAGCAATACGAAAGAAGACGGCCCAAGGAGATCCCAAGTTTGAAGCCAAAAGACACTGAAGGCAACAGCCACAGTGTGGTTTTGAAATTAAGTTGATACAATTTTAGTGAGTGTATTATTGGAATAGAATTTTATTATAGAGCAGGAGGTTGATAATGAGCAGTTAAGCAAACGGCGCTTACGGCTATGAATACTTGTAGATTACTGTCCACTTTTCATGTTAAATCGTGGAATTTAGGAGTTCTATATCGCTCATACTTTAACAGATTTTAAGCCGAGGTGAACATTTCTGGGTGATTGGTTTAATTAACAGAAGAGTTAACCGCCGTGCTGTAACAGTATGATGCAAAAGAAGACTGACAATGCAAACATACAGAGAATGTTTCTCAACGTGGGGTAATCTAGAACAAGACATGGTAGGTTTTGGATAGAGTATAGCATATTTAATGCAGGATGATGAGAAATTACTTCTGTGAAATATGGATGAATCTGTGGAATTTACTATGGTCGTGGTCAGGGACTACTAGGACACTAGATAAATGAAGGTTCTGGACAAATAACAGCAACGTGGTGTTGAAACTGACATGAGCTCAAGCATGATTGCATCAAATTTGGGAGCAGGCTCGAGGTGCTGAATAGCTCGTCGTTCTTATTTTCAGATATCTTTTTCTGGAACATGCAGTCCATCAAATGTGCGTTACAGGAATTGGGGAAAGATTGTTTATTAAACCAGAAGCAGCCATTAGGGCTAATTCAGTCTTTGTCAGTTTGACAGAACATACCTCAGTGCAGTCAGACAGTGATCAGCGTGAGGTCTCCACGTATTTGCAATCTGTATCAATAATTTGAAAGAGCAGAAGCAAATTGTATAGCAACTAAATTTGACGAAGACACCACAGGAAGTATGAAATTAAATTATCAGGAGGAGGTAGAGAGTTTTTAAATGGATAGATACATGTTCAGTTGATGAGCAGCAAGTTGGCATATGGACCACGATGTGAATTAATGTGAACCTGTCAATTTTTCATCAAGAATGGCAAGCAGAAGATCAGAAAAATGGAGAAATAAATTACAGGACTTAGTGTAACAGATTGTGCTAAAGCGTCTCTTCCCACCAGTTCAGACATTGAAAGTGTTGCGCCACATTCCTGATGGTCTGTTCACTGATGTTCCCAGTGGCCCCTTCGCTCTCAGTACACACAGGAAATGTTGACGTTGTTGAGGGCGGTGGTAAGTGGTGACGCGGGAGGTTGTTTTGATTTGTGCATCAAAGGGTTTTTCTTTATCCGAGATGCCATCATTTATTTCTAAGTGGAGGCCCGAAGATGGGAACGGCTGACTGATTTACACGAAAAAGATTGTGACTGCTGCCCAGACAGATTGTATTCATCAAATTGATTGCTGTGCATTGTCACTGTCCAACAATAACAGCGTGAGAGTTCCTTCCTCAATCACACCACATTGAAATGGGGCCGTGCGAAGCCTTGCACAGGATTGCAAATCCCACTAAACTTGGAAACAAAGTATACATTCGGCAGTTCATTCCTGAGCGAACACCAACTGATATAAATGTCCTTCATCACATGATAAATACATCATCTTTGATGTACTGGAAAATGAGGGTATGTACCGTCTCCTTCCTGGGAAGTTCAGGATCATGGATGATGAATAATTATGTGGTCTTAACAAAACTGGAACCATGTCGTACCCCTGGTGTAAAGCTGCAGGTTGCATTGAAGGAATTGACGCTAGTCTGCGTTCAGGGTCACCTCACACAATGTTCACACTTCGGTGTAGTTAGTAATCTGAACTTGGCAAACTCTTATATCTGAACTGGTCTGAGTAACCCCTCCAGTGCAACATATCCTGCAATCTATCTGCATATATATACTTTTCGTGAAAAGTTTACAGTTTCTGATTAACCATTTTCTGGCAAAACCCGATTTGGTTGGGGCACACTCCTCATTCCTATCCCTCACTCACCCCTTACATGCACTCACTCCGTGGTTGCGCAGCTTTCCCTCTGATGCCTCTGCTCCATTTGTTCTTCACGGTGAATTCCCAGATGCTTTCACTACTGTCCCTCTGCTCTGCCCTGAGTAGGGTCAGCAAACCCTCAGGTATAGGCGAATGTCTGAAGCAGTTCACAGTGCAAACTCCAGCAAAACATTCCCTATATTTCCACTAATGTTTCAATACCAGGAGTCGGTCAGTAGGTGCTCCGTGGAAAGTTAGATGCTTCGTCCTTTACAAAGAATGCACGAGAAGCTTCCTCGTGTTCCTGACTGCACGATCGGCTGAGTGGGACAAGCACAGGCATGCAGTTGACACCCACAGACAAAGTTTCAAAGACGTGAGACAAAGCCACAGAAACTTCCCTGTTGAAGATGCTAAACACATGGGAAACACGAGGAAGTGTGTCAACAGCCTGAAACGCACCATTGCATTTTTTCTGAGCTTCACAACTCCAGTACTCAATGTAAAAATGAGTCAAAAACCAAGATACTGTAAAGATGCAGAGGGATATTCACAATTAAGACGCATATAGACAATTCACCAATCGATGATTTGTTGTGGAAAATTAGGAAAGGAGACAGGGAAGTAAGAATAACTGAGGAAATAAAGCCGTTGGAGGGTGACAATCACAAGAACGCAAAATTGAATAAGAACATTGCACGATCAGTTGAAATGGTCCGTTACGTCAAGTTCTCAAAAGTCCTTATAGAAACACCATAGACGCCATCAAGAAGGCAGGTTAAACTTAATAACTGGCAGGGTTTTGGACAAGTGAAAGAGATTGATTGAGGGTTGTTTCATTGATTGTTTGAATGACAGCCAAGCATATGCAGCGTTTGACACCATGCCAATGCTTTGATCAGTTAACAGGACTATCTAGCCAGCATGTGGAATATTGGAAGTTTTTGCCAGTGATTTGCGATCATACTTTCAAATAATGACTGCCGAGCTGGGAAAAATTGTAACCCATACTGCAGGCGCCACTAAATAGAGCTCATGAACATTTATGTATCTATATCTGCACTGCACCCATTCAAGGCAGAAGAAAGAGAGAGAGAGAGACTGTGTGTGTGTGTGTGTGTGTGTGTGTGTGTGTATGTGTGCGCGTGCCCGCGAGCGTGTGTAGCGTGTGATGGATTGGTTAGATGTGAAAGTCATTGTTTGAAAGAAAACACACATGTAAGAAATCAGTTTAAACTTAACAACTGGCAGGGTTTTGGTCATGCGAAAGAGATCGAATGAGGGTTGTTTCATTGATAGATTGAAAGACTTGCTTTGGAATATTAAAAGAAGGGCATTGTCCGTCTGAAAAAGAATATAACTACATCAGTGTGGATTGTAATGACGGATTGATGGGTTTTTTGTGAGTTTGAAGTATTGCATCAAAATTCTTTCTGAGATTTCGAATTGGGAATGTTAACAACAGCAGATTATTGGCATCGTGAATCGTGAGCCCTTCCTGAAAGAGGGCTCATGCCCAAAACGTCGATTCTCCTGGTTCTTGAAAGCTGCCTGACCTGCTGCGCTTTTCCAGCAACACATTTTCAGCTCTGATCTCCAGCATCTGCAGTCCTCACTTTCTCCATCATGAATCTGTATTTCGCACCTCATATTTCGAATACAGATGGTTTGAGCCACTGACATATAGTCTGGATGTGCCAGAAGTTAAAATTTTTATTGGTCACGGTACAGTGTCAGGATTCAGCTCATGGCAAACGGATTATCACACATGTGATTCATCTGTTTCAGCCTCAGATAGTGCCCAGACATTAGATGAAGTCATACGGAGAAAGTTAAGTTTGTAATAAAAAAGAAGAGAGTGAACTCAGTGCTCCAAATATTTAAATGACGGTAATACAATGAATGGTGGTTCACAGCTGAAACAAGACACTTCCTGGACCGAAGAGGAAAAGAGTAATTGAACAAAGTCACTGATGCTGTTCGAACTGGTTTGTGAAGTGGACACCTGGTTTCAAAGTATCAGAATGATAATAACATTGGCAAGCAGAGTAGAGGATCTGAAAATAACTGGAATGCAGTTGAACATGATTTGTCGAAGTAATACGTGGACAACGAGATTCACCAGGAACATCAACGATAGCCTGGACAGGGCAGGAAACATTTCAAGTCGACATTTCAGCTACACTGCTAATGACATCTGCTGTTACGTAGAAAGAAAACAATTATTCCTGGATAATCTCCTATGCATTGTTGCAATATTCCAGTCCGATATTCTTAGATTATGTTCCGTCCTTCCTCTCCATCTCCAGTTGCCAGAGCATTTGGACTGATTAAGAGAAGCAAATCTGTTAATAATCTTTAACAAAACTGAATTCGGGAAAGCAGAGGTGACGTTCTTGGGACATAACATTGGTCAAGGTCGGTTGACTCCAAGGAATGGAAAGAAGAAGGCCATCGAGAAATTTCCACGCCCAGAATCAAAGAAAGTGTTAATTTGATTTTTGGGACTCAACGGAATCTTTCGAACGTTTGCTCAAAACATCAGCAGAGTCAGGACACTATTACCAGATGTGTTGAAGGAGAACAGAAAGTTTCGTCGGACAGAACAATGCTAGGAGGCATTAGACAGTTTAAAAACAGTATTAACCACCGAAATACATCAATTTTTCTGAAAGCCTTTAAGTTTGCCATCGATGCTGGTGACTTAGGAGTTAGAGCTGTATTGCTACAGAAAGTTGATGCTGGAATTGAACTGTCAATAAGTTACTTCTACAAAAAACCTCAACACCCAGCAGAGGAAATACTCAACGGTGGAAAACAGGCAATGAGTTTGGTACTGTCCATAAAATGTCTTAACGTTTATGTAACAAACAGTGTGTCGGATACGGATGTGTACACAGACTACAATCTGCTTAGATTCTTAGAACGCTTTAAAAACAACAATACGAGAGCATTTCGTTGAGGCCTTATATTATAAACGTTTAGTTACAAATCGTACATCTTGCGGGTTGTACGAATATAACACTAAATGCATTATCGCGCATTTTATTGATGCATTATGGATGGGATTAGGGTCTATTCAATGTTTTATATGTACGTTGGAAGAAGTTAAGATGAACTTTGACTAATGTCATATGTATGTCATGGTAATATCATTAAGGAATAGAAAAAAATTCAGACATCTTTTCGTTATGATGGAAGGTGTTATGAATTTGGAGGTGTGTACTGTACTTTAAGGAGAGTGAAAGCTGGCACAGTCCACGAAAAGCACAGCGTGCACTGAAACATTAAAGATGTATGATATGGTTCTGAAACAAATTGCTGAGCGTAGTTGATATGTTACACAACAAATTCAAATCCGGCCAGAGAGTATAAATTATGCTCCAAGATACACAACTGTGAATGAATATGAGTTTTACTGTTTTAATGACAACAAACCAACGAGCCCGTTCGATGTTATTGGGTTATAAAATCAGGCATTTTGGATAGTTCAATAGAGCGGCAAAGAGCACAAACAGACTGTGTCAGCGAAACGACTCTCTGAAAGGTGAGTGTTCATATGAAATCTGTGAAGCAGAAGACCGACGAAAATGAGACAGGAAAATCTGTAGAGCAAGACACAAAGGGACGACCGAAAGATAGCTGGGTTTGAATGTTGATTTTTTTTTGTTAAAATTTATCGGAGTGGAGAACTTTCTTGCTTCATAATATTGTTGCAGTTTGGGAGGTAGATAAATATACCAAAGGAGGTTTACAATGTTGTAAGCATTTTTTAACTTGGAGTTAAAGAATAAATTATTACTTTTTCTTTAATTCGTGGGATTTTGGTAGTTCTTTGTCACTCAATCTTTGACAGATTACGTGGCGAGGTGAGCTTTGCTGTGTGTCTCGTTTAAATTAACCAAAGAGTTTACGCTGAGTCGTAGTACTATTGATAATTGCCCCTTGTCAAATAATTTCAAAAACTTGCGGCATCATTCAGAGCATTAACACTGCTGTTGAGAAATAGGGAGAAGCAATTTTGTATCTATGTGCCTGGCAGAGAAAGATTGCAGAAGGCCATTCAGCCCAAACTATCCTGTTACCATTTGAAGAGGTGGAATTATGGAATGTTGGTAGGTTTTGCAAAGTTACTTGCTCAATCCACCGTGTTACGGCAACTGTACGAGGTTTTACTGTGAGGACAACTGGAGAACATTGTGCTTTTTATGTTTCTGTAACTGAGAAGGGAGCAATCTCCATCAGATGATTTTAATGTCTGCTCATTGTCTACGGATTGTTGTGTTAGTCAATGTATTCAGATCTGTTGAAGGGGAGAGGCGGAGATGTTTCAGCCTCTCTATTGTGTTGCAGGGACAGGAAGAGATCATTCACCTTCTGGAGCATATAACTGGCGCACAGGAGAAAGTCATTCCACCTCTCGAGCCTATTATACGGGAACTGAAGGAGGCCATTCAACCTCGTGATTCTATTAAACCGATACAGGCTTAGATTGACAGGCCTCTGCAGTTTGTAACAGTGCAACACGAGAAGGGTATTCACCCTTTCGACTCTTACACTCAGTAGGAGGAAGTGGATATTCATCCTCTGACATCTCGGTAGAATGATAGAATACACACAGGGACTGCTGTTCACTATAATATACACAGGTACAAATGTCCACTGTGGGAAGGATGCTAATGCTCTTAGGAAGGATAGAAACTTATACAGCAGGGGCCTGCGACCCTGAATTGTATCTCCAGTATTCAAGAGGCTGAGAGGAGCGAAGTCATGAATAAAGCTTGAACGTCGCAGGGGTTTACTGGCAGGTGGGAAGGTGGTTGGAAGTGTGACTAGTTCAACGGTAGGTATATCTGGAATAAGGTCGTGAACCTGCATCATGGATTGGTACCTGAGAGTTCGATGGCGTGGTCACTTCCGAGATATGGATAGAGCAGGAACAGGAATACCTGCTGCAGTTTCCAGGATTTCGATGTTTCAGTAAGAACAGGGCAGATGGTCAATGAGGAGGAGGCGTGGCACTGTTACTTAAGGACAGTATTACAGTGGAAGAAAGGACATTTGATGAGCAATCGTCCATCGAGATGTTGTGGACTGTGGTTAGAAACAAGATAGGAGAGGTCACCGTGTTGGGCGTTTTCTATCGGCCTCCGCAAAGTTTGCAGACATGTAGAGCAAATAATTGCAAAGATGATCCTGGATAGGAGCTGAAGTACAATGGTAGTTGTTGCCGGGTAATTTAACTTTCCAATTAATGATCGGAAACGCTGATGTTCGAGTTCCTTCGATCGGTAAGGTTTTGTCCAATGTGTGCATGAGGGTTTCCTGACAATGTATGTATATAGGCCAACAAGAAGCGAGGACACATTGGATCTGGCACCGAGTAATGCATCGGGCCAGGTGTTAGATTTGGAGGTACGGGAGCACTGTGGTGATAGTGACCAAAATTCGGTTCCGTGCACTTTAGCGATTGAAGGGATAGGGATTAATGTTTTTTTTCTGGGGGCAAGGCAATCATGATGTGAATTGCAATATGGAGGATGCATAGGATGGGAAAGGAACTTGCAGAGGATGGGCACAACTGAAATGTTGAGCTTGTTCAAGGAATAACAAATGCGAGTCATTGATAAGTATGTTCCTGTCAGATAGGGAAGAAGTGGTGGAGCGAGCGAACCGCGGTGCACTAAAGAAGTTGAATCTCTTGTCATGCGAAGAAGGACGTTCATGTAAAAGTGAAACCAGAAGGCTCAGTTATGGCTCTTGAGTGTTACAAGTTAGCCAAGAAGGATCTAATGAGACAGCTAAGAAGAGCCAAGAGGAGACATGAGAGGTAGATGGCAGGTAGCCTTAAGGAAAATCCTAAACCTTTCTGTCGATATGTCGGTTCAAAAAAAAAACGCCTAAGTGACATTTTAGGGACTATCAAGGAAAGTAATGAAACTTTGTGAGTGGAGTCGGAAGAGTTAGAAGAGGCGATAAATGAATATTTTTCGTTAGTATACAATCAGTAAGAAGGCCATGCATGTTGTCAATGAGAATATTGAGGCACAATCAGACTAGATCGGATTGACGTTCATAAGGATGAGGCATTAGCGACTCTGGAGCGTGTGACAATAGATAATCCCCTATGCCAAATGGGATTTTACTTCGGAGTTTCTGCGAAGCTGTGGGGAGGTGGGAGATTGTAGAGCCTTTGGCTTTAAGCATTATGCAATAAATATCGGCAGGAATGGTGCCAGATGCCGGGGGATACTGAATACTGTCCCCTTGTTGAAGAAGGGGAGTAAAGACAGCCCTGGTAATGAGAAACCAGTGAGACTGACTTCACTTGTGGGTAAATTCTTGGAAAGGATCAAATATGATAGGATTTATAGTCACCTAGAAATGAATTATTTGATTAGGGAGAACCAACACCGTTTTGGGAAGGGTAGGTCGTGCCTTACAAAACTTATTGAGTTATTTGAGAGGGTTACCAAACAGTCGGATTAGAGTAAAGCAGTTGATGCGGTATATGTGGATTTCGGTAAAGGGTTTGATAAGTTTCAGCATGTTAGGCTATTTCATAAAGTACAGAGGAATGTGATTGAGGATCAGTTAACGATTGGGATAGGAAATTGATTAGCTGATTGGAAATGTTTCTCCTGGAGTTAAGTGACTTGTGGTGGACTGCACAGATCTGTTTTGTTGCCACAGCTGTTCGTCATTTCTGATAACTGACGTGGTTGAGGGTGTGGAAGGATGGTTTATGACATTTTTATATGACACTCAGTTCGGTGGAGTTGTGAACAATGCGGAAGGATGTTGTAGCTTGCGGAGGGACATCGAGAAGACGCAGAGCTGGTACCAGAAATTGCAAAATGGAGACTAATGTGGAAAAGTATGAGTTAATTCACTTTGGAAGGAGAACAGGAATTTACAGCTCGAAGCTAATGTTAAGATTCCTGGTACTGAAAATGAGCAGAGAGAATTCTGTGTCCATATGCACAGATCCCTAAACGTTTCCATCTAGATTGATAACGTTGTTCAGAAGGTGTGTGACGTGTTCGCTTTGTCTTGTAGAATGATTGAGTTTCGGAACTATGATGGCATATCTCAACTGTACAAGCTCTGGTTGCGGTCTCATTTGCATTATTGGGTATAATATCTTGTCACTGCCTTCTGGGAAGGACATCGAAGCATTGGAAAGGGTGCAGAGGAGATTAAGCAGGATGTTGCCTGGCATGGAGATATGGTCTTATGAGGAAAGGCTGAGGGAATTGAGGGTCTTTTCGGTGGAGAGAAGAAAGTGATGCGGTGACAACGGACAAGATGATGAGTGGATTGGATAGCGTGAAGAGGTTTTTCCTCGGATCATGATGGCTGGAACGAGGGGCATAGCTTTAACTTTAGGGATGATAGATGTATTTGAATGGTGATCGGATAAATGTACAGATGAAAATGGGATAGTGTTGGATCAATGGGTTTCAGATCGTTTACAAACGTCGGTACAACGTTGAGGCTGTATTGGTTAAGGTTGCATGTTCTATTGTATATAATTACACTGCGGTCTCCTTGTCAACATGTGAGACCTTGGGACAAGATTTACAGAGCTTTCCTTCAAATCCCACAGTAAAAGGAGAACGGGAATATCTTTCAAACTATACACCCATTTCATGGCTGAACATTCTTTCAATGGACTTTGTATGTCCGTTAATGCGATTAACTATGGGAATTTTAAAAAAATAAGGAACTGCAGTCAAACTTTAAGTCCATTGAACGCGCTTCCCGAATTCAATTAAATGATGGCAGACCCCTTAGCTTCATACAGTACTCCTCTTCTCTCCCCATCTGTTAGGTTTCGATAGATCTATCGACTTGACTCTACTTTATTTTCAGTGTCTTGGATTCCACAGTCTTAAGTGGCAGAGAATTCCCGACGTTCACCCGTCTTTGAGTGAAGCCATTTTTTATCAACTAAATGAAAACTTATCTGCCCATATCCAAGTCTGTGACCTCTTTTTTTTTTTAGATATTTCGCCAGGGAAATCATGATCCTTGTTTCCATTCTAACTCATCCTGACAATCTTTTATATGTTTGACTAAGAACTCCTCGCATTTTCCTGATCCTCATCGAATACAGGTCCAGTCGGCCCAAAGACGTTTCATTGAACGAAACCGTCATCACAAAGATCTGACTGATAATACTTAGCTGTCCTCCTCCAGAGGAAATGCGTTCTTTATTAAATCAGGGAACCATCACTGCCACAATACTGTAGAACATTTAAATGAGTTCACACCTGTACATTACCAGCTCGATAATTTTAATCTCGAACATGATTATTTTTGAAATCATTATCGACACCCCATTTATCTTGCAGTGTTGTTTTCAATGAGTAATACACTCTGACATTCAGATCCATTTTCAAAATTGTGTCTATCCACTTGGCGGTCTCTGTATACAGATTGACTCACCAACGTTATTTTCAATATCGACTTCTAGCTTCAGCACTCACTACCCTGCATTGACCTCAAAGGTCTGCGCAGAACAAAATGAACGAAAGGGACATAAGTAGCTGTAGATCCATAATATTCAACAAACCACTTTGCAAATATTCCACTTCAGTGCTTTGTATGCCGAAAAAAAACACAACGCCATATGTCTCCGAATTGATCTGTACCTGCATAACACTTGCACATTGACTCCACTTGGCCAGAGCATTCTCCTGACCACTGACAAACCCAGTTTTTAGCTGTCAGTCGACTTGGACATATTGCATTTGATTTCCTCAAACATTTGTTTGATATGCTTTGTGAATAGCTCGTGTTCAAGGACTGATCGCTGCCGTCTGACCACGTGCAGTAAACTGCAAAAGCCATTTTCATACATGCCTTCAATATCCATGACTCCACGTGCTTTTACTTATCACACACAGCTTGTGACTGCATCAAATATCTTTGAAAATCCAAATATTTTGTCACCATTGATTCGCCATAATGTATTTACCAATTGGTTTCTCAAATATGATTCGGATATCAAAAATCGTCCTTGAATTTGTCTGCCCCGGTTAATTTGAGACCCAATAATTTCCCAAAACAGTTTCGTTACTAACTTCATTGCATTATCTTTTTTTCTCAACAGACTTGTTTTCTTACTATTTCTGGAAAGATTCATTTTAAATGCTTTCTTCTGCGAAGACAAATCTGTAGTAGTTGCATCATAGTTCTACAATTTCATTGTTTTCCATTCTCTATGCTCCAGTTTTATACTTAAGGAAGCTGCACGTGTTTTCTCTTACGGTCCTCATTGGCATTCATTCAGAAGGTATTAAAATTCATTCGTATAACCATTTTAATGTACTCTCTGGAAACTCAATAATTCCCGTCTTAAACGGCTAAATGATTGTCTTTCGAATGTTATACAATCAGAGATGCATAGATACTGTAATGACAGATATACTGCACGATCTGCATTACTCCTATTTTCCATTATGAAGGCAGCAGCCGTGAATTTTTTAATACTTCAAATGTACACATAATTACGTGAGGCGACCCACAACAATTATTCTCTCAGGAAGTGAATTGCAGAAGCTCACACCCTCTGCTAGAATTACTATCATCAAATTCTCTTTAAATCCCAATCACATAATTACAAAAGGATGCTTCCCTTTTTTTGGCCCTTTGACTAAAAGCAACAACTGCTGTCTATCCACCCTATCAATGTTCCTCATAATCTTATCGGTCTGAATCACGTCCCCATTAGCCTTCCCTGCTCTAAAGTACACAAGTCGAGAGTGTGGTACTGGATAAGCACAGCAGGTCAGGCAGAATCAGAGAAGCAGGCGAGTCGACATTTTGGGCAAAAGCCCTTCATGAGAAAGGACTTCATCAGCCTCCATCAGGCTTTTGCGTGAAACGATGATTCTCCTGCTCCTCGGGTGCTGTCCGACCGACTGTGCTTTTCCAGCATCTGCATTACTCACTTTTTGCAAAGTCCAAATCGGAGCTTATCCAGTCACTCTTCATAACTGATATGCTCCACCCCTTCGAAAATCCTGATGAATCTCATCTGCACCCGCTCCAGTGCAATTGCACATATCGTGTAAGTTGGTGTCCAGAACTGTACATTGTATTTCATCTGTGTCACAACCATCTCCTGTGCAGCTCATTTAATCTATTGCTCTATGAATGAAGGCTCCGCCTATGGTGCCGGATGCCTTCTTAACCTGTCCAGTTACAATTTGGGATACATGGAGAAGCACCTTCTGAGCTTCCTGGTGTTCTGCCATTCATTGAATACTCCCCTGTCTGATTCCTTCTTACAAAGATCATCAACTCATTTTTATCAGGTTTCAATTCCATCTGCCATTGATCTAAAGATGTGATCATTCCATCTATGGCTCCCTGAAAAAGAAGATATACCTGCTCACTGCCAACCACCCGGCGAATTATTGTGTGAAACACAAATTTACTTATCACACTGCCCATTCCCCCTCCCATTCACATCTATATCATTGATAGATACCACAATTATTCAGGGCCACAACACTGACCCTTGCAGTACCCATTGGTCACAGGTATGCAGTCATACAAACAACCATCTATTACCATTGTCAATCTACTGCTGATACTCGATGCTACTTGCAAGTCACGAATTGGTCCGTCCTATCCTCTAGTTATTCTGTTTCACTTGACGATCTTCAGGAATAGCTGAATATTCTCCCTAATTTTGCCGTGAGTAGGTTTCCATTCCTCCATGTTCGTCAATCTCCTCCGAATTTCCTTCTCATTGCAATCTTACATGTCCACCCCCAATCCCACCATGATTTAACTTAAATGTCGAGTGAACAGCCAAAAAAGCATTTGGGTAATTTCCACCATGTCATACGTTTTGCGAATTTTATAATCTTCAGTGTGATCACTACTGATTCTTTGAAACTGAAGAGTCCAAGTTTCATCATCACACAATCTTGCCATCTGAAGGATTTATCTGTCCGTTGCATTTTCCTGTGTATACTGTATTCTTTCTCAGATTGGAGCACTAAAAAGATACTCCTGGTGCAATCGCAGCTACAGTCGGTGTAACTCCTTCATAATATATTTACATCTATATTCTGATTCCCTAACATAAGGACAACCTTAACTTTAACTTTCTGCTTTCTTGCATTCCTCTAAATACTCTTTGCGTTAATTTCATTTATAAATTCATTGCAGGAGTTCTTGTGGGTAGCCTTCTCGAAATCCAAATATACCACTTCCATTAGCTCTCCGTAAGCTTTGTTGCAAGAAGCAAATTCAAACAATTCTGAAGTTTGTCAAGAATAAATTTGCTTTCAAAGATTCATTCTGT
Organism: Chiloscyllium punctatum; assembly: GCF_047496795.1. Taxonomy (NCBI): domain Eukaryota; kingdom Metazoa; phylum Chordata; class Chondrichthyes; order Orectolobiformes; family Hemiscylliidae; genus Chiloscyllium; species Chiloscyllium punctatum. Next base: position 52,558,752 of record NC_092773.1, read on the forward strand.
TTCTCTCCAAAGTTTGTAATAATGTCTAAATATCCAACACCATGTCATATCTCGTAAATTCCGACAATTTCTCAACAGATGTCAAGTTAATTAGAGTTTTCCACATTATCTCTTCTTCTCTTTGTAAACGGTGGATGACGTTGACCATATTCCATTAGACAGCTTGGCTGCCGGCATTGGCAAAATGTACTGGAATCTCAAATGCAGTCATTGACAGTGCAACTAATATCTCTATTGTTTATTTTTCTAACATGTTGGCAACAAGTCCACCTGGTTCGTCAGACTTAGAAATCGTTAAGCCACCTATATTTTGATACTTATGTAAATTAACTGTACGTCTTTCCGTCCACAAGCCCCATACGAATACGTGGTAATTCTCAGAGATTCTCTGGACGATTCTCCAAGAAGACAAGTGGAAAATAACTGGTTAATTTCTCTACCATGTCCCTATTCTCCACAATAAGTTCTGCAATCCTGCTTACAACTTTACACATTTGACCTTGGTTCTATGTTGTTGTATTTTGAAATATAGATCAGAGGTTTAGGCAGCCTTTGTGTTTCCTATTCGTTTACACTCATAGAAGAATACAGCGCAGTACAGGCCCTTTGGCCCGCGATGTTGCGGCGATCCAAGCCCACATAACCTACACTAGCCCACTGTCCTCCATAAGCCTATCCAATGCCCGTTTAAATTCCCATAAAGAGGGAGAATCCACCACTGTTCCTGGCAGGGCATTTCATGAACTCACGACTCGCTGAGTAAATAATCTACCCCTAACATCTGTCCTATACCGCCCAACCCTTAATTTAAAGCTATACCCCCTCGTAATAGCTGACTCCATACGTGCAAAAGGTTCTCATGTCAACCCTATCTAAACCCCGAATCATTTTGTACACCTCTATCAAGTCACCCCAAACCTTCTTTTCTCCAATGAAAACAGCCCCAAGTGCCTCAGCCTTTCCTCATACGATCTTCCTACCATAACAGGCAACATCCTGGTAAACCTCCTCTGCACCCATTCCAGTGCCTCCACATCCTTCCTATAGTATGGCGACCAAACCTGCACACAATACTACAGATGCGGCCGCACCAGAGTTTTATACAACTGCAACATGACCTCAGGACTCCGGAACTCAATTCCTCTAACAATAAAAGCCAGTAGGCCATATGCCTTCTTCACCGCACTATTTACCTGAGTGGCAACTTTCAAAGATCTGTGTACATGGACACCAAGATCCCTCTGCTCATCCACACTACCAAGTATCCGACCATTAGCCCAGTACACCATCTTTTTGTTACTCTGACCAAAGTGAATCACCTCACACTTAGCTACATTGAACTCCATTTGCCACCTTTCTGCCCAGCTCTGCAGCTTATCTATATCCCGCTGGAACCTGACACATCTTTCCTCACTGTCAACAAATCCACTGACTTTCGTATCATTCGCAAACTTGCTCACCGAAATATCTAGCCCCTCCTCCAGCTAATTTATAAAAATGACAAGCAGCAATGGTCCCAAACAGATCCTTGCGGAACGCCGCTAGTAACATCGCTAGAAACTGCACTCTAAGAGGAACCTTTACCATTAACTACTACCCTCTGTCTTTTTCCAGTCAGCCAATTCCTAATCCAAACCTCCAACTCACCCTCAATGCCATACCTCCGCATTTTGTGCAGTAGGTACCATGGGGAACCTTATCAAACGCATTACTAAAATCCATATACACCACATCTACTGCTTTCCCCTTGTCCACCTCCTTAGTCACCTTCTCGAAGAATTCAATAAGGTTTGTGAGGCACGACCTGCCCTTCACAAAACCATGCTGACTATCCATGATCACATTATTCCTATCCAGATGTTCATAAATCCTATCCCTTAGAATTCTCTCTAAGACTTTGCCCACAACAGAAGTGAGACTCACCGGTCTATAGTTACTAGGGTTATCCCTACTCCCCTTCTTGAACAAGGGAACTACATTTGCTATCCTCCAGTCTTCTGGCACGATTTCTGTAGACAACGAGGACATAAAAATCGAGACCAATGGCTCTGCAATCTCCTCCCTTGCTTGCCAGAGAATCCTAGGATAAATGCCATCAGGCCCAGGGGACTTATCTATTTTCACCCTTTCCAGATTATCCAACACCTCTTCCCGACATACCTCAAAGCCGTCCATGCTAATTAATTGTGACTCAGTATTCACATCGGCAACAATGTCCTGTTCCTGAGTGAATACTGGCGAAAAGTATTCATTCAGTATCTCCCCAATCTCTTCAGACTCCACACGCAACGTCCCACTACTATCCTTGACTGGACTTATTCCTACCCTAGTCATTCTTTTATTCCTTACATATCTATGGAAAGACTTAGGTTTTTCCCTAATCCTACCAATTAAGGACGTTTCATGTCCCCTCCTTGCTGCTATTACCACTCTCTTCAGAACCTTCCTGGGTATCTTATAACTTTCAATCGCTCCAATTGAACCTTCACGCCTCGTCTTTACATAGGCCGCCGTCTTCCATTTAACAAAGGATTCCAATTCCTTATTAAACCACGGCTCCCTCACACGACCCTTTCCTCCCTGCCTTATACTTATCAAGGACACTCAATAGTTGTTCCTTGAACAAGTTCCACATGTCAATTACACCCTTGCCTGTTCTCTGTTTGGTTTGCTTGGCAGTTTCTTCAGCCACCGATTCTGTATCGTTATTTTTTCAGAGTTCTCAATTTTACACAATATGTGGAATTGTTCTGAAGCCAATTCCATTTATTAAATGCAGTGTTTAATTTGTTATGTTTAGCATTGGTGAGTCACCTTCTTTTCATTTACTGCGTATACCTTAGATTAAGATACATATCATTCAGACGTGCAGTATTTTTCTAAATAATAATTACCGCTTGTCTACAACTCCCCATTTCTGAAGAAGGGCTTGTGCCCGAAACGTCGATTCTCCTGTTCCTTGGATGCTGCCTGACCTGCTGCACATTTCCAGCAACACATTTTCAGCTCTGATCTCCAGCATCTGCAGTCCTCACTTTCTCTGACAACTGAATAGTAAAATGAACTTTCAGTGCAGCCAACTTGACCTCTCACCTCTGAGCTTCCACGATGTTTGATCGTAATGTTCAAAACTTCTATGTTGTATGCAGACCTCATGTAAAGTCAATATGTTGTTGACACTATTCCTTCAGCAACTGCTTTAATCGAGGTTGTTAACTCGTCTTTCTGACCTCAAAACACCAAATCCGAATAATCTGGTCTCTCTATTCTTTCACAACATGCCATTCACCCTATCTCACATGCACTTATGGGATTTATTTTTCGCAGCATTATCAGTCACTTAGTTAATGCTGTTAAAACACAACTTAAGATCAGTTTTTTTTAATTACTGCACCACCCACGATACTTGCGTAGCTCATTTCCAGAGCATAACAAGTGCAAAATTTGTACAACACTTTTGGTTTAAATATATAAATCACCAATGCTTGCTACTCCTTGCTATTTGTATTGTCCAGTCCAACCCATTCTGTGGAATCTGTTGGACATGGTCTGTGCTGGTATCTTGGACATTATATTCGTTCAAGCTCACCTTGACACTGAGGCGATCTGAAGAAATGTTTGGCAACAGAAGAAAAGCATGAATGAACTTCCCCACTCTGCGAGGTTAAGTGCCACTGTATTCCGTCTGCTTCCTCAAAATCACTGTATATCTTTTATAGCACATACCACTGAACAGGGCTTGCACTCTACCACTCTTACCCCTGCATGCAGCACCTATCTTCGCTGATTCTCTCTGCCTGCTTCACCATAACCCTTACACTGAGAATACTGCATAGATTCAACACTATGGACTCACTCACTCCTGACACCTCAACATTTACACACACGTATACGATCACTAATATCATACCACCCATTCATATAATCACTGCGTCCCTCCCTTTCTCTCGTTTCAGGTGAAATTGACTGCAACAGGATAGAAAGACCCAAGTCGGGTGGTGGAATGCTCGATATACATTCCCACACAAAACTTTCTCCGCTCTGTTCAAAGAACCATGGCACAAGATGCAGGAGATGAGGACAACTCCTATAGAGATGTGGAAATTTCTACGCCCTACCAAATAAGAAGCAATGTTCAATGAATAGTAATTTTCTCGTTAATCCCACTGTCTGTTCTGGCTCTCATTCCCAAAACAGCACCTACCTCATTTCACAGACACAGAAATGGACACAAACATCTTTAAACACTCCACTATATTAACATACGCTTTAATAGATGAAGATAGACGTGTGCGCACACACACACATACAAACCTACACGTACTGGCAACACAGAGATAGGTATGTCACGCACAACGTGAAGCAAGCACATATAGAAACACACAACTTCATATACAGATAGCCACAGACACAAGCACATAGACATATGCACACCCAAACAGACACACAGAGACACGCCAGACAGTGTCTTTAGGATCAATTCAGATACTTTTTTTGATTAATAAGACCATCAGGTGTATCATGGTAAAGGCAGGAGAACGATGTTGAGAAATATTAACACATTATTAAATGGCATCTCAGACTCGATTGGCCAAATGGCCTTTATGATCTTATGGTGTTATGCTATCTGATGTTGTCTTATGCAGAGACCAATCGAGGCTCTGTTTGACACATATTAGATTTGAAAGAGTCAGTGGTAATGTTGGATACGTTTAGTGTGGTGAATGGTTTATGTCTGTTCAAAATTAATGTGCCCTTCTGTTTCAAAAGAGATGACGATTTGATGTCAGATAAATATCGTTTTAAAATAAAGGAACTGCATTGAAATAAGGATATCCATTTGTCTTTGGTGTTGTGCTAACTATGGTGTCCACATGCAACAGTGAAGAGATACTAATTGAGAAAATTCAAGGCTGTCCTGGACTAGTTCTTGCTAGAGAGGAGAGTCAGTGTTTATTGGGAACAAACAGATTAGCAATGGCCACACACAGTCGGATCAGCCATGAAAATTCTGTATGGTGCCATCGAATGGCTAACTGCTGCTCCAATTCATACATCATTCGCCCAATCAACCCCTCGAGTTTGTGGCAGAGATTAAGGAATACACCATGCCGCCGTTCAGGATTATTACAACGAGACGGGAGGAAACAGGTATGTCTCTCTGAACTGTTACAAGAAAAGTGAATGAAATAATTTACCTCAATAAGTAAATTATGCTGCACAGGAAGAGGCCATTCATACCGCCTGAGCGCCTACACTGGTTCAGCGACGTTGTCTCTCACAGGAAATATGCAGCAGAGATAAATGGTTACTTTCAGATAGCTAAGCTGTAACTAGTAGCGTACATCAGAGATCAGCGTGGGTCAGGAGTTCATAACAACTAGAAGCAGGACGACGCTATCGGGCCTTCGAGCCTGCTGCGCCATTCAATAAGATCGTGGTTGATCTTTGCATGGAATTACATCTACTTACCCGCGGCCTCACCAAATCACTTAATTCCTCTGACCATGCCCCTTTTTGTGAAAAAAATACATTAGCTTTGAAAAATACTGAAGTCATATCAATTAGTTCACGAGTGAAGAAATTCCATGGATTAACAACCCTCTTGGTGAAGACGTTCCTTATCAATTCATAAAAGATAAATAATCTGTAACAAAGATTAAGATGACGGGAACTCTATAGATTGAAGCTCAGCTAGCTCATGAACCAACATGGTGCTTCAATAAGTCGTCAAATGGTGGTAGTGAATGTACAATGTGATTTTAGGCCGTGGGGTTTGGTGAGCAAGCCTTCAGGAGAAATAACATAGAATGAGTTATCTGGTGTGATGGGAAGCATAAAACAGCAGTAAACAGTTTAAATGGAAGACCACTGCAGAACTCTTCGAGACAGGTTTTTTTTTGTGTTCCTGGTACATGAATATTATACAGTAAGCCTGCAGATGCATCAAGTGATTTGGACGGTCAGTGGAATGATGGTGTTTCTCGAAAGAGTGTCAAATTTAAATCGTAGGAATGGTTTACTGCATCTTTAAAGGGCATTACTGACAACACATCTGACACACTGTGTGCAGGTAAAATGCCTTAAACTTTAAAAGAATGCATAATTTCTGAATAAATGATTGTTTTCGCAGGTTTTGAAAGATGTTTCCCTTTACTCGTTGAGATTAGATTAGATTAGATTACATACAGTGTGGAAACAGGCCCTTCGGCCCAACAAGTCCACACCGACCCACCGAAGGGCAACCCACCCTTCTGGAAGGAAGGTCTCATTTTATGAAGAAAGATCAGTTTATGGATGAGAGATTTTGTTGAAACATACTCGATTTTCAGAAAAGTATATCAGGTTGAACATATTATCGCTTGTTAAAGCGACTAAAACACACAAATGAGTTTAAAGAATAAGATCAATTGAAATTAACACAGTTATAATGAAGACATTAACCACTTGTTTAAAAAATGCAGACGCATGCAAACATGTTATCAATTTGGAATGCGAGGACTTTTTTTTGCTGATGAAAACTACTGTGTAGGACAACAGCAATGATGCACCTGCATACGAACCACAATAATGTTCCACAGAATGTTCAAGTATATCACATATATACAGTTTGGTATTCAGTTGATATCATTGCATATTTCAACACAGAGCGGGAGAAGAATATTACCTGCCTGAGAAGCAGAAGCTTATTCCACGATCTGTCTTATTTTCTTCCTATTGAAACAAAGTTTGAGAAGAAAATCTCACAAGCATCTTTGTCACTCGTGGAGGATTCCTGATGCAGGATTCATTAGAATCGCTACACTGCCTGACGCAAAGGGAATTCAGTTATATCCAATTTTCTGGGGAAAAATACCATTACAAGAAGCTTATGCGAGCAGAAAAACTTCAGACACAGAATAATATTTGGCACCGGCTATCACCTTTTCAATTAGTCATAGAGTCATAAAGATGTGTAGCATGGAAACAGACCCTTCAGTCCAATCAATCCATGCCCATCAGATATCCCAAACCAATCTATTCTCACCTGCCAACACCCGGCCCATATCCTTCCAAAACCTTCCTATTCATATACCTATTCAAATGCCTCTTAAGTGTTGCAATTGTACCTGCCTGCACCACAGCCTCTGGCAGATCATTGCATACACGTACCACCCTCTGCGTGAAAAAAAGTAGCCCCTTAGGTCTATTTTATATCTTTCCCCTCTCACCCTGAACCTATGCCGCCTAGTTCTGGACTCCCCTACCCGAAGGAAAAGACGTTGTCTATTTATCCTATCCATGCCGCTCTTAATTTTGTAAACCTCTATAAGGTCACCCCTCAGCCTCCGATGCTCCAGGGAAAATAACCCCAGCCTGTTCAGCCTCTCCCTGTAGCTCAGATCCTCCAACCCAGGCAACATTCTTGTAATTTTTTTCTGAACTCTTTCAAGTTTCACAACATCTTTCCGATAAGATGGAGACCAGAATTGCACGCAATTTTCCACAGTGGCCGAACCAATGTCCTGTACAGCCGCAACATGACCTCCCAACTCCTGTACTCAATACTCTGACCAATAAAGGAAAGCATACCAAACTCCTTCTTCACGGTCCTATCTACCTGCGAATCCATGTTCAAGGAGCTATGGAGCTGAACTCCAAGCTCTCCTTGTTCAGCAACACTCCCTAGGACCTTACCATTAAGTGTATAAGTCCTGCTAAGATTTGCTTTCGCAAAATGCAGCACCTCGCATTTATCTGACTTAAACTCCATCTGCCACTTCTCAGCCCATTGGCCCATATGGTCCATACCCTATTGTAATCTAACGTAACCCCTTCGCTGTCCACTATACCTCCAATTTTGCTGTCATCTGCTAACTTACTAACTGTACCTCTTGTGCTCGCATACAAATCATTTATGTAAGTGACAAAACTTAGAAGGCCCAGGGTCGCTCCTTGTGGCACTCCACTGGTCACAGGCCTCCAGTCTGAAAAGCAACCCTCCACCACCACCCTCTGTCTTCTGCCTTTGAGCCAGTTCAGTATGTAAATGGCTATTCGTTATGAGTTCTGCAATTATGCAACGCTCGACAGCTTTCTGTTTTTTCTGATTGCCTTAAGACGATTGCATTTGTGTATGCGCCTGTGTGTGTGCCTCTGTATATCTAATTGTACGGGAAAATGACCCAGCATGAGACCTATTTCATTGGCAATAATACTGAAGTTCTTACCTTTAAAATTTGTTGTAACCAGTGGAGTAGTGGGACTGGAAATTTCATCGGTCACCATCCAACAGTGTTCAGAACATGAATGAGAAATTCTCAAAGGGCTGTTCAAGTGGGAATTCTACTCACCAGAAGTTAGTGATGCCTGGGCGTTTACGTTGGTTCAAAGTTTTCTTTGTTATACATTTGACAGCCAAGTAAATGAAGGAAAATGGCGAACAGAGAGAAAAGTTATGTTAAAAACATTGTCATATCAGTCATGATCTTAGTTTCTTGTGGAACAGTAAAGAAGTGTCTAATCGCCCATTCCTGCTAGTCAGTCCACTGTCCTTATATTCTATTCAGCCTCTCAATCATCCTACAGAGGAGCAGATAGAGCCCAATTGGTCGAAATAGCTAGTCCACAGTATCACAGGGTCTCATGCAGTTCCCCAAGACTGTCACACGCAGTTTGGTGTGGGAGCAAAATGTTATTAGGAAATCAGGTCCGGGTACAAAAGATGCCTGTCGGAGTTAATCCTCTTTGAAACTTGTGCTTCATTTGTTGGCCGTTTTCGAGACAAAGACTCACTGTGAATACAGGCCACATACTCTTCCAGAAATAACTCATAAAATCATCTGGCGTCCCTGACTGCAGCATTGAGTAACAGAACGTCCAGGAAAATTACAATCATTAATTTTGCAATTACAAAATATGAAGACATAAGAAACAGGAGTAGGTATTTCGGACGATCAAGTTGCCTTGCCAGTGTATGAGATCAAGGCTGATCGACTGTTGGTATCATCCCCACTGTAATGTCCAATTCTTCACACATCGCCGCTCTCTGATCGTCAAAGTTCCATCCGCCTCCACATTAATGCTTGAAATGATCTACCTCCGCCAATTGTCTACAAAAGATAACTCCGGACATTCGCTACCCTCTGTGAGATGAAAATAATCCCCGGACATGCATCATTACCTATGGATATGAAAAAAAGAGCTGCACACAGGAGCTCATCTGACAATGACTGGCCCTAATATCAAGACAGCATTTGACTGAGTCTGTCATGAAGGAAGGAGAAAACGAGGACTGCAGATGCTGGAGATCAGAGCTGAAAATGTGTTGCTGGAAAAGCGCAGCAGGTCAGGCAGCATCCAAGGAACAGGAAAATCGACGTTCTGGGCATAAGCCTGAAGAAGGGCTTATGCCCGAAACGTCGATTTTCCCGTTCCTTGTCACGAAAGAAGACCAACTCTATTGAATTTAATAGAATCACGTGTAATATCCCCACTGTTTGGGGTCACTGAGAGCACAAATGAAGATGTTTGTGGTTGTTAGGATTCAATCCTCTTAGTACTGTTCATTTCTGCAGGACAGCCACAGGATAGTTCCACGGCACAAACTTCTTCAGCCGCTTTATCTATTTCTTCGCCCATCATTTGGTCATAAGTGGGGAAGACTACCCAATGTTCAGAACAATTTCTCACCCCTTAGTTACTGAACCAGCCTTTTTCCATGTGGAACAAGATCTGGACCAAGGACAAATCTGTGTTGTTAAAGTGTCAGTAACATTCGTGAATCTGCGCTGTCAGACAGCACATATCTCTGCCACCACAGAAAGCCATGAACCCATTGGAGATAGCTGTTCAGCACAGAGCACGCATAAATCACGCTCTGCTCAGTCCAACCCAGAAGACTTGGAGATGAGAGTCGAGAGTGTGGTGCTGGAATACATATCAGGTCAGGCAAGATCCGTGGAGAAGGAGAGTCGACGTTTCTGGCAAAGGCCCTTCATCATGAAGCTGCCCAGTGTGGAAAACTGTGCAGACCACGGCAGGGCATTGACCTTTAAACTTGGACTAGATATCTGTCCAGCATCGTGTGTTTTGCAAAACACAAGAGTGCATTGATCTATCACCACAGATTAGATGTCTGTTCAGCAGGGGAAGCTATTCAGACCATAGCAGTGCATCGATCTATAAACCCGGATTAGATATTTGTCCAGAACGGGTTGTTACGCTGACCACAGCAGTGCTGTGATGTATAAAATCGGGCTGGATATCTGTTCAGCACGTGGAGCTGTGCAGACCACAGCAGTACAACTGACCCCAGGCAACTCTGTGTGAAGTACTCTGGAAGAGACTGCGATAATTCTCGGGTAATTTCTCTCAATTTCGTTGGTTTTTTATGTTCTCTTCCAAATTACGGTTAAGTTCCTGAAAGAAACCCAATGGCAGCATTTGGGCCAGCAATCGGCATGCTCATCTCATTCTTTTAATATCGCAGGACAAGTATTGCAAGGAATCAGCCAAACTTTTCTGGGTCTCCAATGGCATTCTTTGAAGAACGAAACAGCGTGAAGTGTCCTAAAGATAGCGGCAGGGTCGGACTGTTTCAGGTGGATCTCTGCTCTGCCAGCTCGCTGTGTCTCTACTTTTATATTGTTTTCTGAAGAGTTATTTCTTCCAAAAACGTTCAATGTTTTGAAGTTACTGGGACGGGAATGCAGGGGTTGAGCCCCAGATTGGAGGCAAGTATGTGAAGATGAGGTCTCGAGATGTAATGCCCAGTACAGCCAGGAGACCACACCTGGTGCGGTCTGGAGACTGGACCCAATGTGGTCTGAGGATTCAGTACATTGCGTCCAGAGACTGTGTCCGGCGCGGTCTGGAGATTGGGGCCAGCGCCGTCTGTAGACTGGGCTCAGTGTGGTCTGGGGACTTAGGCCTGCGTGAAATGTAGACTCGGACCAGTGAGGCGTGGAGTCTGGGCTCAGCATGGTCTTGAGACTGGGCCCAGTATAATCTGGAGACTGGTCTTGTTCCGATCTGAATACTTGGCCCGCTGTAGTCTGCAGAATGGGCCTGGTGCGGTCTGGAGAGTGGGCACGGTGGGGCCTGAAGACTTCGCCCGGTGCAGAGTGAAGAGTGAGCCCAGTTGATTCTGGAGTCTTGCCCCGGACCGGTCTGGATATTTGGCTCAGTGCAGTGGAGAGGTCAGACTTGGCACACTCTGGAGATAGGGCTCAGCACAGTTTGGACACTGAGCTGGTAAGTTATGGAGAGCGGGCCTGGTGTCGTCTGGATACTGAGTTTGGTGCTGTCCGGAGACTCGTTGCTGGCACAGATTGGCATGTAAGGGATCGTTATCCGAGACTGTTCACTTTTCCATTATATTGTTCTGCTGGACGGATACAAAGGGAGGCAAGAGAGGGGGGGGGTGACTTTTTGATAAGGGATAGCATTACAGCTGTGCTGACAGAGAAAATTCCTGGAAATACGTACAGGGCAGTTATATTGGTGGAAATGAGAAATAAAAAAGGGGTGATGATCACCTTATTGGGATTGCATTATAGACCACGAATAGTTAGGGGGAAATTGAGGAACAAACTTGAGGAGAACTCAGCTTTCTGGAAGAATAATAGGGCGGTTCTGATCGGGGATTTTAACTTTCCAAATATAGACTGGGATTGCCGTAGTGTTAAAGGATTAGATAGAGAGGAATTTAAGTGCGAGGAAGAGAATTTTCTGATTCAGTATGTGGATGTACCTGCTAGATAAGGTGCAAAACTTGACCTACACTTGGGAAATAAGCAAGGGCAAGTGAGGTGACTGGGGTGTCAGTGGGAGAGCAATTTGGGACCAGCGACCATAATTTCTACTAGATTTAAAATAGAGATGAAAAAGGATGGACCAGATTTAAATGTTGAAGTTCTAAATTGGGGAAAGGCCAACTTTGATGGTATTAGGCAAGAACTTATGAAAGCTGATTGGGGGCAGATGTTTGCAATTAAAGGTACGACTGGAAAATGGGAAGCTTTCAGAAATGAAAATCCATATGAAGTATATTCCTGTTAGGGTGAAAGGAAAGGCTGGTCGGTATAGGGAACGCTGGATGACTAGAAAAATTGAGAATTTGGTTAAGGAAAATAAGGACGCGTATGTAAATATAGACAGGTTAGATCGAGTGAATCCTTAGAAGAGTATAAACGAAGTAGGAGTATAGTTAAGAGGGAGATCAGGAGGGCAAAACGGGAAGACGAGATAGCTTTGGCAAATACAAATAAGGAGACTCCAAAGGGTTTCTTTTTACAAAAGGGAACAAGAGAGATTTTGGGCTCCTCAAAGATCGGCATGGCGGACTTTGTGTGGAGCTGCAGAATATAGGGGAGATGCTAACTGATTATTTTACTTCAGTATTTATTGTGGAAAAGAATATGGAAGATATAGAATGTAGGGAAATAGATGGTGAAATTTTGCAAAATGTCCATTTTACAGAGGAGGAATTGCTGAATGTCTTGAAACGGGTAAAGTTGGATAAATCGGATCTGATAAGGTGTAACCTAGAACTCTGTGGGAAGCTAGAGAAGTGATTGTTGGGCCTCTTGCTGAGATATTTGCGTTATTGATTGTCACAGGTGAGTTGCTGGAAGACTGGATTTTAATTAACGTGGTGCCACTGTTTAAGAAGGGTGGTAAGGAATATCCTGGGAAACTATAGACCAGAGAGCCTGACTCACTGGTGGGCAAGTTGTTGGAGGGAATCCTGATGGACATGATGTGCATGTATTTGGGAAGGCAAGGACTAATTCGGGATATTCAAACTGGCTTTGTACATGAAAATCACATCTCACAAACTTGATTGAAAGTTTCCAAGTAACAAAAGGTATTGATGCGGGCAGAGCAGCAGAGTTAATCTGTATGTACTTCAGTAAGGCGTTCGACAACGTTCCCCATGGGAAACTGATCAGCAAGATTTGATCTCACGGAATACAGGGAGAACGAGCCATGTGGATCCAGAACTGGCTCAAAGGTAGAAGACAGAGAGTGGTGGTGGAGGGTGTTTTTTAAGACTGGAGGCCTGTGACCAGTGGAGTGCCACCAAGGATCGGTGCTGGATCCTCTACTGATTGTGATTTACGCAAATCATTTGGATGCAAGCATAAGACGTACAGTTAGTAAGTTTGCAGATGACACCAAAATTGGAGGTGTCGTGGACGGCGAAGAGGGTTACCTCAGATTACAACCGGATCTTGACCAGATGCCAATGGGCTGAGAACTGGCAGATGGACTTTCATTCCGATAAATGCAATGTGCTGCATTTTGGGAAGGCAGATCTTAGCTGGAATTATACACTTAATGGTAAGGTTCTGGGGAGTATTGCTGAACGAAGAGACCTAGGAGCGCAGTTTAATAACTCCTTGAAATTGGTCAGAGTATGTTTACAGGAGTTGGAAGATTATGTTGCGGCTTTACATGACATTAGTTAGGCCACTGTTTGAATATGTCGTGCAATTCTGGTCTCCTTCCTATCCGAAAGATGTTCTGAAACTTGAAAGGGTACAGGAAAGATTTACAAGGATGTTACCAGGGTTGGAGCAATTGAGCAATAGGGAGAGGCTGAACACGCTGGGACTGTTTTCCGTGTAGGATCGGGGGCTGAAGGGTGACCTTATAGATGTTTAGAAAATTATGGGGGGCATGTAATAGGTAAATAGACAAAGTCTTGTCCCTGGGGTCGGGGGTTCCAGAAATAGAGGGCATAGGTTTAGAGTGAGAGGGAAAGATATTAAAGAGACCTAAGGGGCAACGTTTTCTCACTGAGGTTGGTACTAGTATGGAATCAGCTGCCAGAGGATGTTGTGGAGGCTGGTACAATTGCACCATTTAACAGGCATTTGGATAGATATAGGAATCGTAAGGGTTTGGAGGAATATTAACCGGATACTGTCACGTTGCACGAGATTGGGTTGGAATATCTAACTGGCATGGACAGGTTGGATCGAAGGATGTGTTCCCCTGCTATATATCTCTATGACTCGTTGACCCTATGACTTTCATTTATTATCTTTCCATTTTGTATCAAATACTTAAGAATCTATATCTGATTGTTTGTACCTGAGATATTGCCATAAGCGAAGACATTGCAAAGTTTTCACTGCATTCATTAGAGTGCACATGGCAATGATGCCAATCCAATTCAAATGTGAGAGAATCACTGTCTTTGATGGCTGTACAAACAAAGCTGCGCCTTCTGCAGTCGTGTGTGGCGACCAACAAAGGGTGGTATTTGATCACTTCGAATACAACAGGGAGTGAGAGTGATGAAGAATGAGAGTGAAGAGGGGCATTTTGATCCCCATTTCAATACATTCACTCCCAAAACAACATAAACCCAAATGCTCAGGAATGCAGTTTCAGAGGTACACAGATTAATGCACTGAAGCACACACATAAATCCGCAGTAAACACAGATACACACACACCCAAGCACACATACACACAGCCATAAACACACAGGAATCTGCAATCATTCTGTCCCTCCTGCCTACGTTCTCATTCAGAAAGATCTTGGCTGGTCTGATCCTGCAGTCAACTGTATGTCCTTCTTTGAAATAATGCAGGGCAAGTGACTGTGCTGTGAGAGTGACAGCAGGTTGAGAACAGTGTTTGTAATTCGTTTAGTTCGAAAACAGTTTTGGAAAAGAATAGGCCTGGTCCAGAAGCTTTACAATGTTACAAATGTGGTCAAGACCCATTTTGATGTTATTAGGCAGGAGTTTTCAAAAGATGAGTGGGGAAGCGGTTCACACGTCGAGGTATGTCAAGCAACTGGGAGACGGCCAAATGCAAGATAATGAGAGTTCAGCTACAGCGTGTTTTTGTTAGTGTGAAGGACAGAGTAGGAGGAGTAGGGAACTGGACATGACAGGGGAGTTTGGGACTCTGGTTACGAAAAAAAGTATCGAGGAGGTCTTTACCAGGAGTAAGCAGCTGGGACCAAGGAATTCATCAAGGAGCATACGGGATGGAGGAGGGCAACGGAAGGAAAGCAGAAGGTGAAAAACGCGGCATGAGACAGCTTTGGCTGATCAGGTTAAGGAGAATCAAAAGAGATTCCACAAGCATATTAACGAGTAAAGAGTACTTAGGTAGAGAACAGAGCACCGTTAAAAGTCAAAGAGCCTTCTGTGTGTGGACACAGAGAAGGCGAATTATTTTTACTAGCTTTATTGTCGCATATACTCAAAGGAGTACAATGAAAAGTTCACAATCATCACATGTTACCCCAGCCCCCGGGTACAGTACCTTGGTGCATTATTCTTGTGGAATAATGAACACAACCAAATTGAAGTATAAAACATTTCTGCCTTACTGCACAATTGGACAATCACAGAAACACATTAAACATTTTAACAACACAGTCCATTAATGCCTAGCATGCTGAGTTCACAATCATCTCAAGAAATCGATCTGACCCGCTCCATTGCCTCACAGTCTGTTTCTGCTCAATGTCTCGACATCTGTCCTGCACAGAAATATATGCTGACCACAGCAGTGCATTGGTCTGTAAACCCGGTCTCGGCATCTATCCATCACGGGGTGTTATGCGGACCACAGCAGTGGAATTTGTGGAATATGTAATATCCTACACAAATATATCAAATCAGTATTTACTGTGGAGAAAGATATTGAAGCGAGGGAACTTGGAGAAACAAATAAGAAAAATGTTGTGAAACGAGACCACAAAAGAGAACAGGAAATGCTGGTGCTTTTAAAATGCACAACGTAGATAAATACCCTGGATTATTTTCGTGCAATAGTGGACAGTAAAGAAGGCATTTTAAAATGACCATGAGATCTTGACCAACTTGTGCAGTGGGTCGAGGAATGGCAAATGGAGATTCATGTTGATGAATATAAGGTGTTGCATTTTGTTTGAGAAACCATGGAACGATTTGCACAATTAACTGTCGGGCTGTGGAGAATGTTGCTTAACAGACAGACAGAGGGGTTCACTTATATAGCTCCTTGCAAGTAGAGTCACAGGGAAGCAGGGCAGTGAAGAAGGCATTAAGAATGTTTACCTTTATCGATCAGAGCATTGAGTGTAGGAGTTGGGACATCAGTTTGCGGCTGTACAAATGAGTTCTTGTCGCCCTGCTGTAACAAGGATGTTATGAATAGAAAGGATGTTTTCAAATAAAAGAATATGCTGGGATTTGATGGCACAGAAGGCTCTGGGTTAACCTTATAAATGTTGAGAAAATCAAGAATGCCATGGATAGGATGAACAGCCTTGGTCGTTTGCCAGGGTTGGCTGTCCAGTAGCAGAGAGTATAGGGTTAATTTGAGAGGGAAGAGATACAGAAAAGATCAAAGAGGTATTTGTTTCACTTTGCTTCCCAAGGTAGTTGTTATATGTCATGATGTGTCACAAAAAGTGGTCGAGGTGAGTACAATTACACCATATAAAAGACGATTGGATGGGGACATGAATCGGAAAGCTTTTGAGGAACATGTGCCAAAAGCAGTAAAATAGGATTTCTTCAGTTTCGGAAACCATAGACAATGTGAGCATAGCCAATCCTGGCCGAAGGGTCTGTTTGCATATGTTACAACTCGAATAGTTTATGACCCCATTATGCTGCGTTAGTCATCTTCATTGCCCTTAACTTCTTTCCAGGTCAATAACCCTCTGTAAATAACTCCAATGATCTACCTCTCCGATTTTGCTTAAATAAAGAATGTTTAATATTGATGTGGGCTTGCAGACCATAGCAGAAGCAGAGTTGTACTCAAGGGCAAGCTGCAATCGATGTCCAGGATAATCCGTCAATCTACAGCTAACATCAAGCCGATCTGTGTTTCAGTGGCGAGTGTGGGTGAACATACCACGGTCAGAACTGTGTACCTAAATCTGATGACAAGCCGTGAAAGCTACCGCATTTGACTGCTTGCATTCCAAATAGCAGGGCTAACATCTGATAAAGAGGGCAAAATTGTCCCAAGCACAATAGACCAGATCAAAGCTCTCCTGTCTTCTCACATCCGGGCATAAATGGTGATGGATGATTAAACAAGTCACTGGAGGAGATGGTCCATCAATATCCCCATTCTCAATAATTGACTAACCCTGCACATTCGTGTAAAAGACAAGAATGTTGTATCTGCACCATCCTCAGCCAGAAGTGTTGAGTCGATTATCCACCTCACCCTCGTAATGATGCCCAGTGAAACATAGATTCCAGTCTTCAACCAATTTGATTCACTGCACATGATATGAAAAAGCAACTGAACACAATTGATACGACATAGCCAATGGCCCCTGACACCATCACTGCAATAGGACTGAAGCCCTGTGCAGTACAACAAGCCGTATATATGGGGAAGCTGCATAATTCCAACTGCAACTCTGGTTTCTATCCAGCAAAGTGGAAATTTACGCGAAAATGTCCAGTCGTTCAAAAGGAGAATAATTACATTCTGACCAATTAACACCCACTCAGCGCCAGCACGATAGTCAAATTGGTGGGAGTTCTTTTTGACAGAGCTGTCAGGCAGCACAGAAATAACCTACTTAGTGCGGTTTCCGAAATGTCCTCATGTAGACAGAGTGCTGTTGTGGAAATCTCACTGGATTACTAATCCAGACAGGCAAATGCTCTGGCAACTGGTGGAAATTAAAAACCATTAATAAAATATCGAGATCAAAAATATTGTGTCAGTAACAGTGACCTTGAAGCGAATGTCGATTTTAACAACGATTTGCTTCCCCAATGTACTTTCATGGAAGCAAATCTCCTATGGTCTGCCGATCTTGCCGAAAAGTTAATCCAGTCACACAGACATGTGATAAATTTTTCAATGGTCTCTCAAACGGCCAATCCAGACACTGAATTCTCTCAAAGTGCTCCGTGTTCTTAAAGGATAAATGCAGGCACAATACCAGCACTAGCTTGGTATTCGAAAAGAGAATGGGAAAGACAGTCCTTTCGATCCTCCAGAGACTTCCTTATCTAACATCTGAAACCTTGTGACAACTTTTACAGATTTACCAAAGAACATACAGAATTATGGCAAAGTAGGATCCATTCAGCACACTGAGTCTCTCCCATTCTGGTTCATTTCCGAAGATCTCCTCAATGCACTTTTCCCATGCATTGTACATATCCATTAGTAAGAAGAAAGAACAAAGAAAATTCAAAGCCCAGGATCAGGCCCTTCAGCCCTCCAAGCCTGAGGCGATCGGAATGTACTGTCTAATCCTGCCGGTCAATTCCTAAGCATCTGTATCCTCTGCTTTCCACCTACTTATGTATCTGTCCAGACGCATTTTAAATGAATCTACCCGTGCCTGTTTCTACCACCTCTGCTGGCAACGCGTTCGAAACGCCCACTACCGTCTGTGTGAAGTACTTACTGCGTGTATCCCCTTACACTTTCCACCTCTCATCTTGAAAGCGTGACCTCTCGTTATTGAGGCCTTCATCCTGGGCAAAAGCTTATCTCTTTTCACCATATCTGCACCCTTTATGATTTTGTAAACCTCAATCAGGACACCCATCGCCTGTTTTCTAATGTAAATAAACCTAACCTTCTCAAACTCTCTTCATAGATAACAGCTTCCACACAAAGCAACATTCTCGTAAAAGTTCATTGCACTCTCTCCAAAGCATCCATATCGTTTTGGTAATTTGACGATCTGAGCTGTGCACAATATTCCACATGTGGCCGAACCAATGTCTTGTACAGATTTAACGTGACTTGCCAGCTCTTTTACTCAATACCCCGTCCAACGAAGGCAAGCATACTGTATGATTTTCTGACTACTCTATCCACTTGTGCAGCAACCTTCAGGTTACAATTGACCTGCTCTCCCAGATCTCACTTCCTCGAAGAACTCTATTAAATTGGTGACGCACCATCTCCCCGGCACAAAACCATGTTGCCTATCACTGCTAAACACATTCGTTTCGAAATATCAATAGGTCCTATCACTCTGTAACCTCTCCAGCAACTTTCCCAGCACTGATGTAAGACTTACTGGTCTGTAGTTACCCGGAATATCCTTACTACCCTTGTTGTACAGGGAGACAGTATGAACAACCTTCTAGTCCACTGGAACCTCAACTGCATTTAAGGATGACTCAAAGATATCTGTCAGGGCCCCAACTATTTCCTTCATGCCTCCCTCAGCAATCTGGGGGAGATCCCATCGAGACCTGAGTATCTGTCCTTCTTAATAATCTTTAGCCTACCCAACGCATCTTCCCTACTTGTGTCAACGCGATCCAGACAAATCAAACTCCTATCTCTATTCTCCAGATTCATCATGTTCCTCTCCTCAGTGAACACGGATGAAAAGCAATCATTCAGAATCTCACCCATTTTCTCAGGTTCGACGCACAGCCTTCCTTCTTTATCCTTTTGTGGACCAATCATTTCTCTAGTTACTCGCTTGCTTCTTATATAAAAAATAAAATGCTTCGTGATTCTCCCTAAATCGGATTGCTAAATGTATTTCATAACCCATTTTAATGCATGTTTGATTACACGTTTAAGACTTGTCCTACTCTTCCGAATTTCCTCCAGGGCCCGTGTTGTTCTTAGCTGCCGAAACTTACGTATGCTTCCCTTTTCCTCTTGGTTAGTCATCTACGGTTCACCAATCTTACCCGTCCTATCCTTTGCATTCAACATGACATGTCCATCCTGCACTATCTTGAAACTATATTTTAAAGCCTCCCACATCACGAATGTGGACTTCCATTCAAATAGCAGTGTCCAAAACACGGTACTGAGCTCCTGTCTAATTTTAATACAACTGGCCTTAGCCCAGTTTAGTCATCTTTCTATAAGACCACTGTTTACTTTATCTCGATTATTCTAAAACTTACAGAATTATGGTCTCTCTTCTCAACGAAATCCTCCACCGCAACTTTTACCACCTGTCCTAGCTCGTTCCCCAATACGATGTCCTAAAAAGCCCCTTCCCTCGTCGGAATATTTACATACTGCTCGTGAAAACTCTCCTGGACGCTTCGTACAACTTCTACCCCATGAAGACCTCTGATACTAAGTGTATCCCAGTCACTTTTGGGAAAATTAAAATCTCCCATCACTACTACCCTATTTCTCTACATCCTTCCATGATCTGGTATCGTGGTTCTTCTTCTACCTCACATATAACCCCAAAAATGTAACTGCACCCTTCTTATTTCTCAGCTCCACCCATAATGCCTCACTACTCAAGACCTCCATAGTGTCCTCCTTTAACACATCCCTGACCAGCAATGCAACTCCAGTCATCGCCCCCCCCCCCCCCACCACCACTTTTACTTCCCTCCCTGTCCTCTCTGATGCGTCTATATCCTGGAACATTTAGTTGCCAATCCTCATGCCTTTCCTTCTAACAAGTCTCTATGCTTGCAAGAACATCATACTCTCAGGCCTATACAAAGCCTATGCTCATCTGCCTTACACACTATACTTCTTTCATTAATGTAGATGCATTTCAGGTCACCAGTTCTTTTGCACTCATCTGCTCTCTGCCTACTCCTCCTTTTATGCATGCTATCATCATGATTCTTGCAGTCTCCAGTCTCCAACTCGCTGCCAATTTGTTTTCTCTTTTGGTTCCCAGTGCGCTGCCACATTAGTTCAAAGCCTCCCCATCAACAGTATCAAAATCACCCCAACAACACTGGTGCCAGTCTGGTTCAGATATGGACTGTCCATTTTGTTATAGTCCAGCTTCGCCAGAAACGGTCCCAATATCCAACAAATGTGAACCCTCCCTCCTACACCATCTGTCAAGCCACGTGTTCATCATGCCTTTTTTTTCAATTCTATGCTGGCTCGTACGTGGCACTGCTGGTAATTCGATATCACTACCTTTGAGGTCCTCCTCTTTAACTTCTCTCCTAGCTCTCCGAATTCTTCTTTCAGGACCTCATCCCGTTTTCTACATATATCGGCGGTGCCTATATGCACCAAGACAACTGGCTGTTCACCATCCCCTTTTAGAATGCTCTGCAGCTGATCGGTAACATCCCTGACCTGAGCACCTGGGAGGAGACACACCATCCGGGAGTCCAGTTTTCGGCCACAAAACCGCCGATCCACTCCCCTCACAGTAGAATTGCCTATGAATATGGCCCTATGAGCCCTTTTCCTGCCCTTCTGAACAGCAGTGCCCGCCACGGTGCCATGATCTTGACAACTGCTGCCATCTCCTGGTGAGCCATCTCCCCCAACATTATTCAAATTGGTATACCTGTTTAGGAGGGTGATAACTGCAGGGAACACCTGCAGTGTTTTCCTACTCTTTTCATGTCTATTGGTCACCCATTCACTGTCTCCATTCGCAATTCTAATCTGCAGTGTGAATTTTCACTCAATGTTCATTTGCATCAAGAAATAAAAAATAATAATAGTCCCTTTGATCCATCAATCTTGCTCGCCCATTCAGTACAGAGGTAGTTGTCATTTAAAGTGCGTTCATTTTACACGATGTGGCTGCAACGCGAATAGTAAATTGTAGTCAGTATATTTATTAAGCAAACGGCCGTTCACTCTTACGCAATTCCATCCCCAGCTGGAGCTGAACAGCGAAACCCAACTCAGGATCCTCTGTTTGCAAAATGCAAAAATAGTGTGTTCAGCTAAAACAGGAATGCAATCCGCTCTGCCTTGAAACTGAGGCTGTAACGAAGAATTGTAGTGCACACTTAGAAGGAACTTTATTTCAATCCAGAGGGAGTATCTTGGGGAGAACCGGAATTCCACGTCAGTATCAGTTCGTCAATTGGCTCATGCGCATTCTGCTGAATAACTTCGTGAAAGGAAAAGTAATGATGTCATTGATTGCAGTGTGAAAGAGTTACATTTATTGCCCTCTTTCAAGAGAATATGTGATGTAATGATGTACTTAGACTTTGCTGTCCTTTGTGTTAGGCTAACTATGCGATTTGTTTCGCTTTTACCATTATTTTTGGCATTTTTCACAGAACCCTTTTATTACCCCACAGGCCGCATTATTTATATTGCATGATTTTCTATAACAACAATGTCGCACCCGAACACATCTGCTGTGTTACAGGAGAATCCTTGCAAATAATACCTGATCCTTTACCTCCACACCATACTCCTGCTCTCTCCCCATCCTTTTAGTGCCTAGAATTCCTTATTCATATTCGGTGCCTTGGCTTCCACTGCCTGAGGTGGGAGTGATTTTCTCAGGTTCACTGGTCTCTGAGAGCAGACATTTATTGTCATGTCAATGCAGAGGGACTTGCCTCTACCTAAAAATATGGGCCCTTGTTTTAGACATTCCCACCAGGGAAACGATCATACCTGCTTCTCAAATGTGTCTTTCTGTCAGGTTTCTGATACATTTCACTGATATCTCCACTCATTTGCCTAAACCTCACGGAATACATAACCAGTCAACCCAAGCTCTGCTCGCGTAACAAGCCTGTTATCCCCGAGATCCATCTGGTCACCCTTTGCTGTTTACCCTCAATTTCAGGTTTCTCCTTTATTCGGTGAGGAGACCCAAACTGCACACAATACCGCACAGTGATCGAGATGGGGTCTCACCAAGGCCTGTACAGCTGTAGGCTTATACCCTTACTCCTGCGCTAAAATCCCCTTGAAATGCAGGTCAACACATCACTTATCTTCCGAGCTGTTTTCTGCTCCTGTAATATTGCTTTCAGTGACTGATGTATAGGGAGATCCAGATCCTTTTCAACTTAACAGCGACTCACTTAATGGACCTATGTACACTGGTCAGTGTGTCAATATCATTCCCTGTCTTGAATTCTGGCTTCAAACCACACTGTCCTAAATAGATCAACAGAAGAAAACAAAATAAAAGAATCATCAGTCCCTATATAAATAAATATGTTACAACCAATGCTTTTTAAAAAGGTGAACACCCCTTCATTTGTTCCTACCAAAGTGCACAACCTCACATCTACCCAAATTGTTCTTCATTTGCGATGTGTTTGCCCATTCACTCCATTTGTCACAGTCATCTTGGAACGTTTTTACATCCTCCTCACTCACTCACAAACCAACGATAAGTGCCATCAGCAGGTTTGGAAATATTGCAATAGATTCCCGCAAACAAAGGTTTGACATGTATTGGGAATACATCGGTCCAAAATACAATCCTGTATAGCTCTTATAAACGATGTCTCGATGAATAAAGGCAATGCCTGCAGTCATCTGTGACTTCTTAACTAAGCTATTATCGTGATGAGTTACATTCAGTGGTGAGTGGAGAAGCACCCGTTGAGCTTCCTCGTGTGCTGCAATTCTGGTTCCTTCTGCCAAAGTGCATCAGTACATGCCTTTGAGTGTTACATTCCATCTGTAATTGATCAGCGATCTGACCATCCCATCTGCATCTTCCTGTTACATAAGAGCTTCCTCACCACAGAAAACCACTCGGCCAAAGAAAGTGAATATAAGGGCTTAGGTAAGAGCGACTGTTCCTGATATTTATCTGAGGATGACATCAAAATGCTAAGAAAAATTGCATGTCATCAGAATTCATTGTAATTCTCCACTCTTACAAGTCATTAATAATCCAAGGGAAGATTTTAATTGTCAGTGAATATCAATCATCTCAGCAGTAAGACATCTCTGCAGGAGATCCTCAGGAAAGCTTCCTCAGCCCAGGCATCTCCAGCTTGTCAACTATGAATCCCTGCTGTGTGCAAGCAGGAGATTCAGCGAATTGAGTCCACACTGAAAAGAAGTTTGGATGCTCACTGAACATTACAGAACATTCAGAACAGTTTACCCCCTACAGCTCCTGATGCAGCCTGTGCCCATGTGCGACAAGACCTGGACAATATTTAAGCCCATGCTGGTAATATGTCCGTAACATTCATGTAATAGGGCTTCACATTTCCACAGTAAATGGAGGTTTTCTTTCAGTACCTCAAACTGGGTTCACAAGAATATGGGGAATCTGTTCAGCTCAAGAAATCTATTGGACAAGAGGAGGAACAGCCCATTCAATTCCTCCTGCCGGTTACACAGGAAGACAAGGAGTCTGCTCAATCCACGTGCCTATTACAAGGGATCAGAAAGAAACCATTTTCAACCTGGGATCATTTACTAAGGAGCAGAAAGAAGTCATTCGTCCTCTCAAGTCACCAGCACAGGAACAGGTAGGCATCAGAGATGCTCAACATCACAAATTAATTGCGCACAAACTGCACAGATGCACTGCTCCATGTTTTACATCTTGCCTCATTAGTCACAGTGCATACGTGTAAATGTCGCATGGTGTTCTGACACTGGGAATGACGCCTTTTTCAAAACTAATTCCAAAGACATCTTCCACCTCTGAGGGTGCAGACCCATGTTTTCTCTGAATGTCACAAGTTGATGGGAAAGGGGTAACTGTTTCAGTACGAATTTTTTGTTGCTGCTTATAGGATTCTGAACAACGTAGCACTGAGTCCAGGTTCACTCAGTAACCGTGCATTAAAGTGTTCATCGTTCATTCATAGCATGTTCCTCTCTGTCATCTCTGCACAGGCACGTAAACTATCGGTAACACAGTATCCGACAGAAAGTATGGAATTCCTCACAGTATTTTTGAGACATAATGAGTGTGCGTACATAATCATCAAGTTTCAACTTCTTATTATATCACTGCACTCCGGACAGAACACATTGTTACTGCACTCTCTGCTCATGGTACCATCATGCCAGGGGTGAGTCTGGTGAAATGCCTTTGCACTGTCTCGGTGACATGGAGGTTATTATTTATAAAGCAGACTAAGTCTGTACACAGTACCCGAAATACCGTCTCAACAAAATATTTCCACTGAATGAGATGTATTAACTCTGATATTTTAATCATTTTGCATGAAGGACCACTTATCATTTACAGCTATAATTACTTAGTGCCCCGAATGAATTCTCTTCATGACTTCTGACCAAAGTCATCGAGGTCCTTTTGAACAACAGCAATTCCCAAATTCTCACCGTTTAATAGATATAGATTAACATTGTTGTATCTATGGTTCACATCTGAAATATTTTTACAAGTTGTGAACAGCTGTTGCACAAGCACTGATTCTTCTGACAGTCCACGAGCCTTCAGTCCAGCAAAAAGATACACTACTCTCTTAAAGTTTGGAAGATGATTTGTAGCTCGGGTGCTCGTTGTTGTGGTTCTGTTTGCCGAGCTGGGAATTTGTCTTGCAAACGTTTCGTCCCCTGTCTAGGTGACATCCTCAGTGCTTGGGAGCCTCTTGTGAAGCACTTCTGTGCTTTTTCCTACGGCATTTATAGTGACCTGTCTCTGCCGCTTCCGGTTGTCAGTTCGAGCTGTCCACTGTAGTGGCCGGTATATTGGGTCCAGGTCGATGTGTTTGTTGATAGAGTCTGTGGATGAGTGCCATGCCTCTCGGAATTCCCTGGCTGGTCTCTGTTTGGCTTGCCCTATAATGGTAGTGATGTCCCAGTCGAATTCATGTTGCTTCTCATCTGTGTGTGTGGCTACTAAGGATAGCTGGTCTTGTCGTTTCGTGGCTAGTTGGTGTTCGTATATACGGATCGTTAACTGTCTTCCTGTTTGTCCGATGTGGTTTTTTGTGCAGTCCTTGCATGGGATTTTGTACACTACATTAGTTTTGGTCATGTTGGGTATCGGGTCCTTTGTTCTGGTGAGTTGTTGTCTGAGCGCGGCTGTTGGTTTGTGTGCTGTTATGAGTCCGAGTGGTCACAGTAGTCTGGCTGTCAGTTCAGAAATGCTCCTGATGTATGGTAGTGTGGCTAGTCCTTTGGGTTGCGACATGTCCTCGTTCCGTTGTCTCTCCCTTAGGCATCTGTTGATGAAATTGCGAGGGTATCCGTTTTTGGCGAATACCTTGCATCGGTGTTCCTCTTCCTCTTTTTGTAGTTTTGGTGTGCTGCAGTGTGTTGTGACCCTTTTGAATAGTGTCCTGATGCAACTTCGTTTGTGTGTGTTGGGGTGGTTGCTTTCATAGTTTACGACTTGGTCTCTGTGTGTGGCTTTTCTGTAAACCTTTTTGGTGAATTCTCCGTTCGGTTTTCTCTGTACCATCACCTCTACGAATGGGAGTTGGTTGTCCTTTTCTTCCTCTCTCTTGAATCTGATTCCAAACTCTGGGTCAGATACGTTCGATGACACCTTTGTAATAATTAAAAACGCAGAAATAGAGAACACACACCAGATCCTCAACGCCACACTCACAGAAATCCGACCAACCAATTCCCATTCGTAGACGTGATGGTACAGAGAACACCGAACGGAGAATTCACCAAAAAGGTTTACAGAAAAACCACACACACAGACCAAGTCCTAAACTATGAAAGCAACCACCCCAACACACACAAACGAAGTTGCATCAGGACACTATTCAAAAGGGCCACAACACACTGCAGCACACCAGAACTACAAAAAGAGGAAGAGGAAAACCTATACAAAGTCTTCGCCAAAAACGGATACACTCGCAATTTCATCAACAGATGCCTAAGGGAGAGACAACGGAACGAGGACATGCCGCAACCCAAAGGACTAGCCACACTACTATACATCAGGAGCATTTCTGAACTGACAGCCAGACTACTGCGGCCACTAGGACTCATAACAGCACACAAACCAACAGCCACGCTCAGACAACAACTCACCAGAACAAAGGACCCGATACCCAACATGACCAAAACTAATGTAGTGTACAAAATCCCATGCAAGGACTGCACAAAACACTACATCGGACAAACAGGAAGACAGTTAACGATCCGTATACACGAACACCAACTAGCCACGAAATGACAAGACCAGCTATCCTTAGTAGCCACACACAGATGAGAAGCAACATGAATTCGACTGGGACAACACGACCATTATAGGGCAAGCCAAACAGAGAACAGCCAGGGAATTCCTAGAGGCATGGCACTCATCCACAGACTCTATCAGAAACACATCGACCTGGACCCAATATACCGGCCACCACAGTGGACAGCTCGAACTGACAACCGGAAGCGGCAGAGCAAGGCCACTATAAATGCCGTAGGAAACAGCACAGAAGCCCTTCACAGGAGGCTCCCAAGGACTGACGATGTCACCTCGACAGGGGACAAAACGTTTACAAGACAAATTCCCAGCTCGGCGAACAGAACCACAACAACACTACTCTCTTAATTTTGCCCATTATCCAAATTTTAATTAATTCGGCATGCATTACACCCCTACTGAGCCATGGGCTCTAACATTCTCCACTGACCTGCATTCAACCACGTCAAATTTCCGAAAATGTCATTATTTCGAGAAGTGTCTAGTTGTCACATTCCTTGTAAAATGTTCCAATATTTTTCTCACAGCTAACACTAATCTGTTTAGCATTCCGTTTTTCCTCTCTGCCCTGCTTAAAATTTTTCTGTTCGCAATCGCTGCTTTGTACTCGACAAAATCATTTCTGCAATCTTACCAGCTTTG
Organism: Chiloscyllium punctatum; assembly: GCF_047496795.1. Classification (NCBI taxonomy): domain Eukaryota; kingdom Metazoa; phylum Chordata; class Chondrichthyes; order Orectolobiformes; family Hemiscylliidae; genus Chiloscyllium; species Chiloscyllium punctatum. The sequence goes on from NC_092773.1 coordinate 52,586,212, forward strand.
AAAACTAATCAGTAATTCTTTCACTGGCTGTACTGTCATCTCCACAATACTCTGGGACACAGCTCATCAGATGCAGCAACTTAGCAATCGTCAATTCAATGAGACTTTCAAAAACATACATCTTATTAATTCTAATTTCCTGCAGTTCCTCATTTACCCGTTGCTCTGTTCTGTAGTATTTCTGAATATAGATTCTGTGCCTTTCTTGGGAGGAGGGGTTGTGCGAGAGAACAATGCATTCGTTTCAGTGGCCACATGGCTTCTGTCAGCTCGTGATACATCGAAGGAGTGAACGTCGGCGATGATGGACATGTCACCCACTCCTGCCTGGGAAGACTCAGAATCAATCCAGTTCACTTCATGGTGAGTGTCAGCAAAGTCCTGCCCCTGGTTTGTTTTATAGGTTGTACTGACAGAGGGCCGTCAGCTGAGTGACGACTCGATATTTGAACCAAACCGGTTTCAAAATTTAGACCTGAATGGGTCCAGCTTCGAAAATATATTTCTTGAAATCCCAGGGAGGAGAATCCAAGGCCCTGCTCCTCCTTGTTTACAGAGGCTCCCTTCTGTGTAGTATCAGCTCCATTTGTTTAATATGGAGTCAGGTACTCTATAAATGCAGTTTCTAAAGTTGGGTCGCCAGACCCTAAAGTCTCCCTAAGCTAATGCAACAGCTGACCATACAAACCGGAGAATGCATCAACAGAACCTCCACTGAGTTTCCAATGACAGGAGAAGGTCAAATCCTCACACATGTCATGCACCCATTCAGTGTTGATAATGCCTCCCTCTCCTCAGTTTTTCTTACACACTGAAAAAAAACCATTCCACACTGTCCCACAGTTACAGTTCCTCTCTCTAAATAAGCAGTTGACAACTTAACGTTACATTTCTCTGTATCTCAGCAACTTTAAGTGCAGCACCAGCATTGCCCATGGAGTTGGTCACCGCACTCAGAGAAGTGAGACAGAGAGAACACGGGTCACTTGAAGCAGAGGCATCCCGAAACGGATGTGATATTCAGGAACATGAGAAAAGTGAAAATGGTAGAATATCCTCACATTCTCGTTTCCTTTCAATTCATTCTCCAACACATGTAGACGCTGTAGAATTTTATTTCAGATCTCCATCATCCACAGTTCCTGCCTTTATATCACGCTCGCTATTTTTGTTTCACGAGATGTCAGCATTCCCGCCAAGGGCAGCATTTCTTGGCCATCCTAATTGCTCTTAACTGCGAAGTCAATTGTCAAGATCGTATTAATCCAGACACATTGCTCTGGGTCTGAAGTCACATTTAGTCCAGACTTGGCAAGACGTTTATTTACCAAAGGATGTCAGTAAAATTATAAAATCAGTCCTGATGGTTTATGATTTCTAAGAGTGAAATTAGTTCACATTCCTTCTTTTTTGCCATTCGAATTTATGTTCTGCCATTGTCTGTAGTCGTTTTGATTCAATGCCTTTAGAGTCACAACCTGTGCCTCTGAAGAACACATCCATTTACATTATTACTCAATATGAGTCCCTATTGCGAAGTAACTATCAAGACAAGAGCAAGTTTGTGTTCAAAATATTTGTAACTGGAAGGGTGGTCAGAGGAGAACTCTAGCCAGAAAACCTGAAGTTAATAAAGGGGTAGATGATAGTTAAGTCAGCAACATCACTGAAGCAGAGCTGAAAGGTGAGGATGTTATGCAGGTAGTTGTAGGCAGGTTTGAGGACAGAGGGAATACAAAAACATAAAACAGTTCGGGGCGAAATTCACCTCGAGTTTCTCAACAGTCTTGTTCCTTCTTAGATGTTATCAGTGAAGAGTCTGAAACTCATGGACAGGAAGTGGAGTTTTTGACTGAAACTGGAGATAATACATCACGTATCTCTTAAATATAAATTACCGAAACCTTCACCATCGTTTATCGAATTAATACAGATAGGCTTACCAGGAAAACCAACAATTGCGAGGGCGGGGTAGTAACCCGCCTGAATAATCATCAGTACGGCCTCTATCCGCAACTCTAACCATGGCCAATCCGCAGAAAACAAAGAAAGACCCATGGATAAACCTCTGTCCATTCTTGGAACAGGCCAGTCTTTTGTTCTCAGATTCTCATCCATTTTGGAACATTCCAGTCTGTTGTTGTAAGATTCCCTTCTTCTCCCTCTCTCTATAGCTGCTGAGCGCAAACGTGTTGAGGATGATGCTGTCCCTGATATTATGGAATAACAAGTTTAAAGAAGCCTCTTAATTATAGAAGAGGGAAATCCTCCAGTGACACAGTTAGTATCCATGGAGACGGACATGAATTACGGTCGCTGAACAAACAGTTCTACTTAACCCTTTTTCACAAAATACATGACAACCAACAAGATTACTTGGTCTGAACGTGATTTTGATATCGCTGGCTATTGGGCTAATGAAATATCTCCAAGCGTATTGTTAGAAGATGATGCTTTCTTTTCACTACCTAGATGATTCTACTGTGTTATGGCAGGGGAGGAAGTGTTGGACTCTCGAGGCCTTCTGCATCCTTTTGTTTTATTCTTTTATATTTAACTTTAACGGTTTTTTTACCATCATTGAACGGCTTGAGTGTGTAGAGGCCTCTTTTGCGAAAGTCCTACAATGACGGAGGCAGAGTGAGTAAAGGTAAAAACAATGATTGCAGATGCTGGAAACCAAATTCTGGAGTAGAGTGGTGCTGGAAAAGCATAGCGGTTGTGCTCCTCGGAAGCTGCCTGAATTCTTGTGCTTTTCCAGCACCACTCTACAGCAGAGTGAGTACTGCCCGTTCCCTGTGGGCATTGTGGTCCCGTTCAGGGCCTTTGGAGTGGTGATCTGCTTCACAGAACCAGGATTCTTAGATTTGCTTTTTGCGAGTTTCTTCTGGGGTCTCATCAATTTTGTAAGGCAGTAAATCTCTCCTGGCTGCTGCACTCTCGCTCGGTGATTGATGTTAGAATGGTACATTGGATATTATTTCCTCCTGGATTGGAGAAGTGCATGTGAGACCATCTATTTTTTTAATTTACTTTTTGACAAATGTGCGTTTATGGAATGTTCCCATATTGGAGCAATTACAACTTAATTAATTAAATAGCCCTGGTCGATGCTACATTCGTATCTATTTTAAGGAGATCTGACTGATCCATATCAAGGGGGATAGATATCCATCTTTCAAATGGATATGTACATAATGAACAGCATGTTGCAGGATTACTGGGTTTTCACAGCAGAATGGGCGAGCCAGAGGCTTTATAGTTATATTAGGAGTTATATCAGATACTAATCTACCTCACAGATTCAGCCCGGGCATATATAAGCTCACATGAGGTATGTGCTCATTATGGAGCACTGTGCAGACCAGCCTCAGTACAACCCTGCAATTTGTCCATGATGGAACACTATGCAAGGCTCAACAGTCCACCAGTTACCTGTACAACCTGTGCAGCAGGACAGATGACACCAGTGCATTGATTTATAAACCCGTACGAAACGGTCGGGCCAGCATGGGGAGATATGCAGACCACACCAGTGTCTTGCTCTGTAAACGCAGACAAGGCACCTGTTAAATAAGGGGAGCTGTGCAGTGAACGGACAGTAATTCCACAGTAACAGTGGGATTGGTAATAGCGAGGACCAGGGCATTTCGGGAAGAACGATAAACTACAATTTTTGTGCAGCGCCTGGACCCGAGACCCCTCTCCTCTAAAATAAAGACAGTGGCGATTCGGTGTGCTGATTAGGTAAGGTTTTTTTCTGTTTCTTTTTCATCCCATTATTTCTTATAAATTACTTTCATTCCTTTTATCATTTATTTATTACTTGATTATTTGAAAAAGCATATCAGAAAAGTTTATCAATCAACTAACACAGAACTGTATGTAAGTACTTAACTCAGTCGAGATGGCTTGGTAGGTGATGTGCTCTCGTTGTATGAGGGTGGGGCTTAGTGATCTCATTGCGAACTGCAGTGACCAAATCTGCAGCAAGTGTTGGTTGCTGAATGAAGTCCTGCTAAGATTTGATGATCTGAAATCTGAGCTTCGAACACGGCAGCACATTCAGGATGAGGAGAGTAACCTGAATCATTTGGTTCTGAAGACAGTCACAAATGGGAGATTAAATAAATCAAATTCAGTTAGTGATCAGGATAACATGGTGTGAATGCAAGTGAGGCAGGTGAGTTCAGGAATGGAGGAGCCCCAGGTTTTGATCTTATTCAGCAGGTGTGAATTGCTGGCTCCTTGTGTGGATGAGGAAACGGGTTGTTGGGAGGATGAGCGAGCTGACCACCGCACCATGGTGCAGAAGGCCATTGAAGAGCGGGGAGAATAAAGACAAGTAGTAGTTATGGGGTTTCCCTAATTAGGGGATAGATAGTATCCTTTACAAGCTGGATCGAGAGTTATGCATGATATGTTGACTGCCCAGTGCCTTGGTGCAAGACATATTTGACTTGCTTGAAAGAATATTGCAGCGGAAGGGGGGGGGGAATCTAGTTGTTGTGTTCCATGTTGGAGTAATGAGAGAGATTAGGCTAAAATGGAGGATCTGTTTGGGGATTATCAAGCAGTTGGAACGAAATTACGGAACAGATCCTCGGCGGTTATAATCTTCAGATTAATGCCTGAGACACGCAAATTGTTTTAGGGATAAAACAATTAGTGAAGTAAACACATGGCTCAAAGACGGGTTACTTTTCATGGGGCATTGGCATCAGTATTGAAACCAAGGAGACCGATGTGGATGGGAAGGTCACTGTATGATACGATATGGAACCAGTGTTCTCGCGAAAATGATAAATATGGTGGTCACTAAACTATACTCCAGTAAGTCGTGCGGAAGGGAAAGGGAAAACGGCAGATATTATACTTATAAATACGAAGGTAAGCATCATGTTAGCATGTGTGTAGGAGCGTTAACGTTCAAGGCTGACGATGAAAGAATTAAAAAGGAAGGACAACTCAGGAGATATTCTTAGTGACGTTGGAACTCATGAGGGTAAGAAAGATAGCGGAAGGCCACTTTAGCTGAATGTTCCTAGCATTCATTACACGGTCGATGAGTCAACGGCGCAAATGATCATGGTTGAATATGATTTAGTACTCACTTCAGAGACATGGTTACAGGATGGTCACGAATGTTTTTTTTTTAAATATCCAGGGGGATCACACTGATTAGAAGGACAGACAGAAATGTAAGGGGGGTGGTGTAGCTCTAATATACAAGGACGATGTCGGGGCGGCTCTGAGAGATGACCAAGTTTCTATGGACAACATGGTTTAATACATTTGGGTGGAATTTAGAAATTCTTGGAAGAAAAAGTCACTGATAGATGTAGTCTATAGGCTGCCAAATAAGAGCATCTCATTAGGGCGGGCAATAACAAAGAAAAGTACTAGTGCCTGGAAAAATGTCAAGACTGTTATCATGGAGTATTTAAAACTACATGTCGTTTGATCGAACCAGGTCAGTCAGAGTAGCCTTGAGGAGAATCGTTTTGAGTGTATCCATGGTAGTTTTCTTAAATACTATGTAATTGAACTGACGAGAGAGCAAACGTTCGTAGATCTGGTCATATATTAATGACGTCATGCATATGGATGCTCTAGGAAGCAGCGATGACAGTATGGTTGAAGTTAGAATACAGATGTCGGGTGTGAAGATAAAATCCAGTACCAGGGTCCTGTGCTTAAACAAGGCAGATAGCAATGCGATGAGTGAGGACTTGACTGAAGTCGACTGAATGCAAAGATTTAATGGTGGGACTGTTGACGAGCAGTGATAGATTTTGAAATAAATTTTCCGAAGTGCTCAGCAAAATTATATTGGAGGGAAAGGAAGGACTGTCAGAAAAGCAGAAAAAGCCATGCGTTCCTGAGGAAATAAGACAGAGATCAAATTAAAACTGATGGCATAAAAAGTGACCAAGAACAATTTGAAAACAGATTATCGGGAAAATTTTAATCGTCAACAGAAAGCCAGAAGAAGAACTATAAGGAACGTGAGAAAAGGAATAGCATAGCACATCAAGAAAGCTCCCAAAGTTTCTATAAATACATAAAAGGACAAAACGTGGCTCAAAGTTGGTCTTTTAGAGAATGAGAACGGAAATTTATTTGTGGGATGATCGAGGCTTTGATCAGGTATTTTGAATCGGTCTTCACAGTGATGGACACTAATATGATACCAGAAATTGAGAAAGAGATAAAAGTCGGCGAAGTCACGGGTACCATCATTATTACGGAAGATGCTGTATTCCATAAAACTGATGGTTTTCAGGATAGACAAATGTACTGGCACTGATGGAAGGCACCCATGGATACTAAAATGACGGCGTGAGAAATAAAAAGTGCACTGGTGGTAAATTTCCAAAAGTCACTGGACTCTGGGGAAGTCCCAGCAAATTAGAGAACAATTAACGTGACGCCACTATTTAAAAAGGCATTTGGATAGAAGTTGGTGAATTATTAGCTTGAACTCTGTAATGGGCAGAATGCCTGATTCTATTCTCAAGGAAGATATAGCAGGGCATCTCTATAGAAGTGGTCACATTTGGTAGACGCAATATGGGTTTATGAAGGATATTAATAAATCTTTTGAATACTATGAAGACGTTACATGCAAGGTGGACAAAGGGGACCCAACTAATACGGTGTATCTAGATTTCTGAATTGCCTTCAACATGGTGAAGCACAAGAGGCTTCTGCAAATGATGAAGATGCATAGTGTTACGGATGAAGTAGGAGCATAAATAGAGGATTCGTTGATGAACAGGAAGCGAAATGTTGGGGTAAAAAGTGCGATTCGCTTTGGCAATTAGCAACGAGTGCTGTGCCTCAGGGATCAGTGTGGGGACCACAATTATTCAAAATTTATCTCAAAGATTTGGAATTGGGAATCACGTGTAGTATGTCAAAATTGGCAGATGATACGAAGATGAGTGGCAAAGCAAAGTGTGCAGACGACTGTGAAACTTTGCAAAGGAATATATATATACTTTAATGGAGTGGGCAAAGGTCTGACAGATGGAATACAATGTGAATAAATGGAAAGTAATGTGAAGGAATAATGGTAAAAAGAATTGTTACTTGAATGGCAAGAAGTTTCAGCATGCTGCTATGCAAAGGCACCTGGGTGTGCTTGTGCATGAATCACAGAAGTTTGGTCTGTAGATACAACAAGTAATTACTTCCAATTGGAAAGTGACATTTTGATGAACTGGCAGCGAGCCGATCTCCAAAGTACGAGCGATGGGAACTCTTCTCAGACATATTGCCTTGAATCAGCTATTGACCAAACTTTCGTTCCCTATGTCCTTCATAAAACCGTAGAACTCCTACAGTGTAGAAGCAGGCCTTTTATTCCCAAAGACATACACACCAACCGTCTGAAGGATAACCCTATTAGACCCATTCCCTGACATTTACCCCTGACTATAGCACCTCACCTGTATATATTTGGATTGTGGGAGGAAACCGGTGCACCTGAAAGAAACACGGACAGACACTGGAAAATGTGTAAACTCCACACGGACAGTCGCGCGATGGTGAAATCGATACTGAGTCCCTGACATGTGAGGCAGCAGTGTTTACCACTGAGTCATCATATCCTTGCACTAACAGTAATCATTCAATGTCGGTTTGAATGTAAAACCCCTCACTGGAAAATTTACTCTTCTCTCCCGATACTTGTGTCACCCAACATAGATAACAGTACTTTTCTAATCCAACTGCAGCGTAAAAGTTGATTACAGAACTTTATCAATTCACTGGCAATAAGCAATTTGGCATGACACTATGTTTTATTACTCTCGAGCACAAACACTGACCAATCTTGAATCACGAGAACGAAATTTTCATCTGAGACACAAGGACTGCGCAAACATCAGATGATTATTTAGGATTATAAGGAGCTATTTCTGCGATTAGAAGCAGGAACTTTCTGACGTGCGACATGTACTAACCACTTTCGTAAAGTCATGTCTGAAAATGCTTCAAAGTGTCGAAAACTTTCAAAGAAAATTCAGTCAGCAGTGATCTTTGCTCAATGTATTTCATCATAGTTAAAATGACTTTGAACTGAGTTCAGCAATTGACATGCCATTTCTTTCTCGCACTGTCTCTCTTACACTCTCACGCATATTCTCTTACTCAGTCTCCACCCGAAAAAATTCTGCCAAATGTTTACATATCCAACGATTTTACTTGGACATTAATCTGAATTTTTGGTAGTCATAATCTTGACTATCAAAAAGGTTTGTTCAGGTATGTTTCATCAATTAATTCAGCGGGATTGTTTTCTAATGTATGGACCAAAATTTATTTCCCTTTCGTATTTTATTGAAGCTGCTTTCCTGTGCCACTACAGTCGCGACAGTGTCGGAAAAAATAGTTGAAGGTATGATGGGGACAGGAGAGAGGGAATGTCCACGATTTTGACAATGGGACACCGAACGAATCATCTTAGATATGGAGTGGTGTTCTGTCAGACAATGAGATAACTGGCAGCGATATTGAACAGAGGATTACCTCACCGCTCTATACCTCACAGTCGCAGTCAAACCAGCTGTGCGAACTGAACTCCTGCAGCTTTGCTGGCTGGACGGCTGTTTTTGCGATAGAGAGTGGCATCAACAGTGTGGGTCACTTGCCACACTGGCTGATATCACCATGAAGTTCCGAAATTCCCACCATCACCACGCACCTGGGACATGTTAACCCTCAGATAGAAATCACAACCAGTCGTTTATCATTAATAAGAGAGCAGCTTTATTGCCCATTGGGATGAGGCATTTTAAAAATTGTTTAAATGTTAAAATCAATGAAAAAAGAAGGAGGTATAGTTCAGGCGCAATAATCGGGATCAAGGGAATCCCTTGAGCGTCCGTGTTGTAAGAGAACACTTAGCAGCGACATCACAAGGACAAAAAGGAGATCTCAGGCAGCTTTTTCTGATAAGGTTATGGCAATGGACAGAGATCCTGCCTGTACATTAATGATAAAAAAGAAACAAAAAAGGGAGATAATAGGGCCCCTAAAAATAAAACTGGATTCCGTGTGCAGTTCCAGACGAGATGAATGAGGTTTACCAGGTTTATTGACACAGTGATAAGTTTACAAGTTGCCACATGTGAATTTATGGACAACTGTAATCCCCACCTGTAACGGAATCGCAATGCAAAACGGAAAAAAGAAAGCAAAGTTAAAATACAAAACATTGCATTCCTTCCTGTAAATGTGGAAGAACGCAGAAACTCAGTTAAAAGTTGAACAAAACAGTCCATAAGTGCCTGTTCATGCTAGGTTCACACTACTCACAAGGATTTGACCTCCACTATTCCGTGGCCTTGCAGCCTCTTCCGGCACGATGGTGAGATACAACACAAATATGTCGTCTCACTATTTACTGTGGACAAAGACATGGAGATGAGGGAACTCGGGGAAATAAACCCATGTTATGACTTTTTGAAAAGCGGCCAAATTACAGAAGAGGAAGTGCCGGAGATCTTAAAATGCATCACCGTAGATAAATACCCAGTGCCTGTTGAAGGATATCACGGTCATTGTGGGAAGCTGCAAAGACATTGTTGGGGCCCTCACTGAGATATTTGTATCAGTCCTCAGGGTGCTGAGGAAGGGTCACTGAACCCAAAACATTACCTCCGATTTCTCTGCAAAGATGCTGCCAGACCAGCTGAACATTCCCAGAAAATGTTTGCTTTTTCTTTCTGATTTATCACCTACCATCTTTTCAGTTTTTTTCTTTCATCCGGAGAAAATGCTGGAGGACTAGAACACGGCGCTTCGGTTGGAAGCTCTGCTGCCTCACGGTATTCTGGACAAGGGTTGAATACCTGCCTCGGGCGACTATCAGTGTGGAATTTACATATTCTCCCCGTGTCTGCATGAGAAAACTACGAATGCTCGACTTTCCTACCACAATCCAAAGATGTGCAGGTCAGGTGAATTTGACATGCTAAATTGCCAATAGTGTTTGGTGCGTTAGTCAGGAATAAATATAGAGTTGGAGAATCGGCCTAGGAGGGTTGCTCTTAGTGGCGATGCGGACCTGTTTGGACAAAGGGCCTGTTTTCATATCGTATGGAATTTAATCCAATGTGGAGACAATTATTTTAAAAGGCTGCAACGAAAAGCCAGGGAACGACAAAACGGCGAGTCTGATGTCAGGGTGTGGTTAAGTGTTTGGAGTAGACACTGAGAGACAGGATTTTCATGCATTCAGAAAGTCTGGTTTTGGATAGTTAGCATGACTTTGCGTATGGCAAAACATTTCTCAGAAACGTGTTTGCAAGTTTTCAAGAGGTGACCAAGGAAATAAATGACGATAAAGCGGCACACGTTATCTACATGGACCTTAGTGCGCCCCCGCACCTTTCTGCATCATACGCTCGTTTACAAGGTGAGATCACAGGGGATCAGGGAGACCGAGCAAATTATATATACAATTGACTTGACAGTATTAGACAGAGGATGCGTGGAGAGTTTGTTATTCTGACTGATGACCTGTGACGAGCAGTGCACCAAAAGGACCAATCTGCTATCGTTCGTTATTTTTATAAATATTACGGATGAGAATATGGGAATTATGGATCGTATATTTGTAGACAAAACCAAAATTGGTGGTATAGAGGATGGTGGGAGTGTCGTTTAATTGGACAATGAGATCTTGATCAACTGGACCAGTGGGGCAAGGAATATCAGATGGATCTTTATTCAGATAAATGCGAGGTGTTTTGCATTTTGTTGCACAAACGAGGACAGGATTTAATTGATAATGATAGGGCCGTAGAGTGTGTTGTCGAACAGAGTCCAAGGGGTGCAGGTACATAGTTCCGTAAAAGTGGAGTCACGGGTAGACAGGAAATTGAAGAAGGCATTACGAACGCTTACCTTTATCGCTGAGAGCATTGAGTATCGGAATTGGGGCAGTCTATTGTGGCTGTGTGAGAGAATGGTAAGAAAACTTTGGGAGGGTTGAGTATAATCTTTCTCGCCCTGCTACAGGAATGATGTTTTGAACTGGAATGGGGACTAAAACGCTTAAAATGATGTGACGGACGCTGGAGGTTTTGAGATGTATGAATGGGCTGGGAGTTTGTTCCCTTTGCTTAGGAGGGTGAGGGGTGACCTTAAACAGGTTTATAAAATCATGAGGAGCATAGATAGTATGAATAGCTAAGGAATTTTCTCCAAGGTAGGAGTATCTAAAACCGGAGAAGGTATGTTTTAGGTGAATGGGAAGAGGTTTAAAAGAGAACTAAGGGGCAGCTGTTTCTCACAGATGGTGGTGTCAGAAGAAGTGGTAGTCGCGAATACAATTAAAATATTTAACAGACAGTTGTATGGAGATATGAATAGGAAAGGTTTGGAGCTGTATGTGCCAAATGGAGAAAAAAAAGGAACTAGTTCAATTTAATAAACCTGGTGAGTGCAGACGAATTGGGCCAAAGGGTCTGTTTAAGTATTGCATGATTCTATGTGTGCATGACTCTATAACTCCTCTTGCGTGTCTAATTTTTCATTGCCCTCAATTTATTTCCAAGTCAAAAATCATGTATAAATATTGGCAATGATTTAACTCTCCGAACTTTATTGAATAGAGTATTCCAGATATTGATGTAGTGCTGTCGACTACATCAGGACAGAAGCAGAATTGCATTCAACGATAAACTTTAACTTTATTTCCGGGATAGTCCCTCTGTCAACCATTACCATCAAGCCCACGTATGGTTCCGTGATGAGTGGGTGTAAACATGCCAGACACATGTGTGCAGAACTCTGATGACAAATCGTTAATGCTACCACCCTTCACTGGTTACAGTTCAAAGAACAGGAATAACATTTCATAGTGAGTGGGAAATCATCCCAACAGTAACAGATCAGATCTAAGTTGTGCAGTCCTGCCACATCCAGTCACAAGTGTGGATGGACAAAGAAACAATTCACTGAAGGATATGGGGCCACAAATATCTCCATCAAAAATAAAAGAAAACAGCATTCACATCGGTGTAAAGGACGAGGATGCAGTGTCTGTCCCATCCTCAGCCAGAATTGTTTAGTCGATAATCCTCCTCACTCTCTCCATGATGCCCACAGAATCACAGATGTCAAACTTCAATCAATTCGATTCGCTGCACTTGGCATGAAAACCTGCTGAACACAGTAGATACCACAAACGTTCTGGTCCCCGGCACCATTCTTGCAACATGACTAAAGATTTGTGTTGCACAGCAAACCGTTTCTCTGTGGAAGCTGTTTCATTCCATATTCAACTCTGACATTTACCTGGCAATATGTAACATTACTCAACCCTGTCCAATCCCCTAAGAGGAGACGATCACCCCCGCAGTCCCATTACGATACTCATATTGGTGGGTGTTCATTTTGACAGAGCTGTCAAGAAGCACAGAAAAAACCCGTTCAGTGTGGTTTCAGTTTGGTCCCCATGTGGGGATGGTACTGTTGACAAATGTCATTGGATTACTAATCCAAACCAGGCTAAAGGCCTGGCAGCGGTGGAAGTTCAACAACTGTTAATAAAACATTGAAATCTAAAATCTGGTATCAGTAATAGTAACCCGGAAGCCAATGTCTGTAGTAAAAATCAACTTTCTTCCCCAACGTACTTTCAGGAAGCAAGTCATCCGTGTATTACTGGTATGGCCTAAAACTGACTCCAGACACACAGACTTGTGATAAACTCTTCAATAGTCTTCGAAACGGCCAAGCAAGCTACCCAATTGTATTAAAGTGCTCCGAGATCCAAAGGATAAACTGGACAGAACACAAAGCACCAGCCTCGATATCAGAAAAGGGAATGGCAAATACAGTCCTGTCGACCCTGCAGAGCCATCCTTCTAACAATATTTACAGAACTTTCGCACAGAAACATCGGGAAAGGAATAGGTCAATCAGCACAAGTGAATGCACTTTTTTCGCACAAAATACACTCCCTTCGTGGGATTCAACTCGGGAAAATGAAAAAAACGAACTGTAGTAGTCCCCTTGTTCCATCGACTTTTCTATCCAACATAATGATGACTGACCCTCCATCTCCATATCATACCCCTGATTTCTCCGTATAACGTTTGTGTCCCGAAATCCTGATTTAAATTCTGTGTATTGGCCTCCACAGTCTTACGTTGCAGATAGTTCCCCAGTTTCCCCAGTCTCTGAGTGCAGACACACATTCTCAATGCAATGCGCAGTGACCTGCCCTGAACTAATATGTGGTCTCCCATTTTAGACATCCCAGCCAGGGGAATCATCACCCCTACTTCCTATCAGCTACTAACTGTCAGTGTTTTATATATTTAACTCATTTTCCTAAACCCGATGGAATACAGTCCCATTCGAACCAAATACTGCTCCCACAATAAGCCTGTTATTCCAGAGATCCGTGTGGTCATGCTTCGCTGCACTCCCTCAGTGTCAAGTGTGTCCCTTATTACATAAGGAGATCTAAACTGCTCAAGTACTGCACAATGTTCGAGATGAAGTGTCAACAGAGCATTGTACAGCTGCAGTAAGACACCCATATCCCTGTTCTCAAATCCCCCTGAAATGTAGGTCAACACAACATTAATCATTCCAATTGCTTTCTGATCTTGCAATATTACTTTCAGTAACTGGTATACCAAAAGATCCAGATGGTTTTCAATGTTACAGCTACCTACTTGGTGGGTCTATGTACACGGGTTAGCGTGCCAGTGCCATTCCCAGAATTGACTTCTGCCTTCAGAACGTAATACCCTGCATGGTTCTCAGAGGTCTCCGCAGAAGGAAACAAAAAGAAACGAGCACCCGTCCCTTTATTGACCAAAGATTTACAACCAATGCCGTTTCACCTTTTAAGCTGCCATCCTCCCCCGCCCAAAGTACACAACGTCACATATACCTCAATTGGTCTCCGTCTGCCACGTATTTGCTCATTCACTCTGCTTGTTTCCGTCAACTTGAAACTTTGTTCCGTCCTCCTCACTCACTCGTAATCAGACATTGTTTAATTTTGTCAGCAGACATTGAAATATTGCATATGATTCCCTCAAGCAAATGCTTGAAATGTAAAGGGAATAGCTGGCCTAACCAAAGTCCTTTCTAGTTCTTACACTCTCTGTCTCGATGAATAAAGGCTGTGCCTCCAGTCGCGTGTGACCTCTTAACTAACCAATTAACATGTCCAGTCACATTCAAGGATTAATCGAAAAACAGTCTCTGAGCTAACTAGTGTGCTGTTATTGATTGAGTTTAGTTCTTCCTCCAAAGTGCATCATCACATACTTATAATGTTTTGCTTCACACCTGCCATTGATCTGCCCATTTGACCATTCCATCTGTATCATCCTGTAACATAAGTCTTTCCGCCTTACTGCCAATCACCCGTTTAAAAGAGGTCAAAAGAGGACTTATGTGAGGGCAACTGGCCCTAACATCAAGTCTTTATTTAACTGAGAATGACATCATGGAGCCTGAGCAAAATCTCACTTTATGAGAATCGCTTATGGCCTTTCCACTGTTTGGAGTCATTCAGGGCACAATATCAGTTGATTATCATCGGTGGGCATTTATCATCCCTGCAGGATCCTCAGAGTAGCTTCGTCAAACTCGCATTCCCAATTTGTCAGTGGGGAATGACTGCAGAGTGGAAGCAGGACATTCATCCTATTGAGTCTACATAGATTCAAATCACTAAAGATCACGCAATGTTGAGAACAATTTGACCCTTTCAGCTCCTGAACATTCTGTATCAATGTGCATAAAGACCTGGACATCATTCAAACTATTATGTTAAAGTGTCGGTAACATTCATGTAACAGCGATGTCAGATACTGCACATTTCCGACGAACACAATCTATGTCTTGGTGATTTCTCAGTTAACCTAATAACGTATCCGGTCACTTTCATTCAGTACCTCAATCTGGCTTCTCAAGAATGTGAGGAAGCCATTCAGTCCATCAAAATTATTGGACAAGAATCGGGACAGCACAATTAGCTCCTCCTGCCGATTACACATGAAGGCAAGGTGTGTGCTCAGCCCCACAAAACACGCAAGCGAGATCAGAAAGAGTGAATTTCAAACTTGGAATCATTTATAAAGGTCATTCAGGTTCTGACGAACACATGAACAGGAAAGTGTCATAGATGTTTTAATGTCACAAACAAATGGAGCAAGTACTGCACAGATGGACTGCTCCATGTTGTTCCTTGTGGCTTCATTACTCAAAATGCATACATGTTATTTTATCATGGTTTTCTGGCGTTGGGAATAAAGCCATTGTTTTCGCCATTGTCAAAGACATCTTCACCTCTGAGAGAGCAGACTCATGTTCTCTCTGGAGGTCAGAAGCTTGTGTGGAGTGGCTAACTGTTTCAGAATGCAGGTGTAGTCGCTGCTGACAGGATTATGAACAATATAATGTTGAGTGCAGCGTCACACAGTCTAACTGTTCAGTAAAGTGCTCCGAGTTAACTCAGACCTTGTATCTCTGTGTCAATCCACATGAGGTCACTGCACAGACATGTAACCTATCGGGAATCGAGCATCTTACGGAAAGTATGCAATTTCTCACCTTATCAATCGCTGCTTGAGATATAATGAGTGTAGTCCATAACCATCAAGTTTCAACTTCTTATTTCTGACAGTGCTGAAGATTAAACACTTTCTCCTCATGGTGACATCACGCCAGGGCTTAGTCTGATGAAACTCCTTGAACTGTCTCGGTCACATGAAGGTCATTATTTCTAAAGCAGGCTCCATCTGTGCACAATATCCCAAACACTGTTTCAACAAAACGCGACCATTGAAACTGGTATTTTAATCATTTTGCATGAAGGAACACGTATCATTTACAGTAATAATTACTTACTGCCACACATGAATTCTGTTAGTAACTTATAATCAAGGGCACCCAGTCCTTTTCAACAACAGTACTCCCCAACATTTCACCATTTAATTAACATAAATGAGAATTACTATATTTGTTATTCATATCACTTTTTATATCTTCTGAGCAGCTATTACCCGAGCACTGATTCCTCTCATGACACACAAGCCTTCAGTCCAGAGAAAAATACGACTCTTCGCATTCATTCCATGATTCAAGTTTTCATGCATTCAGTATATATTCTAATCCTACCTACCCATGAACGCTAACATTCTCCAATAACCTGTTATCAACTATCTCAAATATCCTCTGAAAATTCGAAGACTCCAATCCCAGTGGTTCTCAATTATTGATGTCACAATGGACACTCTCCACAAACTCTAGAAGGTATAAAAAGTATGATTTCCCTTTCCTGAATCTAGGCCATCTCTACCAAATCATATTATTATTCTCCAAATGTCAAGCTGTCATATTCCTAATCAAATGTTCCTTTTTTTCACACAGCTGACACCAAGCTATTTTGTTTTCTGTTTTCCTACTTTGCCCTGTTTTAGATATTTAGTGTCACAATAGTTGCTTTCCAGTCTGCAGGATCCTTTCCAGAATCTAAATAGCTTTAATGAATAATGAGTCATTCTTTCACTAGTACTATTGCCACCTCCTCAGTACTCTTGGATGTAGCTCATCACATGTATCAACTCGCCAAGCTTCAAGTCAATTCGATTATAAAGACATACTCTTCGTTAATTCTATCTTCCTGCAGTTCCTCATCTTCAGCAGTCCTTCTATTCCCTGGTATTTCGGGAATTTCCTTGCTGCACCTTCGTTGTGGGAGATAGAAACAATGTATTCCTCTCAGTGGGCAGGTGGCGTCTGTCAATTCGTGAAAACATTCAAAGGCTGCACTTTGGAAACGATGGATGTGTCACCCACTCCTGCCTGGAAACGTCAAATTCAATGTATTTCACTTCATGACGAATCTCGGCACAGTCATGCCCAACGTGTGAGACTACATTATTCTGAAGGATGGGACACAGCACACTGACCACCACTTTTTCGAAAGAAGCTGGGTTCACATTTTACTCTTGGAATTGTTTCAGCTTATAACAATATTCGTGGAAAACTCGGGAAGTGGAGGTGTCGGTGCGTGAAGTACAGTGCCCTGCTCCTCCCTGGGACAGGGCTTCCCTTACGTGTAGTCTCAGCTGTATTTGTTTGTCATGGACCCAAATACACTGTAGGTGCAGCGTCCAGAGTGTGGTCAACAGACTGTCGTTTCCCCCTGAATGAATGCAGCAGTTGACAACACAAACTCGAGAAAAAGCGTCCATCGAACCTCCGTGTATTTTCCAATGAAAGGAGCGAGTGAAATTCCCAATTCCATGCTGCATCCATTCAGTGTTGATAATGTTTTCCTTCCTGGCTGAAAAATGCCTTGACCTCACTGCATGATCGCGCAGTAACAGTTCCTTCCAACAAAGAGACAGTTGACAATGTAAAATTATCGTCCTCTGCATCTCAGCAACTATGACAGCAGCACCAATCTTGCCAATGGAGTTGACTATCACGTTACCACATACAGAAAAGAGTGGGAGAGCTAATGTAACTCACTTCAAACAGTGACATACATAAATTGACTTGATATTCAGGAATATGGGGAAAAGAAAAATGTTGAAATAAGCTCCTATTTCATTTTCATTCCAGTTCACCATCAGCAATGCCTGTATTTTCTTTCTCTCCTCTCTCTCCCTATGTATGTATATTTCTCTCTCTCACTCGCTGAACATATCTCCTTCCATTTAACCCCAACCTTTCCATCAGTAATCCAGCCATCGCTCATATAAATCAGAATATTTCCCAGTTTTGTTTATTTCCGATGTCGAGTCCAGTGACCTCGACACTTTATGTTTTTCTCCCGACCGAGGTTCCCATATCTGATGACATTCTCCAACATTTCCAAACGCTGAAGAATTTCATTTCAGATCCCCTGCATCCACAGTTCCTTGGCTTATTTCACTTTTAGTAATTTTTTTGGCCACGGTATGTCAGCATCACTGGCAAGGACAGCATTTCTTGTCCATCACTAACTGGCCTTGATTGTGAGGCCATTTGTTAAGACAATATTGAGCCAGCCAGATTGTTGTGGATCTGTCTTCACAATTAGACCAGACTGGCCAATAATGTTTAGTTTCTTTACCGAAGGTTATCAGTGAAATAATAAAATGAATCCCGATACTTTCTAGTTCCCAATATTAAAATGAGGTTTTGTTCCAATTTTTCTCATTTAAATTTTAGTTATGTCAGAGGCTGTGGTAGGATTTGAAACAATGCCTTCAGAGTCATAACTTGTGCCTCTGAATTATCCTTTCAGTGACGTTATAAATCTGATATGGAGTCCCTATTGTGAAATAAGTGAAGAGGTAAGAGCAAGTTTTTGGTCAAATCATAAGTAAATGGAAATGTAGTCAGACGATAACTGGAACTGTCATGTCTGAGGTTAACAAAAGAGTCGATGATGGCTCATGCAACAACAGCACTGAGGCGGAATTGGAGACTGTGGATATTATAGAGTTAGGGGCAGGCATGTTTGATGACAGATAGTATACGGGTCTTAAAACACCATTGAAAAGGGAGACTGAAAGGCGGACCAGTGTTGTGCCTTCTGAAATGAGTTAGCGAGGAGTCTGAAATTCATGGAAATGAGGTGGAGTTTGTGAGTAAAACTGAAGATAACAGTTTATGTATTTGCTAAATATACATATGTAAAGAGCAATAATATTCAGCGTCGTTTATCGAACTGGCAGAGATAGGCTCACCAGGAACACCAACAATAGTGAGGATGGGATACTAACGGGCGTGAACAATCATCAGTACAGCTTCTGTCTGCAACTCTAACCATGTCGAGCCCGGAGAATAACAGGAAAGAACCAAGGATAAACTCCAGTCCATTGTTGGATTATTCAAATCGAATGTTCTCAGATTCTGGTCAATTATTCGAACATTCCAGTCAACGGTCTCAGACTCTGATCCATTCTTAGAACATTTCAGTCTGCTGTTCTAAGCCTGTCTTTATTCCCCTCATTTACTGTTTAGTAGTTCAATAACATAGTTTTCTATTAAGTTTTCCAATAGAATTAAGTTATTCAATGTTCAAAGTTTGGGAGAAGATTTGTAGCTCGGGTGCTCATTGTTGTGGTTCTGTTCGCCGAGCTGGGAATTTGTCTTGCAAACGCTTCGTCCCCTGTCCAGGTGACATCCTCAGTGCTTGGGAGCCTCGTGTGAAGCGCTTCTGTGCTGTTTCCTCCAGCATTTATAGTGGCTTGGGAGAAGATTTGAAGCTCGGGTGCTCGTTGTTGTGGTTGTGTTCGCCGAGCTGGGAATTTGTCTTGCAAACGTTTCGTCCCCTGTCTAGGTGACATCCTCAGGAATTGGGAGAGCCTCCTGTGAAGCGCTTCTGTGCTTCTGTCACTATAAATGCCGGAGGAAACAGCACAGAAGCGCTTCACAGGAGCCTCCCAAGCACTGAGGATGTCACCTAGACAGGGGACGAAACGTTTGCAAGACAAATTCCCAGCTCGGCAAACAGAACCATAACAGTTATTCAATGTTCCTCTTAATTTTGCTCTATTTTTTCGAGTGTTTTAATAAATTTTGGTTGGCTTAATGTCGAATATTTTGACTAATCGAGTTGCGTCTGAAACTCAGCACGTCACATCAACCTTGTAAGTAAGAAAGCGTGCAGATCAAGTCTACCATCTCCATGTAGTTTGAAGGACTTTATTTGGTCCATAACGAGTGGGACCGAAATTCACGATTTAATTGGATAATTACTTAATGGACAACATGTTGCAGAATAATGGGGCTTGACAGCAGAATGGGCCGAGATGGAGGAGTGATATAGGATAGCAGGCGTTACATCCGATACTCAATCCAGTTCACAGTTTCTGTTCAGAAACATGGATGGCCACATGAGATATCCGCTTAGCATGGAACAATGTGCAGACCAGGCTCAGTGCAACCCAGCCATCTGGTCGGGAACACTGCACAATGCTCACCAGTCGACGAGCTATCTGTCCAACATTGGGAGCAGTGGAGCCCACATGGATACATTCAATACTAAACCAGGACGAAACGGTCTCTCTGGCATGGGGAGATATGCAGACGACCGCAGTGCCTTTCTCTATAAGTGCAGCGAAGACAAGTGTTCAGTATATGGAACATTGCTTCATTTTGCAGTAGCAGCGGTAGTGGTGAGAGCCGGGAACAGGAGCAGTTGAGAAGGGAAATGAACTGCGATATTTTGGCAGAACCTGAAGCCAACACACGACACATGCACTTTCTCCCACCCACCCTCCTCCTCTCACAATTAAGAGAGTGGTGGGTTGGAAGGGTAATGGTTTTCTATTTTTGTTCGATCGTGAGATTGGGTTAAAAATTACAATTTTGTGTCCTTTTTCTATTTATCTATTCCATGAAAATTTGAAACAGAGTATGACCAGGAAGTGTAAGAAAACAATTAATAACATAATTAACGAAGTGGAGGTGGTTGTGCAGGTGATGTGCTGCAGCTGTTGGATGTGGGAGCGGGATAATCTCAATATGATTGGCAGAGACACCATCATTTTGCGGAAGGCGGAAAGGGGTGGGGAGCGAAATATCCCCTGGTGGTGCGGTTTGTTTGGAGGTGGCAGAAATGTCGGCGGATGATTTAGTTTATACGAAGGTTGGTAGGGTGGAAGGTGAGCGACAGAGGCATTCTGTCCCTGTTATGATTGGAGGGGTGGGGTCTGAGTGCGGAGGTGAGGGATGTGGACGTGATGCTTTGGAGGGCATCTTTAACCACGTGGGAAGGGAAATTGCGGTCTCCAAAGAAGGAGGCCATCTACTGTGTTCTGTGGTGGAACTGGTCCACCCAGGAGTAGATACGGTGGAGGCGGAGGAATTGGGAATACTGGATGGCAGTTTCCCTCCTCACCCCTTTAAAACTTCCGCCAAGACTGTTCCCTCCGTGATTATCTGGTCAGGTCCAGGCTCCCCGACAACTCACCCTTCCATCCCATCCTGGCACCTTGTCCTGCCACCACAGGAATTGCAAAACCTGCGCCCACACCTCGTCCCTCACCTCCATCCAAGACCCTAAAGGAGCCTTCCACGTCATCACGTTTTTACCTGCACATCCACCAATATCATTTATTGTATCCCTTGCTCCCGATGCGGTCTCCTCTACATTGGGGAGACTGGACGGCTCCTAGCAGAGTGCTTTCGGGAACATCTCGGGGCCACCCGCACCAATCAACCACACCACCCTGTGGCCCAACATTTCAACTCCCCCTCCCACTCTGCTGAGGACATGGAAGCCCTGGCCCTCCTTCATGGCTGCTCCCTCATGACCAGATGCCTGGAGGAAGAACGCCTCATCTTCCGCCTCGGAACACTTCAACACCAGTGCATCAATGTGGACTTCAACAGGTTCCTCATTTTCCCTTCCCCCACTTCACTCCAGTTCCAAACACCCAGCTCAGCACTGTCCCCATGACTTGTCCTACCTGCCTATCTTCTTTTCCACCTACCCACTCCACATTCATCCTCTGACCTATCACCTTTATCCCCTCCCCCACACTCCTCTCACTTATCTCTCCACTCACCAGGCTCTCTGCTTGTATTCCTGATGGAGGACCTTTGCCCGAAGCGTCGATTTTACTGCTCTTAGGATGCTGCCTGAACTGCTGTGCTCTTCGAGAGCCACTAATCCAGAATTTTAAATAATCTTATCAATATGAGTGGCAACTTCATGCGGTTTGCGGTGATTGACTGCAAGAACTTTATATCTCTCCACACTGCCAACAATCCTACCTTTAATTCCGTATTCTGAATTCAAATTTGACCATTCAAAATCAATCGCTTCAATCTTTTCCTTTTGATCTCCAATTGCCACTTTTCAGCCCAGTCCTGCATCCTGACAATGTCCTGTTGCAACATACCACAGCGCTTCACACTATCCACAACTCGACAAACGTTTGTGTCATCGACAAACATACTACGCATCCTTCGACTCATCCAAGTCAGTTATAAAACTCAAAACGAGCAGATGTCCCAAAACCGACCCTGCGGACCACCGCTGATCACCGAGCTCCAGGCTGAATACTATGCACCTACTCCTCCCTCTCTCTTCTATGCCCACTAATTCTGTATCCAAACAACGTGTATTTCCATACCATGCTTCCTTTCTTCTGAATGAGCCTACCAGTGGAACCTTATCAAACGCCTGGCTAAAATCCATGGTCATCATATCATTGCACCACCTTCATTCCATGTGTATTGCCACGTCGTCAAATAATTTAATAGTATTTGTGAGGCATGACCTGCCCATCACAAAGCCATGCTGACTATCCCGAATCCACCTATCGTTTCATAGTAATTATAAATCATGTCTGACAGGATTCTCCGTAATACTATGCCCAGCACTGACGTATGACTGACTATTCTATAATTCCCATGATTTTCCCTATTCCATTTCCTGAACTAGGGAATAGCGTTTAGCACCCTCCAATCATCTGGCACTTCTGCAGTTGACAGTGAGGACTAAAAGATCATCGCCAAAGAAGCAACAATATCTTCCCTTGCTTCCTGTAGATATCTGGGTTATATCCCGTTAGGCCCAGAAGACTTATGTATCCTCGTGTTTTTACTTCAAACAGTCTATTCTTCATCTCCAATTCTCTACTCCACAATGCCCCCTTCAAACATCTGGTAGACCGCTTTCCATTCAGTGCTGTATACAGTGCTGCCTTCTGAGCAAGCACAGATCATAATTCCATTACAGATTGTAATACTGGAATGGAAAAGAATGGGAAGGCACCAATGCCTTCCCGATGAAGGGTTTATGCCAAAAACGTTGTCAATCCTGTGGTGGGGTGATAAGTCGGAGAGGAGAGTGGAGCGAATAGGTGGGAAGCAAAATGACCTTGTTCAAGAAAGACTGAAAATAAAAGCCTGGTAGTTATTGACCAGCAAGCTGAACGCCTGTGGAAGGTAAGTTCATTGAGAAGATTCCCAGGAATAAGATATACATGCATTTGGAAAGAAAACGTTTGATTAGGAATAGTAAACATGGCTTTGTGCGTGAAACTTCATACCTGACAAATTTCTTGAAGTTTGATAAAGTGACCAGAAAGGTTTACTAGCGCGTGGAAGGTGTCGAGAGATGAGGTTCTGGGAAAGCCCAGCTGGTCAGGGAGAATCCAAGGAGCAGAAGAATCGACGTTTCGTGATTTAGCCCTTCATCAGGAATGTCGTAAACTTCGATTCTCCTGTTCCTCGATGCTGCCTCTCCTTTTTTTCTTTTCCAGCGCCAAGTTTTAGACTCTGATCTCCAGCATCTACTGTCTTCACTTTCTCCTGGTGCAGGAGTTTTAGTCTATGGATTTCAGTTACAACAGAACAGGATGAGGCAGTTCAGCCCTCGAGACGAATATATAGTTACAAAGTTACAAGAGGAGGTTAGTCAGCCTCTCAAGCCTAGAACACTGGACCAAGTCGAGGCCATGGGATACCCATACCCTGTTACACAGCAACCGGATCAGTCCATTCAACCTCTTCAATTCAGTCCCACGGGCGAGCAAATGACTGGAGTATGGGGAATAATGGAATATTATCTCAGACCTCTCAGTCCTACCTTTCCCTTCAGGAAGATTATAGATAATCGCCTGTAAGCAATTTCTCTTTCATACCGAATTGTTTGTAAACCTCAACTCTCTGACATGCCAAAATGCGTTGACACGCTACCCAACATTTAAGTGACATAGCTCCCCTAACGATCTGGGTAAAGTGGCCCCAACAGTCACAACCCTTCGACAGCAGGAAACACTCACCACACATATACATTGTCCTGTTGCCATGAACAAAATGTATGAACACATCATAACAGTGAATGGCCCTGATATCATGGCAGGGTTAGACAAAGCAAGGTGTCAAGGAGCCTGAACAAAATTGATCTTAACTGGCATCGGTTTTACAGTCATCACTGGTTGGATCATTCAGAACACAATGTAACTGGTGAACATCGATCGTCTCAGACCCTGCATATAGCTGTGTGCATTCCTCGGTGCAGATTCGTCTGCACAAACATCTTCACTTGCTTCATTAATGTATTTCCCCACATCATGCCAAAAGAAATGAGGATGTTCACTGCATCCTCGTCCTTACACCGAGGTAAATGCTGTTTTCTTTTATTTTTGATGGAGACATTTGTGGCCCCATATCCTTCAGTAAATTGTTTCTTTGTCCATCCACACTTGTGACTGGATGTGGCAGGACTGCAGAGCTTAGATCTGATCTGTTCCGGTTGGGATGATTTCCCCCTCACCATCAAATGTTATTCTTGTTGTTTGTACTGTAACAAGTGAAGGGTGGTAGCTTTAATGATTTGTCATTAGAGTTCTGCACACATGTGTCTGGCATGTTTACCCCCACTCATCACGGAACCATAGGTGGGCTTGATGGTAATGGTTGACTGAGGGATTATCCCGGAAATAAAGTTAAAATTTGTCGTTGAATGCAATTCTGCTTCTGTCCTGATGTGGTCTACGGCACTACATCAATGTTTGGAATACTCTATTCAATAAAGTTCGGAGAGTTAAATCATTAACAATATTTATCCATGATTTTTGACTTGGAAATAAATTGAGGGCAATGAAAAATTAGAGACGCAAGAGGAGTTATAGAATCATGGACACATCGAGTCATGCAATACTTAAACAGACCCATTGGCCCAACTCGTCTGCACTCACCAGGTTTATTAAATTGAACGAGTTCCTTTTTTCGGCATTTGGCGCATACAGCTCCAAACCTTTCCTATTCATATCTCCATACAACTGTCTGTTAAATATTGTAATTCTATTCCCGACTACCACTTCTTCTGACACCACCAGCTGTGAGAAACAGCTGCTCCTTAGCTCTCTTTTAAACCTCTTCCCATTCACCTAAAACATACCTTCTCCGGTTTTGGATACTCCTACCTTGGAGAAAAGTTCTAAGCTATTCTTCCTATCTATGCCCCTCATGATTTTATAATCCTGTTTAAGGTGACCCCTCACTCTCCTCCGCAAAGGGAACAAACTCCCAGCCCATTCTTACATCTCAAAACCTCTGGAGTCCGTCACATCATTTTAAGCGTTTTAGTTCCCTTTCCAGTTCACATCATAATTCATGTAGTAGGGCGAGAAAGATTATACTCGACCCTCCCAAAGTGTTCTTACCATTCTCTTGTACAGCCACAATAGAATGCCCCAATTCCTTTACCCAATGCTCTCAGCGATAAAGTTAAGCGGTCGTAATGCCTTCTTCAATTTCCTGTCAACACATCACTCCACTTTTACGGAACTATGTACCTGCACCCCTTGGTCTCTGTTTGACAACACACTCTACGGCCCTATCATTATCAATTAAATCCTGTCCTCGTTTGTGCAACAAAATGCAACACCTCGCATTTATCTGTATAAAGATCCATCTGACATTCCTTGCCCCACTGGTCCAGTTGATCAAGATCTCATTGTCCTATTAAACGACACTCCCACCATCCTCTATACCACCAATTTTGGTTTTGTCTACAAATGTACTAACCATGATTCCTGTATTCTCATCCGTAATATTTATAAAAATAACGAACGATAGCAGACTGGTCCTTGTGGTGCATTGCTCGTCACAGGTCAGCAGTCAGAACAACTAAACTCTCCAAGCTTCCTCTGTCTCATAATGTCAAGACAATTTTATATATAATTGGCTAGGTCTCCCTGATCCCCTGTGATCTCACCTTATAAATGAGCGTATGATGCAGAAAAGTGCGGGGCCGCACTAAGGTCCATGTAGATAACGTATGCCGCTTTATCGTCATCTGTCTCCTTGGTCACCTCTTGAAAACTTGCAAACACGTTTCTGAGACATGTTTTGCCATACGCAAAGTCGTGCTAACTATCCAAAACCAGTTCTTTACTTTCTGAATGCATGTAAATCCTGTCTCTCAGTGTCTACTCCAAACACTTAACCATGCCCTGACATCAGATTCGCCGTTTTGTAGTTCCCTGGCTTTTCGTTGCAGCCTTTTAAAATAATTGTCTCCACATTGGATTAAATTCCATACGATATGAAAACAGTCCCTTTGTCCAAACAGGTCCGCACTGCCACTGAGAGCAACCTTCCAAGGCCCATTCTCCGACTCTATATTTATTCCTGACTAATGCACCAGACACTATTGGCATTTAGCATGTCCAATTCACCTGACCTGCACATCTTTGGACTGTGGTAGGAAAGTAGAGCATCCTTAGCTATCTCACGCAGACACGGGGAGAATATGTAAATTCCACACTGACAGTCGCCCGAGGCAGACATTCAACCCTTGTCCAGAATACCGTGAGGCAGCAGTGCTTACAACCGAAGCCCCGTGTTCCAGTCCTCCAGCATTTTCTCCGGATAAAAGAAAAAAACTGAAAAAATTTTAGATACTAAATCAGAAAGAAAAAACAAACATTTTATGGGAATGTTCAGCTGGTCTGGCAGCTTCTGTGCAGAGAGATCGGAGGTAAT
Organism: Chiloscyllium punctatum; assembly: GCF_047496795.1. Lineage (NCBI taxonomy): Eukaryota > Metazoa > Chordata > Chondrichthyes > Orectolobiformes > Hemiscylliidae > Chiloscyllium > Chiloscyllium punctatum. The sequence goes on from NC_092773.1 coordinate 52,612,705, forward strand.
GTTTCGGGTTCAGTGACCCTTCCTCAGCACCCTGAGGACTGATACAAATATCTCAGTGAGGGCCCCAACAATTTCTTCGCAGCTTCCCACAATGACCTGTGATATCCTTGAACAGGCACTGGGTATTTATCTACGGTGATGCATTTTAAGACCTGCAGCACTTCCTCTTCTGTAATTTGGCCGCTTTTCAAAAAGTCATGACATGGATTTATTTCCCCGAGTTCCCTCATCTCCATGTCTTTGTCCACAATAAATAGTGAGACGACATATTTGTGTTGGATCTCACCCATCGTGCAGGAAGAGGCTGTTCGGTCACGGGATGGTGGAGGTCGAATCCTTGTGAGTAGTGTGAACCTAGCATGAACAGGCACTTATGGACTGTTTTGTTCAACATTAACTGAGTTTCTGCGTTCTTCCACATTTACAGGAAGGATTGCAATGTGTTGCATTTTAACTTTGCTTTCTTTTTTCCGTTTTGCACTGAGATTCTGTTACTGGTGGAGATTACAGTTGTCCATAAGTTCACATGTGTCAACTTGTAAACTTATCACTGTGTCAATAAACCTGGTAAACCTCATTCATCTCGTCTGGAACTGCACACGGAATGCAGTGTTATTTTTAGGGGCCCTATTATCTCCTTTTTTTTGGTCTTTTTTATCATCAATGTACTGGCAGGATCTCTGTCCATTTGCCATAACCTTATCAGACAAAGCTGCCTCAGATCTCCTTTTTTGTCCTTGTGATGTCGCTGCAAAGTGTTCCCGTACAGCATGGACGCTCAAGGGATTCCCTTGATCCCGATTATTGCGCCTGAACTATCCCTCCTTCTTTTTTCGTTGATCAGAGCCTCAATACCTCCTGTCGTGTCCAGTTCCCTACTCCTGCTAGCTTTGCCATTCATACTAACAGAAACATGCTGACCCTGAACACTTATTACCACGCTTTTGTAAGCCGCCTACAAAACCAGACGTCCCTCTCTCCATAAACAATTTCTGTCTACCTGTACCTTTAAAGTTCCTGCCTAATAACATCAAAATTGCGCAAATATACAACGTTAACGTGTGGAGCAGTCTTATCTACTTTCAGAACAACCAGAACGACTTTCAATATGAGATAATTACATTCACTTATTCCAAAGTGCTCCAAGTCGAACAGCTCAGTCACTTGCCCTACCTTACTTCCCAAGAGCAATAAAGTTGAGGTTTACATCAGCTCAGCCATGTTCTTAATAAATTGCAAGGTAGGAATGAGAGAACGAATGTTTGCATATAATTCTCTGTTTATGGGTGTGTGTGTGTGTGTGTGTGTGTGTGTGTGTGTGTGTGTGTGTGTGTGTGTGTGTGGGTGTGTGTGGGTGTGGGTGTGTGTGTGTGTGTGTGTGTGTGTGTGTGGTGTGTGCCTTTGGAAATATTTTACTGTATTAATGTGTGCACCTTTGCATCTGCTCCTCTGAGCATTTGGTTTCTGATGTTATGAGAGTGAATCCAGTGAACTGAGATTCAAAATATCCTGCATCGCTCCCTCACTCTCTCTCAATCTGTCTTTCCCTCTTGTGTTAGTGTGATGTAATACCACCCTCTGCAAACCGCGCCATTCCACTGCATAAGTAGCAGCCTTATTTAGAAAACGTATCAAAGACAACCTTTAAGCGGCCTAACCCTCTCCCCCGTTACCCTCTTTCTCTGAACGTATTTGAACAACATGTTTAGATTGCCCTGAGCCTTTTCAACTCATACTATCTCGTATCCTTTTTTGCCTTCCTGATATTTCTCTCAATAATGATTAAGAGGTCAAATTGAACATAGTTGTTTTTATATGAAGTAAGATTCGCTTTTATTCTTGAGTGGAACCGCAGTAACTTTATTCATCCGTTGTTCCTTAATGATACCAGCCTTACCGTTCACTTTAACAAGAAGATAAGGCATCGCAACACTCATCGTCACAGTGTTGAACGCCTCCAACTTGTCAGACCTTCTTTTAACCTTTTAACAGTGTACATCAATCAAACTTGGAAAATCCTTGTTAGATGCCAATAACATTTGTGGTACTCCAATTGAAAATATAATGTTAATGGAAGGCTTATTCTGTTCTACAACCATTTTGAAAGTAATAGAATTATGACTTCAATAACCTATGTGTTCTCTCACATTTACATCGGTCACCAGCCCTGCCTCTTATAGGAAAAGAAGATGTAGTATTGCTCCTTCTCTCTGGAAGCATCCAAGTATTGATAAAGACAATTTTCTTGAAAGCATTTGACAAAATCTTCACCACAAAACGTTAACACTACGGTAATCCTAGTCAATTTTTGGAAAATTAAAATTTATCATTATGAAAACCTTACTGTGTTTATGTATATATGAAACCTCACTACATATTTGTTCCTCAATTTCTTTTTAATGCTGGGGAACATATAGTGCAATCCCATCAACGTGTTCTTTACTTTCTTGTTTTTAATTTCCACCAATATATTTTCACTGGGCGATTTGTCACAAATTAGCATATCGTTCAATCTCTTCAGCGTGATATTTACTTTCGTATCTTCCCTCGTTACTGCAATACTTTATTCCCTAATCATCCTCTGGGTGCTTCGGATTCCTCCCATAACTCAAAGATGTACAGGTCATGTCAATAGGGCATACTAAATTGCCAGTAGTGTTAGGTGCATTAGTCTGAGGGAAATGATCTGGGTGGGTTACTCTTTGGAGCGTCGGCGAAGACTTGTTGTGTCGAAAGGCCTGTTTCCACATTGTCGGGAATCTCATCTAATCTAACCATGATGGCAGCCCTCCAGCCAGCCCTCTAAACCCAGGCAGCCACCACATGTCTCATTTTCTATCCTTTTTATGGCCCCTAATGCCTGGAACATTGAACTGCCACTCTTGAACATCTTTTATCCAGGTTTTAGGAATAGATGTTTTGTCCCACTCCCACGTTTTTATACCTGCCCTGAATTCATCATCCTTCCCTGTAGGCCCCTTGAAATGAAATGAATGCAATTTAGTTCTCCAGACTTACTATATTTTCTGACTCCCTCGTCTGTGTTTTTTTTCTAATTGATGTGCTTTCATCAAATTCATACCCTTCTCCAACCATCCTACCATTTACAATGCTACTTAGAATAACTGCTGTTTCCTTCTCTAAAGATGTAAAGTTTCCCTTGAAAAAGTGAGCAAATCTTCTTTGTCAAATATTGGTTGCTTTCCAGTTTAGATTAGACCAATCCTTTTTGGTCTTTTCTATTACAAAAAGAAATTCCAAAAGACTTATATGCCTGAACAATCAATCGTCTGCAATTGATTTTTTTCTTCCTACTGTTAAGTTCTTTCCTTTGGTTTAGTTTAGAGTTGGGACCAAACAAGAAATTACCACTTTTAAGTTCTTTTTTTAAAAATCTTCCACCACAACTCTTAACTTTACTCTGTGCTATTTATTATTTTCCCGAAAAATGACATTCTTACCAAAATGTGCCATAATTTTGGCTTCTCAATCTCATTTTTAACAATATGCCTCAAATGTTTAGAGACTTTCTTTATCTGAATAACGGAACAGCAACAGGCTATTCTTAATTTACGCTTACCGCCACAGAATCCCGTGTTTTGCCCCTGTCAGAGCAATCCCCTGTGGCAACAATTCTCCAAATATCGTCAAACGCTTCCAAACATTAGAATCGTTCCAAGTGTTCAATAACTGATGGCTCTTCCATTTTCTTCGGAGAGACTACCCCTGCAAGAGTTCCAATAACTGAATATCTGTTTGAGGAAGGAATAGCAAGCCGAGACATTTCAACTATCTTCTGATCTTTCCTGAGTCAACAACCTTCTGAATGATGTTTCCGGATAAAAACGTTCCTAAGGGTTCTAGCCATCTCTTTCGCTCCCTTTTATATGGTCTTAATAACATTATGCCTAAAAGCAGGACTTTATATGATACCTTTCACTACCTTGCACTACCTACAGACGATAATGGTTAAATGTATAGGTATGCATAGTCCCACACTACACATATCAAACATGTAAGATTAAATAAAATCAAACATTTAGCTAAATGGACCCCTCTGCAATACATTCCTCGAAGAAAAAATGTATTTTCCAGAGATGAACATGTGTTGGACTCTCCAGAATGAAGGCATAACTTCTTATTTAAAGCAAAACTGTTCGGTTTTCCAAAACAAAATGGAAGTTTTTGCAATGAAAAAAGAAAAGTCTCAAAAGATATACAGAATTTTCCAATCTTCTTATATTCCACCCTTTAAATGGTGACTTATTTTTGTTTTTTGTTTGTTTTTTGCATGTTAATAACACAAACAGAGAAAAAAATTGTGTAAATAGACTACCATGAATACGTTAACTGCAATAAAATAATAATTAATACTTAACTATGCTTGCAATCGCATGAACAACTGTAAGATCCATGATGCTCTGAGAACGTTTATTACAAACTTTCTTTTCCAGTATGACAAACAGTGGGCATATGTTCGAATACTTGCTTCCAATTGTGGCGATTCGTGATGATATGGTTTGGTCTCCTGCCGTGTGCTGTAAATCTAGAATTTTACAGTATCCTTGTACTCATCACTCTGGCTCTTTCAAACAAAATGATGGATAGAAATGACAAGTTTAGGGAGCCATGAATGACAGGTGAAATTGTGAGACAAGCTAAGAGGAAATAGAAGTGTACATAAGTTTGAGACGACTGAAGACAGACAAAGCTTTGGAAAAATATCAGGAATCTAGCACCAATCCGAAAATAGTAATTTAGGGGGTTAAAAGGGGTCATGAAATAACTTTAGCGAGCAGGTTTAAGTAAAATTCCAAAGCCTTGTATTTATCTTAAAGAAACAAAAGGGTAACAAGAGAAAGGGTTGGCGCACTCAAGGCCAAAGGATGAAACTTGTGGGTGGAGTCAGAGAAAACGAGTGAGATTCTTCATGAGTACTTTGACTCGGTATTCATCGAGGAGAGGGGTATGAAGGTTGTTGAGGGGAGAGATTGATGTTTGATTACTCTCAGTAAATGCAGCATAAGTAGAGAGGAAGTGTTGTGTATTCTAAAAGGCACAAATGTGGTCAAATATCTCGGTCCGAATGGGATATATCCCAGTTTTCTGAGGGATGCAACAGAGGAAATAGCTGGGATCTGAACAGATATCTTTGCAGCATCTTTGAACACGGGTGGGGACATGGAAAACTGGAAAATTGCGAATGTTGTCACCTTGTTTAAGAAACAAGGGATAATCCAGGTAATGAAAGACCGGTGAACCTGACGTCAGTGATAGGGAATCTGTTGAAGAAGATAGTGAGGGATAGAATCTATTCCCACTTGAAATAAAAGGGTCTTAGCATTGATAGGTAATATACTTTAGTACAGGAAACGTCATGTCTTCCGAACGTCATAGAAGCTTTTAAAGAAGTGACAAAGTTGATGAATGAGGGAAGGGCTGTATATGTCATTTACTTTGATTTCAGTCAAACGTTTTATTAGGTTCCTCATGGTAGTCTGATGGAGAAGATGAAGTCGTATGGGTTCCATGGTGCACTGTTGTGGAAAGATCACTCAAAGTTCCATTTAAAAATACCAGCAGACACAGAAAATCATTCACGAAATTAAACTTTAATCTTGTGAAATCAAAGCTGTGACAGCTAGAAAATTGCTTCCCTGTCTGCCCAAGAGCCTTCTGTTTCTCTGTACTTTATGCAGCTTTCTTTCCTGCGCTTATCCGATTGCATGAGCATACCCAACCATACTTGCTTGCTTTGTTTTCCTCATCTAATAATCCTCTGCCACACTGGTTCGCTACATTGCACTTTACCTGTCAACTGACAGTACAATCGCCTTCAGTACTAGATCATCCAGTGGTGATTGAATTAGCTTATGACAATGTGAAAAACCATTATTGATTACTGGTGCTCTATAAAATGATCCTGTGCAAGCATTACAATACTAAGTTAGCGACATAACCGACAAATTAACAGGCATGCTTTACCCCATTGAGATCAACAACACTCATACAGACAAAGTATACAAGAATGCTGGATGCTCAAAGGCCAAATCGATTGCATAGTTCCAAAAGCGGGCAATAATAATTTCCAGGGATAGGAACTCAAAAGATTATCCTTCTGCACCTGGAAGCACAGGCCAAAAACTCGCACCACTCGCACTGGAAGAGGAAAAACAAGATCTAAAAACCCCGGACAATCTAAATGCGCATGCAACACATGCAATCAGTTGGGATGGCAACTGCACTCGTCTGATGCTCTTCAATGAGACTTTTGCCTCGCCAGGGGCTCCGTTTGATGTTCTGCCCCGCCGACTTTGCGCCACCCGAAATGTGAGTGTGTCCCTGATCCTGCTTTGCCTGTGGAAGGTATTGGTCAGCCACGGGGTACCTCCAATGCGTTGAATGTGTTCATAAAGAGCTCATCATGTATCACACGGACACGAAAAGAAGCAGCAGTTACAACACCAAATGTAAGTTCACAAGTACCCTCAAAATGGCTCACGGAAACACTTTCCTTTGGTGTGGAATTTTTATTTAATCCTTTCATTTCAGTGCAGAGATTTTCATCAAAGCTACTCTATTTTGGCCACTTAGTTCGTAAATTTTGAGATCGTTTTCTCCATTTTTTTTAGAAATTTTTACGATATACTTTCTGACGACTGGAAACTTCTTATGCAGTTATTTCAAACTCAGTCCCTTTATTCAACGTGACATATATTGCAATCAAGCTGATCGATTGCGTCGGTTATCACATTTTACTCCCTTATGCCTTACATATCCGGTAGTACCTCGTAAATTGTTGTGATTATTCCATATCTCTACAACTCGCAATCGTCTCTTACCGGTTTAACAGTCTTGAAACTCCCTTAGTTTCACCTAATTAATAAAGATAATCTATTCTCGTTCGTTCTGCCTGGACTATTCGAGGAGTGCATCTACACAATACTGTAATCACTGATGCTTCTTTGAAATAGGTTTTAACAAAAGCTCGATCTGAAATTCCTACAGTGCTAAACAAGATCAAATCACTGCCGGATCTCGAGATCCGGAGAACAAGACATAAACATTTAACCACCAAGAATAAATTGTGCGTACACACCAGACCACAAAACTCGAAAGTCTGTCTCTCTCTCAAACACACACACACACACACACAGTGTTTCTGCAAGCCAGAGCTTCGGTCTGATTATCATCCAGGCCACTTGAAGAAAAAAATCAACACTCCGGTAACACTTTAGAAAACTTGCTATTCTCTACTATTTCACTTCTAATCGTCTACTTCTAATCTGCCGGTTTACAATTTAATTGAAAATTAATAATACTAACAATAAAACAGTCCTCACCGTTTCTGCTCATTCAGTCACCTGATTTTCCTTTTCTTTCTGTTTCTTTTTAGATTTTCCTTTACTATTTCAGGGCGGAATCCACAGAAGTTATTTACACGACGTGCAATTTTGACTCGATCTCTTTATTCTGTTCCTAATCAACCCCATGCGCAGTTTTCCTGAATATCCTGACCTTTTGATTTACCATCAACCATCAGAGAGACCCACCAGAAGCTTTCTTTACACTTTTGTGTTTCCGAGAACCCCCCTTGTTTGACAAAATATCGCCCAGATTAGCAGCAAAATGTTTACACTTTCTATTGTGTGTGACCAACACATTTATTCTGCCCGTCTCACGAAAGCCAAGGCTAAACCTCGGATGCTACAGCATCTTTTTGAAGGGAAACGTCCCTTCTCAGTCCCATTGGACATGCCAAGATGGTTGTGGAAGAATCACTCAATATTTTGTAAAAAGAAAACCTGGAGACGCAGACAATCCCTCAACAAGTTAAACTTTAATTAGCAAAGAAAAGCTGTGGCAATCAGCTAATTGCTACCCGACTGGCCACTACACCTTTGTTCCAATACAGTATGAACAAATGGCAAGACTCAGAGGACCATTGACACATGGAGAGTCTTTGGTTAGACGTCAGTAGCTGCTTCAAAGTTAAATTACTATAGCGTAACGAGGTGACAAAGGTGTACAACATACTTACCTTCATCAGGTTAGGGAACTGAGTACAAAACTTGGCAGGTCACGTTGGAGCTCCTTAATACTTTAGTAAGTTGGCAAGAGTGGCATTGAGTACAGTTATGGTCACAACAGGAGAAGAACGATCTGAGTTTTGGAACGAGTGTAATCCAATTTTGCCAGGTCGTTTCTTGGAAGGTAATGGAATACCTAAAAGGAGACGTTTGAGATATTTGGATTATCTTTGTTGGGAGTCGGACGCTGACGGGCGAACTGATAACAGCCCGTACGATTTTGAGAGATTTGGACATTTTCAATCTTTTATCCGAGACTAGAAATATCAATACAATGGTTAGGGTGGAAGGGGCAAGTTTAAAGGAGATGCTTAAGGAAAACGTTTTTTTTTACACAGAGATTGGTAGGTGTGTGGACGTCGCTTCCAGGGGTCAGGTCGAAGCAGATATGGTCTCAGTATTTAAGGAGCATATCAACCGACACTTGAAGAGTGGATGGTGGGCGTGGGCGTGATCATCGAGGAAAATGAACAATGTGTGGGTATATATGATTAATTTCGAATTGCACCATTGACTCCACAGACCCGATGCATCAAGCACCCTGTCTCTGCACTAAATCTTGTGTATTCTGGAAGACTGACGGGTCGTGTTGTGAGGTATAAAGCACCGGAAGGGATACTTGTCAGAAGTGATGCACCAAATTATTTACAAATACAGGGAAACTGATGGAGAGAGGGGCCAGACACATTAAAGGACAGCGAGATGCAGTGACAGAGGGATAAAACACAGAAAGAGAGAGAGAGCGGACAGACAGAGAGATTGAGTGTCAAACAGCAACATACATGAAGAGAAGAGAAGACGGACATGCAAGTACTTTTCAGTTGCAGAATTGGCTGGGAAGGAATAAAGCGAAGACTGGGAAAGGGCATGTAATGACGTAAGACGGCAGTAATCCAAGAATTGAAAGGGCGTATAATATGTGACAGAGAAGCAGAGGTTTAATAACGATGTCGCAAGGTTGTGCAATAGGAGGAACCTCATTTTCAAAAGGAAGGGCTTTCTGGGAGACAAGCTCAATCACTCTGCAGAAACCCTGATACAATTCCAAGTCAGGGTTGCCCTCACTGCTGACATCACTTCCAAAGCTAATCGCAACGCCATTTCCTTCCAAAGTTAAAAATCACACACCAGGTTCTCGTCCAACAGGTTTAATTGGAATCACACGAGCTTTCGGACCGATGCTCCTTCATCAGGTGATTCAGCGTCGGGTTGTGTGATTTTGACTTTGTGCACCCCAATCCAACACCGGCATCTCCAAACCACATCCTTCCCTGTTGTTGCTGCACCCAAGACAGTTCCACCCCATTGAAGTCAATCAGCACAGCCACCGCTGAAGACACCACGAATGTCATGCGAAAGGACACTGCCAATCCCGAGGATGCGACTGAATGCAGCACTTCCGCCCTCCAAACTACATGGTTAATGGCACTTCGTTTGATGACAGTCTCTGCCCCAACTTCCAACTCCAACTCTGTGCCATGTCCTTAATGTCAGCCTTGCTGAATGGTTTTACCCATCCCTCACACGACCCATTTACTGAGGATGAACGTTCAGTCCTCAGTTAAAGCCAGGCGCCATCTACGTTCATGGATCAAGGATTTCAACAGCTGTTGATCATCACATTATTCTTCTGCTGCCACTGACTCCGTACTTATTTTATCCGTCAGGATTCACATCCAACATCCGAGGATCCCTTCTCCTACCTCCAAAATGCTCCATCCACTGGATACCGTGTGCTGCTCTGTTGCCCATCCCAGACCGCTTTTGCAGCAACTGCCGCCATTTCATTGACCACCTCAACCGGTCCACCACTCCAACCTCACTCTCACAATGCTCAGTCCTCAGTTCCCTTCGCTCCAAGCACAAAGTAATCATCAACCCACGGGACGGGAAGTTGGGAGTGCGCTGTGTTCGTTTGGTGCAATTACTTCGAAACAAGTGAAGCCCAGCGCCATCTCACGGATAGCTCCTCCTGCTGCCCCCCAAACACGACCTCACCTTCCATCAACAAACCATGATCTCCCATATTATCCACAACCTCATCATCTCAGATATCGCTCATGCACAGCCTTCAACCCCATCGACCAGAAAACCAACACTTTGTGATTCTACCTCTCAACCAAAATTCACGAACCTTATTGCCATCATCGAACCACTGTCTCTTCCAAATCATGCCCCACGGAACCTATTTTTTCATACCTTGCCAGTGTCCTATTCCCCTCCCACATACATTGGCAACACACTTCACGTCCTACACCTCCTCCATGAATTTCGTTTCCCTTTTGCCCACAATATCTCATCTTCACCATGGAGAAGCGTTCGCTACACGCATCCATTCAGCACGGTGTAACCCTCTAAACCCTCCGTTTGCTCCACTCCAGCTGATCCAGCCATTATCTCTACACCGATACACCCATTCAAGTGGCAGAACTGGTGTTCACCCACAGCAACTTCTTCTTCGAATCCTCCCACATTTTTCAGACCTAAACAGCAGCCATGGCCAAACATGTGAGCCCAAATCAAGTCTGCCTCTCCATCGTATATGTGGAACAATCCACCTTCAGGAGTGACCATGGCACCATTTCTCATTTTTGTTTCCATTCGCTACAATGATGATTCTGTGGGCGCCACCTTGTGCGACTGTGAGGAGGATTTACTGTCCATCAAATTCACAAGCACATTCCACGCTGACCTCACGTTCGCCTAACCATTCTCAGACACCTTCCTCCTCTTCATGGACCTCGCCATTTCCATTTCTGGCAACCGACTCAGCACACACATCATCTTCAATCCTAACCATTCCCACAACGACCTGAAAAACAACTGCACCCTCACCTCCTCCTGTGAAAATGCTGTCCCGTATTCCTAAATTATCCGTCCCGGGCGTATTTATATCCAGTAGTAACAATTCAACTCCAGACCATTGCAGATGACCTCATTTTTAAGGAAAGCAACATCCCACTCCACGGGGTCAGGATGCCCTCCAGCGCATTTCTTCCATTTCCCGACCCTCGCCAAAGAACCGCATCCCTCCAAGGACAATAAGAATAAAAATCCCACTGGACCTCACCTTCCAACCCCAAATATACGGATAGAGCGCATAATCCTCCGCCGCTCCCACCACTAAAGTCAGACCCAAGCACCAGATATACATTTCCCTCTCCACGAATCTCGGCATTCCGCCGAGACAATTCCCTCCATGACTCTCTCGTTATGTCCACGCGCCCTTCCGATCGACCCGCTATTCATGGTCGCCGCAGGACAACCATGTCAACAACTGCTTCTTCACCTTTATCCAAGGGCTTAAATGATCCTTACACATCCAGCAGAGATTATTCTGTGTATGCAAACACGTCACCTACTGTTTCCATTGGTCGTGATATGGTTTCCTCTATTTTACGGAGACAAGGCGCCAACGTGTGGAATGTTTCAATTAACATCTCTGGAACACAACGCAACAAGCAACCCCCCTGCCCTGTGGCCCTATACTTCAACTTCCTCTCCCACTCTGTGAAGGACATGCAAGTCCTGGACCACCTCCACTGCCACATACATGCTATACAACGCCAGGTGGAAGATAACACCTTACCATCCGCCATATGACTCTCGAATGACACGTAGCACAGTCGACTTCGCCAGTTTATCCATTTCCCTTCACTCCAATTCATCGCAATTCAAACCGCCAACGTGGTACTGCCCGCTTGAACTGTTCTATCTCTCCATGTTCCTGCCCACCTTCTGTTCCGACCAATCACCACCACGCCCCAACTGCCTCTTCCTATTGGTTTACCAGCTGACCTCCACTCAGCACCACTGCCTCCCATTTATCTCTCAATCCCCTTCCCTACTACAATCCTGATGAAGGACTTACGCATGAAACGTCGATTCTCCTGCTCCTTGGATGCTGCCTGATTTGCTGTGGGTTTCAAGCACCACAATTTTCGACAGCCAAAACCATGCTGACTATTTCTACTCAAACAATGTTTTTACGAACATTCATAAATCCTAACTCTCAGAATCCTCTGCCATATTGTGCCCACCAACGATATAAGCGTGACTTGTCCGTAATTCCCAGGCTAATCCCTATTTTTTTTTCTTGAACAACGGAAGAGCACACGTCAGCGTCAATCATCTGGCACTGCTCAAAGAGGACAGAAAAGATCTTGGCCGAAACAGGCATGTCTTCCATCCCTTCTCGGGGAAGCCTTGGGTACAACCTGTCTCCCCACGAGATTTATATATTATCATGTTTGACAAAGTTTCCAGCACATCCGCCTTCTTAACATCAACCTTTCGATAGTATCAGACCCTTTCACTCCTCTCCAAACAAGATCCAGCTGTTCTCCAGACTCCAAGTGCAGCCTCATGAAATTGTGTCTGCATTAGAGGATATGAATATAATTAAATAATAAATCCGAAAGTGACAGGACAGAACGGACTTATTGTGTATCGAGATAAAAAATGAAGTCATTGTTTAAGTGTGCTTATTATTGACTACAACAAAAAAGAATTGTTTAAGTGTGCATATTATTCACTACAACGAAAAGAATAAAGGAAAGAATGCAGAGCCGAATGTATGACACACTAAATGCAGTATCAACGCCGCAGGTTTCAATTCACAGCTTGTCCGTTCAAAGAATTCACCGCCGCATACTTGTCACTCAGTCAGACAGTACATCCTTGGATGACTAAGGAGATATGTAAATTCACTTGCCCATTGAGGCTTCTTCTGTCCTGGACATTGTTCCAGTGTTGTCGTCAGCATATTTGTGCCAGGAACAAGTCCACAGTAGCTCTAAACAGGCAGAAGTCATTACTAATTTTGCAGTGCATTCGCCTGGATATTTCTCAGTGTGATTGAGCTCATTTCAGAATTGATGTTGTGTTACAGTGTAAAGGAAAGTATTGGCAAATATGCTGCGGAGCTGTATCATGGCAGATGAGCGTTCTGTTGTCATGTGGTGATCTGAGCCGGAGGTATAAAACTCAATGTTTTTAGTTCGCTCATATATATCATAAACAAGCCCAGTAGCCAATGAAACCATCAAAGTATCGATATACTAAAGAGTAAAATGATGGATCTCCTTCCCTTTACCATTTCTCCGTCTTTGTGATTCTCTCCAATGGTTCAGTCCTGGAGACCGTGTCATTCTCTCGTAGTCACCGCATTGCGACTGTCAGAATATTGAGCTGCAAAACAAGAACATTTGGGAGAAATGAAACATGATAAAGGCGGTCCATGACGCGTAAGGAACAAAGCTGAGTTTCAAACCGCATTGCCATGGACCAATGCCAATCAGAAATCTACCTTCCTGTGGAAAGCCTCAATGATGAGGTTAACAGCGCAGTACACTCACTGTGGTTAGAACCAAAGTCGGTGTTTTGCTTTTCAGTCTAGTGCATTATTTTATGCTTTTCTCAACAAATGGCGAGAAAAATAAATCAGAGGCGAAAACCACAGTGAGCCAGTGAAACAACGCTGGCTGAAAATTTCAAAGTGGCCATGAGAGAACAAGCACGTGTGATGAGCCGGTATGAATTTCGGAAACAATTTGCAGCTATCCACCACAACATAACTCCGGTGAGAACGACCATGCGATCGTGAAGAATGCTTTTGAAGAAAGAACAGTTGATGCGGGGGAGAGGATGATAAATGAAATGTGTTTAACGAAAGAAGACTAAAGAATAATCTCAGAGCTTTCTTATCAGATACAAAGAAAACGATGCAATTAACATGTCTGGACGGATCTTATTTACCGTTGTCTGTACATTTTCTATAAGGAAAGCAAACTTTTGCTCTGTACTTGTGTTCAATTTCCTTTGCTAGAAATGGGAAATCACTAATCATTTATTTACTCAATACCATAATTGAGAAAGAAAAACACGAGATCCATTTGAAGGGCCCAAGTCAGGTGCAGTGAAGTCAGGAAGGGATGAAAAGTTTGATAAATAAGGCTATCTGACAGTATCAGAGCACACTTTCAGCGGGACAGGATCAAGTTTAAACTGAGGTTAATTGAATGAGTCAAAATATACTTGGATCGTAACCAGAGTCGAAGTCGCAATTAACATTTCTAGAATGAAGTTTTAATCGTTTTCCGCCATTTCTATGATAGAGGATTTCTCTCTATTTCTGTACAATTAACTTTGATTAAAAAAGCGAATCCTTTATTTGCTCAATACAGTAATTTAATAAAAGAATGCATGGGATCTACTTGAATGTCTGAAGTAAAGTGCAGTGAAGTATGCAACTGGCAAATTGTTTTGTAAATTAGAGTATCCAATGGTACAAGTTCGGATCTGGCACCAGTTTAAAAACTGCTGAAGTGTGACGGCAAAAGATTCCTTTCGACATGTTAGGCAGAATGAGAAACTGTGCTCTGCTCAGGCAGAATGCATAAGAAATGTGGGAATTGAATTAATATTTTCTAAGACGTTTGAAACTCCACAACTACCTGATGAACAAGCCGCGCTCCGAAAGCTCGTGTTTCCAAATAGATCTGTTAGGTTAGATTAGATTAGATTAGATTACTTACAATGTGGAAACAGGCCCTTCGGCACAACAAGTCCAAATCCGACCCTCCGAAGAGCAACCCATCCGGACCCATTACCCGACATTTACCCCTTCACATAACACTACGGGCAATTTTGCATGGCCAATTCACCCAACCTGCACATTTTTTTTTGACTGTGGGATGAAACTGGAGCACTTCCTTCTACATGAGATCAAAAAGGCCTATTCGAAGCTTTACACAAAAGTTACTAAATGCTGAGATTTCAAAAATTCTTCCTTGACACTGGAGCTATTGTACAATACATAAGTGTCAATAGAATCATGATTTCCACATTAATCCTTATTTTTATATTAAAATATTTATCTCAAACAGTTATACTTTCCCTCTATTAAAAAGATAACACTTAATTTTAAACCATCATTATGTAATTTTAAGGGATTCGGGCTCGCATTTCTAAAGTCTCTTAGTAGCATAAGCAATGTTAGTACACATTTATGTGAGTAGATAAAGATCATCCAACATGATGCCAGAGCACAAAAGGGTTAATCTGAAAAAAATGTCAAAGCATAATAGATAGAAAATGAAAAATGGCAAAAAATGGCCTTGGTGCCGACTAAACACCACTTACCTCAGACTTCTCCATTTCTTCTTCCCGTAATTGTGAGCCACGGATTTAGGATTTAGGAAGAAAGACAGTGGAAGATCACAAGCTCAGACAGTAAAGACAAGACCTCAGACATGCAGTAACAGGAGCCAAGAGACATAACAGTCATCACAACATAAAATGACAGAGACATAAACAGAGTCTTAAATACAAGTATTCTTCAATCCATTACAGTGAATTTCATCACTATAGAAAGTACTTCATAAAACATTTAATATGTTAATATTAAAAAATTGAAGGCGAGAATGAAATTATATTTTTTCAATATTCTCTATAAAGACAAATGCAGAAGATATTCTAATCATGATATGGATAATTATTCATTCATATGAAAAGGTCATCTAATAATTAGAATGGACCTGTTGAACTATAGTTTGGCGATGTGTGATTTCTAACTTTGAAAATAACGTTGGGTTTCTCAAGAGAGCAACAGTTATGAAACTCAAGTGACGACAGCTTGACAGAATAAGGTAGTTTGGAATAATTGAAGCAAGAATGGAAGTGTTCTTTTAATAGTTCATGCATTGAATAGTATACTATGTCAGTATTTTATCACACCACAACTGCTCCAGGGCAGTTAACAATGAGGCACATTGCAGCAGTCACACTTGGTACATCCCCGACATCAACCTCCCCTGTCTTGACATCTCCATTTCTATTTCGGGTGCAATCTCCAGGCGGATGAGTGCGAGAAAACAAACAGTCTCTCATCGCAAGAGGAACGACACCCTTTCTCTGCCAATAACCGGCAAGCAGTCCACTGCATTCACGCAATACTTTAGCCGATACTGCATCTGCTTGGATGAGGAGACATTCCACTATCAAGCATCATAGATACCCACCCATTTTGATCAAAGTGTTTCTCTGCATTGTCATTCAGAGAACCCTCGAGCGCACCTCCTCCATTCCCCGCTGCACTGCTGTCAAAACCCCTTTACACACATTAAGATAAGTTCACCCTTCCGCTCATAGAACGGCTGACCAGTCTCTACAATCAACCAATAATCCTTAAACCCTTCTAACAATTCTAATTGAATCACAATACCAAGAATACCTTGCTCTCCCCACCCCCCATGAGTACATCAAGTCTCATTCCAGTCCCCATATATTTGGTGACATTGCCCCGTAAATGCGCCCGAACCCAAAGGTACCTTCCCATACGACTTAAGGCATGTAAAACTATTGGAACACGACCACTCACTCACCTCCACCACCCCCCCCCCCCCCCCGGGATGTTAGCACTGCTTCCTCACAGCGCGAGAGAACCACGTTCAGTTGCAGACTCGGACGACAGCCTCTGTGGAGTTTGCACGTTCTTCCCATGTGTGCGTAAATTTCCTCCAACATTCAGTAGACTTGCACGTCAGGTGAATTGACCAAGCGAAATTATCCATAGTGTTCAGGGATTTGTAACTTCGGTGCAATCGTCAGGAGAAATGCAGAGTAATCGGGTCGGGGTATGGATCTGAATGGGATACTCCTTGAAGGTTCTGGATTAGTGGTGCTGGAAGAGCACAGCAGTTCAGTCAGCATCCAACCAGCTTCGAAATCGACGTTTCGGGCAAAGGCCCTTCATCAGGAATTAACGAAGTGAGCCTGAAGCATGGAGTGTTGAGCTAGAGGAGGGTGGGGGTGGGGAGAAAGTAGCACAGAGTACAATGGGTGAGTGGGGAGGGGATGAAGGTGATAGGTCAGGGAGGAGAGGGTGGAGTGGACAGCTGGAAAAGGAGATAGGCAGGTCAGACAAGTCCGGACAAGTCATGGGGACAGTGCTGAGCTGGAAGTTTAGAACTAGGGTGAGGTGGGGGAAGGGGTAATGGGGAAACTGTCGAAGTCCACATTGATGCCATGGGGTTGGAGTGTTCCGAGGTGGAAGATGAGGCGTTCTTCCTCCAGACATCTGGTGATGAGGGAGCGGCGGTGAAGGAGACCCAGGACCTCCATGTCCTTGGCAGAGTGGGAGGTGGAGTTGAAATGTTGGGCCACGGAGCGGTGTGGTTGATTGGTGGGCGTGTCCCGGAGATGTTCCCTAAAGCGCTCTGCTAGGATGCGCCCAGTCTCCCCAATGTACAGGGGACCGCATCGGGCGCAACGGATACAATGAATGATATTAATGAATGTGCAAGTAAAACTTTGATGGATGTGGATGGCTCCTTTAGGGCCTTGGCTAGAGGTGAGGGAGGAGGTGTGGGCGCAGGTTTTACAGTTCCTGCGGTGGCAGGGGAAAGTGCCAGGATTGGAGGGTGGGCTGTAAGGTGCGTGGACCTGACCAGGTAGTCACGGAGGGAACGGTCTTTGCGGAAGGCAGAAAGGGGTGGGGAAGGATAAATATCCCTGGTGGGGGGGTCTGTTTGAAGGTGGCAGAAATGTCGGCGAATGTTTTGGTTTATGCGAAGGTTGGTAGGGTGGAAGGTGAGCACCAGGGGCGTTCTGTCCTTGTTACGGTTGAAGGGATGGGGTCTGAGGGCGGTGGTGCAGGTTGTAGACGTGATGCGTTGGAGGGCATCCTTATCCACGTGGGAAGGGAAATTGCGGTCTCTAAAGTCGGAGGCCATCTAGTGTGTTCTGTGGTGGAACTGGTCCTCCTGAGAGCAGATCCGGCGGAGGCGGAGGAATTGGGAACACGGGATGGAAATTTTGCAAGAGGTAGGGTGGGAAGAGGTGTAATCCAGGAGGCTGTGGGAGTCGGTGGGTGTTTGAAAAATGTCAGTGTCAAGTCGGTCGTCATTAATGGAGATGGAGAGGTCCAGGAAGGGGAGGGAGCTGTCAGAGATGGTCCAGGTAAATTTCAGGTAAAATTAAGGTCTGGGTGGAATGTGTTCGTGAAATTGATGAATTGCTCAACCTCCTCGCGGGAGCACGAGGTGACGCCAATGCAGTCATCAATGTAGCGGAGGAAGATGTGGGGAGTGGTGCTGGTGTAATTACAGAAGATCAACTGATCTACGTAGCCAACAAAGAGACAGGCATAGCTGGGGCCCATACGTGTGCCCATGGCTACACTTTTGGTCAGGAGGAAGTGGGAGGATTCAAAGGAGAAATTGTTAAGGGTGAGGACCAGTTCGGCCAAATGAATGAGAGTGTCGGTGGAAAGGTACTGTTCGGGACGTCTGGAGAGGATAGAACGGAGGGCTTGGAGGCCCTGGTCATGGCGGAGGGAGGTGTAGAGGGATTGGATATCCATGGTGAAGATGAGGCGTTGGGGGCCAGGGAAACGGAAGCGTTGGAGGAGGTGGAGAGGGCGGGTGGTGTCACGAACGTATGTGGGGATTTTCTTGACAAGGGGGGGATAGGACAGTGTCGAGGTAGGTAGAGATGAGTTCAATGGGGCAGGAGCATGCTGAGACAATGTGTCAGCCAGGGTGGTCAGGTTTGTGGATCTTGGGAAGGAGGTAGAACCGGGCAGTGCGGGGTTCCCGGACCATGAGGTTGTAAGCTGTGGGTGGGAGATCTCCTGAGGTGATGAGGTTCTGTATGGTCTGGGAGATGAAGGTTTGGAAATGGGGGTGGGGTCATGGTCGAGGGGGCAGTAGGAAGAGGTGTCCTCGAGTTGACGTTTGGCTTCAGTGGTGTAGAGGTCAGTGCGCCAGACTACCACTGCGCCCCCTTTATCTGCTGGCTTGATGGTAAAGTTGGGATTGGAGCAGAGGGATTGGAGAGCTGCGCGTTGTGAGGGTGAGAGGTTGGAGCGGGGGAAGGAGCTAGACAGGTTGAGATGGTTAATGTCCCGGCGGCAGTTGGAAATGAAAAGGTCGAGGGCAGGTAATAGGCCAGCGCGGGGTGTCCAGTTGGATGCAGTGTGTTGGAGGTGGGAGAAGGGGTCCTCGTAAGGTGGGCGGGAGACCTGATTGTGAAAGTAAGCTTTTAGGCGGAGGCGATGGAAGAATTGTTTGACGTCACGGCGTGTATTAAATTCATTGATGCGTGGACGGAGGGGGATGAAGGTGAGTCCTTTGCTGAGGACTGATCGTTCGTCCTCAGTGAGGGGGAGGCCTGGGGGGGATGGTGAAAACTCGGCAGGGCTGGGAGCTAGGATGTGGTGTGGGTGTAGAGCTGGGAGTTGGGGAAGAACCTGTAACTGGAGTGGGTGTGATGTTGGGGGGAATGGGGGTGGAGTCATGAGCAGGGGTAGTGTTCCCCTCGGAATTCTGGGGGGTGGGGATAGTGACAGTGGGGTCTGTGGGGGGCATGTCAGCAGAATGCAGGTGAGTGGCGCTGTTGGGTGCGAACGTGGTGGTGAACACAGCAGTAGGGGTGGCGGAAGTCACTGAGCATGTGGCATCAGCGATGATGTGAAGGGCAGAAGTGATGTCAGATGTGTTGCATGAGGAATTGTGATGGGTGGAAATGGCTGTGGAAGTGGTCATGATGGGGATGGAAGTGACATCATCAATCAGCGTGGGGGTGGCAGCTGCATCAGCCGCATGGCGAATGGTGGAACAGATTTCGAGGCCGGGGAAATCTTCTGGAATGTTTGACGAGCGCTGGTTATGGAGGTGGGTGGATAAATGTTTGTTGTACTTACAGTTTTTGATGTTTGAGATGGAATTGAAATACTGTTTGTTGAGAGTATGAATTCTCCTGAGGATGGAGTACTGAGTGGGTCCTTTGCAATTCTGATAGAATGTAGCCCTCAGCTGAGGCAGGGCTGATTGTAGAGAGGTTAGGTGCTGGCGCATTGCTGCAAGTGTTGACCGGAGGATCTTGAAGGAGAACTGTTGCTGGTGTTTTTGAATCTGTAGTCTGTACTGTTTGTCCTATTCGGCCCAAAACTCTGCTGGTTAAAAGGTGGTCTGGAGTCTGTATGGGATGAGTTGGTTACGGAGGCAGGCACTGAGGAAGCGAATGTGGCTGTGGTAGCGATTTTGTTTCACGACATGGTTGAAGAACTTTCGGGCAGAGGAAAGGACCTGGGAGTTGCAGTCGGAGAGGGACTCCCTGAGATGCTTGCAGAGAGAGGAGGAAAACTTCTTCAAGGCAGGCATCCTTGCAAGAGGATTCGCAGTAGGGTTAAAATCAATGAGGTAAAAACAATGAATGCAGATGCTGGAAACCAGATTATGGATTAGTGGTGCTGGAAGAGCAAAGCATTTCAGGCAGCATCCAAGTAGCTTCAAAATCGACGTTTCGGGCAAGAGGCCTTCATCAGGAATAAAGGCAGTGAGCCTGAAGCGTGGAGAGACAAGCTGGAGGAGGGAGGGGGGTGGGGAGAAAGTAGCATAGAGTACAATGGGTGAGTGGGGGAGGGGATGTAGGTGATAAGTGAGGCTCACTGCCTTTATTCCTGATGAAGGCCTCTTGCCCGAAACGTCGATTTCGAAGCTCCCTGGATGCTGCCTGAAGTACGGTGCTCTTCCAGAACCACGAATCCAGGATCTGCTTTCCAGCATCTGCAGTCATTGTTTATACTCTTCGAAGGTTCAAGTGTCGACTTGTGGGGCCGAGTGGCCTATTTCCACACTGTAGGGATTCCATTTTTAAAAAAGAGAAAATTTAGAATTTTCCCCTTGCGTGTGAATTTCCTCCGGGATCTCCGGTTTCGTCTTTAATCCAAAGATATGCAGGGAAGGTGAACTGGATATGATATATTGCACATAGTGTTCAAGGTTATGTAGGTTAGGTTCAAACGTCAGGAGTAAACCTACAGCATTAGAGTAGAGAACTGGTTACTCTTCGGAGGGTCGTTGTGGTCATTTCGGCTCAATGGCCTGTTTCCACACTGTCAGCAATCTGTGAAGGATTACACTGCAGCCGTGCTTCTTTAACTAAACTTACAGTAAATGGTTCAAGAGCCATATCAATTATTAATCCCTATGGTCTTTGATGTTAGTAACAGGTTAGCGAAGGGTGCAAACCAAGTTTAGTAATTCTACACGGCCGGTGTTTATATAATTATCTTCCATTCCAGCCCATCAGACTTGTGCTTTTCGGTTTCTGTGAGAAAGGCCTTTTTATGCTCAGTTTCAAAACACTGGGCTCTGAAGATATTGATCCAACATTGGACACAATTGCGGTTTAGAATTTCGGAAAGACAACAGGTTTATGGAAGAAACTGTTATATTGAAAGTAACATAGTTGCATCAAGTGTGCCCAATTTGCAATATCGCTCAATAAGACAGAATTCAGTCAAGAAACAAAAATCAGCTTCTCCCGTGAATTATTGTGTATGGTCTGTTAGTTTCATAGCTTCTCCCATCCATCTCAATACCTTTTCATCCCTTTCTATCCCTCTAATTTGTTCTCCATCCCTCGTTGTCACTCTCTCTCAGACATTCCCAATGTCTGAGGGCGGCACGGTGGCACACGGGTGAGCACTGCTGCCTCACAGCGCCAGAAAGCCGGGTTCAATTCCCGCGTCAGGCGACTGACTGTGTGGAGTTTGCACATTCTCCGTGTGTCTGCGTGGGTTTCCTCCGGGTGCTCCGGTTTCCTCCAACAGTCCAAAGATGTGCAGGTCAGGTGAATTTGCCATCCTAAATTGCCTGTAGTGTTAGGTAAGGGGTAGGGGTACAGATGGGTTGCGCTTCAGCGGGGCGGTGTGGACTTGTTGGGCCGAAGGGCCTGTTTCCACACTGGAAGTAATCTAAATCAATTGCCATTTTGCGTCGCCATCTCAACTCTGCAAAACACAGTCTCCTTTCAAACCCACAGTTGCTTCTTCCTGTGTCTTTGTTCACTCTGTCTGTGTGATCTCTTCATCCTTTGATCTCTCCTAACCTGTTACCGATCATGCTCGCTCTACCCACATTCATACCTCTACTGACTTCTTCCTGATCAGTTTCTGTGCCTGCATGTGCTCGATGTTATTCTCTTTCTAAATTACAATAATCTCTGATCTCTGTTTCCCTTTATTTAAAATCTTACGCCCATCTGTTTTAGGCTCAGTTATGCACAATATTATACAACATCATACTGATAGTCAATATTGTTAAATCCGAATAAACATAAGCCTCGGAGTAGGGTGAGACGATTTCCAGTTCCTCTACGTATTATATGGACTGGAAAACACAGTTTTCCTCCTGAAAAGGGTTATATCAAACGATTTTTCTTGGCACAGTGACTCAATGGTGAACACAGCTGCTTCACTGTGCAAGACACGTCGGTTCAATTTCATCCTCAGGTGATCACAAGATGTTTCTGCATGGATTTTCTCTGAGAGCTCCGATTTCATGTCACAGTACAAAGATGTGCACAGAACGTGGGTTATACGTGGTAAATAGCCAATAATATCCAGGGATGTGCAGTGTCGATGTGTTAGCCACGTGTACTGCGGGATACAAGTATTGGGTAGGTGGATTAGATATTCATTGGAAGATTGGTTTGGATTCCGTGACCGAACGGCCTGCCTCCACATGAAAGGTATTTGGTTATACTGATTCTGATCGCCAGGCTCACAAGTAAAACTTGGTAAGAATTGATGACTGTCCACTCCCATCTCTTGGGCAGAAGATCATTCTTCTCAACAAAAACACTCAAGGCAAATCACAATTCGTTAACCCTTTGAAGATACAATCAAAAATACAAAAGTCGCGCATTAATCCCTGAGAACTTGCATTACTAATCGATCATTTCAAAACTCACACACCTTTATCCTCATATCGATATTCCTGGATATTTCTGAATATCCCTGCTTTTCTTTCACTTCATTGGTCATCAATGATTTTTAAAAAATCGTTTATTAACCATTGCTGCCGAGAATTCTGAAGAATTACAACTACCTCCGACAGTACAAAAAACACCACATTTTTGAAATATACATGCCCTGTTTTGTTTAACTAGGACTGAATGCTAGAAATTAACAAAGCAAACTCATTGCAGATACAACGCAATCTAAAGCACTGCAACACTGTGCACAGAGTAACTCACTTTGCTCAATTTTTAAGCACAAGTTGTGAAATAAATCAATTTGAACTGCTATCAAGAACATACAGAGCTCACAGCGACTTTCAACATCAGCAATTTACAAAGGAGATAACCGGGGTTCTGAACAGCTGCTAGACTTGGCTCGTGACTACGCTGTAACTCACCAACTATTGAATGTTCCATTTCTTAGATAAGAAGCTGTTTTAATTAATTTGGAATTGATAGTCCAACAAGATCCTCTGAACTGACCCATTCAAGTGGGCCCTGGAATACAATTGAAATACATCTTCACTAACATGGCTCTGCATCTCATCATTGATATTCGTTGAACTCACTCAAGCAAAAACATTACTTCAGCTGCTATGATACCGTTTTCAAAAACATGTTCTGACTGCTCAAGAAATAAAATCACAAATTGATGTCAACACTTCCGACCAAAACGCACATCGTGGAATTCATTATGGAGTGATCCCTCAACAATGAAGGATAGCTTCATGGTCTTCACTTATCTCAAGGACGTTTTTGATGGAGAGTTACTGGACTTGATACGTTAACGCTGTTTTTTTCTACACAGATGCAGTCAGAATTTCTGAGTTTCTCGAAAAGATTTTGTTTATTTATTTTTAATTTTACGAACAGTGCACACCTTTTGTATTTGTTTTTAAAATGTTACTGTTGTATTTGTCAAATGTAGAGAAGTCACTCACAGAGTGAGACCGATTCCATTGTCTTCCTGTAGTTTCTCATTCTGATTTTCAAACTTCTGTCTGATGCACGTTTGATGACATTGAAACTTCAGAATCTAGTCCAGTGTCAGCTGTGGGAAGTGTTATGAACTGGACAAGCTCCGTTCACAACTTTTCAAGAAGATACTCCCGACCCTAAACTTTATTGATTTAAAGGCATGCAAAAAGTGCAGTGTTCCATGTGTGATTGATTTCTTCAAGCTACTAGGCTTTAAGCAAAACACACGTTCTTCTTTAAAAAAAAGTTAACGTACCGCAAAGAATGTAAAATTGGCATCACTTCCACTCCATTAAATGGTTGACCAAACTTATACTTTGTTCAACTATTAATCCTCAACTGTTAAAATGAAGCTGTCCGACCAAAAACCATGATTTCCGAAGAAGTGTGACTGCACATGCAAAGTTAACTCTGGTTACTCTCTCGAGATGCTGTTTTTTTTTCCAGTGTTTGTTGGGTCTTTTTCTCCCATAAACGCAGATTGTTCTTTTTAACCTGCTATCTTCAGTCAGGAAGGAGAAAGGAAAACTCAAAAATGAAAGAAAAACTCTGTAGCTGCAGAGAGAGTACGCAAGTTTCTTGTTCAGCAAAAGGGGCAGATCTGTGGCTCTGACCTTCAATCTCTTTCCAAATCCCACCCCAACTTAAAGTGACGGGCAAACTAAAAACCTGTTTCCCAGTGAGCCTGAGTCCACCCATATATGCTGCTTTTCTTTAATTCAACAAAAGGCAACAATTCAAGAATCTCAATGCTGTTTAACCACTGTTTCTGAAGCAGACATTGCAACATCATTCTAGCAAAATAATTTTACCAAGAGAACCAGTACATAGTTGTCAGATTAGATTCCCAACATCATGGAAACAGGACCTTCGGTCCAACAAGTCCGCAGCGACCGTCCAAAGTGTATCCCACGCGGACTCATTCCCGTACCCAATAATTACACCTGACTAACGAACCGAACACGATGGGCAATTTAACATGGCCAAATCACTTGACCGCCACATCTTTGGATTGTGGAAGGAACTGGAGCACTCAGAGGAAACTCCAGCAGACACGGAGGGAATGTGCAATATCCACATAGAAAGTCGCCCGAGGAGGGAATCAAACTATCTGCAAAGCACAATCAGCAAAGCTTACTGGGTGGAATGCTTCCTCAATAATACTCAAAAGTCTCATAGCATCCCTGGCAAAGTACCTGTCTTCTTTGGCAACACTTAAAAATCCTCTTCCTCGAATGCCTGTGCATAAGTCGCAGCCGGAAATGGTTTAGAGAATAATCAATATTGTTTAGACAGCACCTTCCAAACTCATACTCTCTATTGTCTACAAGAGCAAGGACAGTAGATATTTCAGAACATCATCTCAGGATCCGCACTAAGCCTTCGTCAATCTCATCTGCCAAAACAAAATCTCTTCCTTAACCATCACTGAATGGCGAAATGCTATGGCTTTGTCAGGTGCATTTTATGCTCTTTGTTATGAAACAAGTGGAAGTTGAGAAGAATTGGCGAGTGTTCTATCTGAAGCCTACAAAAACAAAGCGTTTATGAGCCCTTGTGTTTATTTTGATGCAAGAGAAGAAGCCTGATGTGTAATGGTATCCCACAAAAACACAGTTTTCGTTTCAGCTTTCTGTCGCTGTTGTGGCAGTGAAAGCTACAAGTCTTACTCTCTCTCTCTCTCTCTTTCGCTCTCATTCTCTCTCTTTGTCTGGTTCTCCCTCCCCATCTCTCTCATTCTCTCACCGTCTTTCTGTTTGTTCCAGTTAAAAGTTTAGTTCTTATTTATGCTGCTGCAGCTGCAAGTGAGACAATCAATGCAACTCAATTAGAAATTTTTCCACGTATAATGCTAATGAGGCATTTCTACGTTTGAATTGTTAATGGTAATTGTTTTTTGGGGATTGAAAATAGGTCAGCCAGGTGTACTTCATAGAATATTATTTAATATGAGTTAGCCGGGGATTATTGGCTGACAGATATAATTAAAGTGTGGGAGGTTCTTTCCTCTCTGAGAGCTGTCTCTGAGGAAGCCGAACCTATGTCAAGTGTTACGCACTTGCCCGAAAGAGTGCCTGGGTATTGGGATGCCAGCCTCTTTGGAGTATTTTCAATGCACAGAAAAGAAAAAAAAAGTGTGACTGAAACATTGGCTCGCAATAATCGTCATTGATTGCAGTAAACGTTTCAAGCATCCAGCCAATATTTGGAAAACTGGACACATTAGATCGAAAAGTTTAAAAATTGGCCAAGCATGTCTTAAAATAGGTTCTTGTTTCTGATGCAGTTTTGCTAGTTCCAAAGTTATCCTGAGTTTGGACGACACTGTCATTTTAACTCTTACCTTTCCAATATCTGCTCTCAATGACTTTCGGAGATACATTGTTAAGACACTAACACTTTTCAGGACAAAACATGTTTATCCATTCCACATGGGAAACAAAATGACAGCTTTTCCAACAGAATGAGGGTCTGTGGGGGTGGGGGAGATTTGAACGAATTTGATGTTATCGTTGTCAATGTGAATTCTCGCAGTAGCATCTCCCATGAATATTTTCACCGTGTCCTCTGGATCTCATTGCTGGTTAGAAACGTAATTCATTCGCTGAATAAAGTTTTGCAAACAGACGACATTGCAAATGGATAGGGATCATCAAAACATCTGTTCGCAATTCTGTTCGACAATTTGCTCAATTTGCTGTTCCTCATGCGAATGACTTAACGCTCAGTGAGAGAGTTTTAATCCCGCAGTGCCTTGCTAGGCCATGCACGTTGACCGCTGTTGCATTGCTTATGTCCACAGGCAGATCCAAACCACCGCAGCGAACGCCGGCTGCACTGCTCCAGCAAGCAGCCTCACTCAGAAACAGACTTGCAGGCAACGATTCCCGTCGTTTCAGCTCCAGCTAGACTGAAACCAAAGGTCATGGCCTCGATGTCTCCAGATCATTGGACTGACACTGAATAAACAGCAGTGAACTGCGAAACTCACATTCTAAGTTGGCATCGTTTATCACAGTCCGCATTAAAACCAGGGGATTATAAGTTAGAACTCTTTAGACCTGCTTCCAGCAACGTATAGAGCGAAATGTCCAGTTTCCTCTGAAATCCTGTACATTTGTTTTCTTGCGGCCATTCGTACCAGGTTTGCTAACACTGCGCACACTGCCATTCTCGCTAAACAGTCCATGTATATGCCTGGTTGAATGACCAACACACCGCCCCTCTACCCCAATGATCTCAGTGCCTGCCCAGTTGTGAAGCTCCAGTGTGGATTGATTCCTACTCTGCATGAAATGGTGCCCAGAATCAGAACCGCGTCCACTCCATCTTTCTCCCTCTCGCGCCATCTCTTTGGCCATATCTTTGTCCGTTATACCTTTCTGTTTCTACACTGATGAGTACGTGGCACTTCGCATCATCCTAAGATCACTGCATTTGAGATCACACTGTTGCAATTGCTTCCCAACACGCCGCTGTCTGCCTCTAGGTCCTCACCCTTGTTGTGCACACATTGAATAGCCACTCTGAGAGATCCTTTCACCGAAAACCGAGAAAATTGCACATCCTCTTGAACTTCAGAGGAAAGCTTTGAAACCTCTTCTCCTCGCCTTACAATTGGTTCACGACTGTATTTCCCACACATTTTCCCATTTCCCTCTGCAGTGGAGTCAACGGGTTTCAAGCAATTGTCTGTTATTACAGCCTCCATCCCGAAGGCCCACTCGTCATCCATAAAAATGAAAATCGTTTCTCTGTTTCTCAGGGGAATGTCCATAGTGGGATCGTGTTCCTGCTGAGTCCCCTCTCTCTGTCAAGAGGACAACCATCTCCCTTGCTTCCCGGGAATTCCTAGCCTTCTGTGTGTCCTCATAGCCTCATCCCCATCACCCATTTGTATTATCCCTGATTCAGTCTGCCTCTCCGGTAACGAACTGTATTCCCAGCCCCGGCTCCCGTTAAACCTGTGCTCAGAAGAGCTGGGACTGGAGACACCCCCTGTTTTATTGGTGGGTCCGAAGGCATGGAATTATTTCTGCTTTTCATCCCATAGTACAGGAAGAGCACCCAAAAATTGGAGCTCGCCTGGCCTGCCTTATGAACTTCAATAGCCT
Source organism: Chiloscyllium punctatum (assembly GCF_047496795.1). NCBI lineage: Eukaryota > Metazoa > Chordata > Chondrichthyes > Orectolobiformes > Hemiscylliidae > Chiloscyllium > Chiloscyllium punctatum. The sequence goes on from NC_092773.1 coordinate 52,640,696, forward strand.
GTATTGCAGTATTCTCCTCGGCAGCATTGTCTTTTTCCAGTGTGAATACTGACGGAAAATATTAATTTGGCGCCACTCCTGTCTCCTCACTGTCAATGCAAAACTTTCACTGCTGTCCTTCACTGACCCTAAGCCTACGAAGTATTACTTTTATTTCTGAAATAGGTGTAGAGAGTTTTAGGTTCTCCTTAATGTTACCTGGCAAACACTTCTCATGTCCTCTTCCGGTTCTTCTTCGCTCTACCTTCAGTTCCATTCTAGCTAAGTTGAAGCTCTCAGTGCAATAACTGAGCCTTAACGTCACATCCTCACACAAGGCTCCATCCCTGTCAGGACAAGTGATTCAACTTGTTCAGTTAACCACGAATCACTCGCTTGACCACTTGCTCCCTGCCTGACAAGTGCAGACCTGTCAAGGATACGAATTTGCTCATCCTTAATCAAGCTCCGCGTTTCATTTGTGCCCATCCCCTGCAGCTTCTTTCCCCATCCTATGCATCCTAAATCTTGTCGTTACCATCCTAATTGCCTTTCCCTGAGCTATAACTCTTGTCCTGCAGCACATAATATTCCCTTTCTATTGCTAAAATAAACGGAACCGAATTGCAATCATTATCACCAAAGTGCTCATCTATCTCCACAACTAATACCTGGTTAATTACCTTATGCCAAATCCTATTTAGCCTCACCTCTTGTTGGCCTGTCCAGATGCTGTGTCAGGAATCCCTCATGCATGCATTAGACAAAAACTGAACGACCTAAAGTGCTCGAATTACACAGTTTCCAGTCATTATTTGTAAATTTCAAGTCCCCAATAACAAGTAACATGTTACTTTCGCTGCTATCCAGAAACACCTTTGTAATCTTTTCCAGTAAGTCACTGGAACTTTTCGGTGACTCATACAATAATCCCAACCTCTTCTTTTCTGTTTCAGTCCTCAGCCGACAAATCTCAGAAGTCGAGTGTTCATCAAATGTCCGTTCTGTTACCGTAATATTGTGCTTGACAAATAATGCTACACTTCGCTCTCTTTCATCACATCCCTATTCTGACGCTGGAATCTGCAACATTCATTCCTGACCCTGTTCTATCCACATCTCCGAAATGGTCAGAACATCGAAATCCCAGGTCCGATCTCATGTTGTAAGTTCACACGCCATAATCTAGTTGTCCCTTTTCGTTGATGCCTATGTGGAACAAGTCTTGAGATCGTTCACACTCCCGAGTAAGAATTCCAAAAACACGATCAGAGTCAACCTGAACCTTGGCAACTTGGAAGTTGCCGTCCTTTGGAAGTTAATTTCTCCCATGAACCACTTGCTGGTTAAAAAGAATATCCCTCATGTTTTTGTAAATTTGCTCCACTCACTTTAAAAAACACTCTTCGTATTCAAATCATCCACCATTTGGAAAAGTAACCTGCCATTTATCTTAGCTGTGCCCCTCATGATTTAAAGAGTTGTTCAAGGTCACCCCACAACCTCCGAGCCTCCAGTAAAAAAGCTCCCATCTTCTCTTTTCTACACAAACACTCCATGTCCAGCAAACCCCTGGTAAATCGCTTTGGAAAACTCTCAACTCGCTTTGGAATACCCACTAATGGACGATGGCCAGGAAGCCATGCATTTCTTCAGGAAACACATCCACACGTACCCTTGTTTCTCCGTCTTACGACACAACTCAAAGCCCTATATATGTTTTTATAAGCCTTGCCCTCGGTTGTTTTACCAAAATGCAATGCATTGTGTTTATGCAAATCAAACTCCGGATGTTCAGCCTCTCAATCTTCGCCATTCATGATGTTCCACGCCCACAATTAAGCACTTCCACCTTCTATGTCTATTATCCTCTCCATCTATGTGTTGTTTGTACACAATAATGCGTAAAGTTTCAAATCCAAACGCTTTCTGTGGCACTGAAATTCACAGACTCATAATTTCCCTGGTTGAACAGAAAGCGAAAGAAACACATTCACGTTCCTTCCGGATCTGTTGTTGGTAACGTTTGTGTTGATCTTCTCTTTGTCCACAACTTAACATAGCTCATTGCTGCATACCTGAATTCCCCCGACATCGTTTCTCTGAGCTAAGAAATTGCAGTCAGCTTGGCCTTTTGTGTTAGATATCTACGACTTACAGCAGGCAATGTGCATCACTTAGCGCCAGTCAGGATAATATTTTGAGATCCTCTGATAAAATTGCAACTTTATTACAGTTCCATTTTCGCTTTCAGAAATTGCCTCAGTCCACGTTATGGTTAAACTGTCAGCAACGAAATAAAACGACGTCACAAGTGAGTCATCAACGTGTTAACCTCTTCATTCTTCTTCAGAACGTTTTCTCTGTTTGCAACTGTAAATGATTTCACTTTCACCGGTGGCACTTGCTGCAAATAAGTAAACATGGAGGGGGAATTTTGCAAATCAGATTCACAGATGATTTCGAATGCACAGCATGATTTATGGCTGTCCCAAGTCAGAGATCCCTCCCTTATGAGTTTAGAGTTCGGAAATGTATGGAGAAATATATAGCAATTAGTTGTGAGATTAGAGTTGTGATATGGCTGGGAAAGGTCGGAGTAAAAATGGGAGAGCTTTAACAAACTGTCCCTCGGATTTCTCCTTCACAGTAGAATAAGGTTTGCTCTCCATCTGATCGAATGTTTTTCTGTATGCGAAATGAAGATGGTGCACGGTGTTTCCGTCAATGTGCCAACTCCCAAACCCATGTCATTGCCAGTCACTGATAGTAGGAACAGCCAGTTCTCTGGGTCAGTCACCTCCCCGTCTTCAGATCCGCAACCAACTTCCTGGATGGGATCATTGACTGGTCTTTTTTTGGTACAGGGTACGCCCCTTGAGGGAAATGCACACCATATCCAAACGGCAACTCTGCTTCTTTCTCTCTTTATTCGAGAATGGATGATCTTAATTTCTAGGCAGTGAGAAAATGTGGCGCAATTTTCAACCCGGACAAACAGAGATGAATCTGTCAGTGTCAGGGACGGTTGTCTTGGACACAAAGCAGCGCTCCCATTGGGCTCCTCACCTGTTTTGCTATGCTCGTCATTCTGTCATTGGACAGTGAACTCTTTATTCAGGGCTATTGCCTGTTGTATAAAAACAGGGGTTCATGTGGTTTCGATAGTCAGAAAACAGCGATGTCTCTCTTTGTGCTCCTGCTCCTTTTCTGCTTTTCTCCAGGTAAGATGCGGACTTCTTTGTAAAATTTTCCTCTTTTGTACGTTGACAGAGAAAATGAACGCTGAGTAGGTGTCTAGGAAACGCCGTTACAAACAGCGGTTGTCGCTTCCCACTGCTCTGATGCTGTTGGGAATTCACCTCTCTTTTGCTGCTCGAAGTGCCATCTGAAATGTTCCCTCTCAGTGACAGCGATGGGAAAGTTGCATTAATTTAACGGTTGTATAAGATGGTTAGATGTTTGCATTCATATAATGTGAAATTCTGAGAGAGCTCATAATCCGGGAAAGCTTCCTTGTTTGTGTGGAAAGAGAGAAATCGATTCAGCTTCAATTGCAACTCATCGATTTAAGCGGGGCTTTCGACAAAATTGCTGTTATTCTGAGGAAGTGAGAGATCAGAGGCCGTGTCAGAATGGGACAGGGCGTGGGATCCTCTTCACAACCGAGCCCTGCATTGCCCACGCGGGGATTATACTGTGGATTCTGAAATTCGTCAACGACAGGGCAAGTGCGGGATGCCCTGCGGCAGACGTGACGGACCAAATGGGCTCTCTTTACACTGTTGGGAATTAAAAACAACCAAAACTGCTTTATAAAATCAGCTGGTCTCGTAACATCCGCAGAGACAGAAAGGCGAGTTAACAGTTCATAAATGACACATATGTCATTGATCTGAAACCTTGTCAAAACTGTCGACAATGCAGTCAACAGTGACAAGCACTCTTGTATTTCTTTCGACGTAAGGGGTTATGATAACTGTGCCTAATAGCTATCCTGATTCCACTTGTGGGAGAGACAATACTTCCCCTTATTGCGCGGTTTTACCAACAGCATTTCAGCAAAGTGAAGTCTCATTCTGACCTGAACAGTCTCTCTGGAAGCATTTTCCAGTCCAGAATCTGTTGAGTCTGAGGCAGCCACAGCTTCTGTGGCCAGTTGTGTCCTTATGCAGGAGAGACAAGAAACACATCATTTCAAATGGCACAAAGAATCCTGACCATTCAGGTTTGAGTGTTCCATACTGAAAATCACCACAAGACATTGTGATTATTCAGATGGTGGACTAAGGGGAATGGTATTACACCTCGACGCAATTCTGGATTGTCCTATCCTTCTGGAACCTCTAACTCAGTTCTCTACAGTCAACAAGAAAATCTGTGATTCTTCCATCTGTGAGCTTACCTTTACAGTGAGCTTGGAAAAGAGGGAGAGAGACAGAGAGAGAGAGATAAAGGCGAAAACTAATTCTGAAATCTTTTTGAAGGACATTGCTGCCCAGTATTGCCCTTCTCAATCCTAACTCTATTTCCAACAGCCCCAATTCGGTTAATATGATTAACCAGTCAGGGCCCAGGCTCGTTGATGCATGTCTTGATGGAAGCATTATTGGAAATGCCTGTAAAATGACTCGATTGCTCTGTGCAGGACGAAATGTGTTCTGAAGAGGGTACAGTGGACCCAAAACATTGACCGTACATTCTCTGACTCCACAGCTGCTTCCAGAGTTGCTGAGTTTCTAGATCAATTTCACTGTATCTTCTCCACGGGTCTTGAAACTACACGCACTCCCGAAGATACTCAGCGAGAGAACCACTTTTTTGCTTTTTAGTATGAATCTCTTTTTAAAAAAAATGTCCATCGCCCTCACTCTGCACTCAACTAAAATATGAAAATTGTTTTATTCATTGTCTGCAGGGAAGCATTCCCTATTTAATCCGAATCTCTCCCATGTCTCCGAATTTTAGTTTGGTCAACAATGTCCTGTCACCTGTGTGAGAACATCTCCCTTAAGCTCCAGTCGCAATGGAGGGAAGGTGTAGACATGGAAACACTGCAGCAGGAAGTCTGCAACTCGCTGCCTCATGAGTCCAATTTGGTGGTGAGTTTCAGTAAGAATGAGATGAAAGGTGCTGGGGAAAAAAAACATAACTTGAGGAAACTGTGTTTATTTAAGGAAATATATCGTTCCCTTGAAGGCATTTCAGGGAATGTACACCAGGGTCCCTTAGCATGGAGGAATTGATGAATGAGCAAACGCGAAACAGGTTAGGCCGTGAGGTGTTGGCAAGACAACCCAGGGTGGACTTACACAGTTTATGCTAGTGCCTGGGGAATGCTGTCGAACAGAGACACCAAGGGGTGCAGGTGCATATTTACTTGAAGGGACGTCGTGCACGTCCCTACATCGGTCCTACATTGAACACAGGAGATAAGATGTCATGTTAGAGCTGTATGACTCTTTGGTGAGACCACTTTTCGTAAACTGTGCATCATTCTGCTCACTCTGCTGCAGGAAGGATAATATTAATTTTGAAAAGGAGCAAAGAAAGATTCCCAAGGTTGTTCCCGAGATTGAAAGGTATGAGTTATAACGCGAGGCTGGAGAGGTTGGGAAGTTTTTTCCTGCAGTTTAAGTGGATGAGTGGGTACCATAACGAAATGTAGTAAATCATAAGGCGCAAAAATGAGGCAAATCGCCGTTATTATCTCTATCAGTGGGATGGTCTAAAAATCGGACAGCGTAATGCTAAGGTTGAGTGGCAAAAGACTTAAATGAGAAGAGAGGGGTAACTTTTTCATACAAAGGGCGGTGCGTGTGTGCAGCGAACTAGTCGTGGAAGTGATGGAGACTGGTACAATTCGAATATTCAAATGCATCTGCATGGAATCAGCTGAACACTTTTCTCTCTTGTCCATATCTTGGTTCTGACAGTGCATGAATTTTGTCAAAGAGCACATGACGTTGATCACTAAAGCCGTGAAGATTCCGGGCACTTATGATCTGTGTGGGGTGAGTATCACAGACTGGTCATTCACCATATTATTTGACTCGCAATTGCAGTCCTCCTATTTCACCGCTCTGTATACGTCTGAGAGAGAGAGAGAGAGAGAGAGAGAGAGAGCGAAGGTGATCTCGCAATTCACTTAAAGAAATGCAGAGAGTCAGTGGGCCAAATTGCGCCTACTGCTCTCTGCTCCTTCCCTTTTCGGAACTTTCTCCTGTCAACCTCTGTATGAGTCACGGAGTGTGCACGAGAAGTTCAGACATCCCATTGCAGTTTCCTGCTCAGGCAGAACCTGAGAGTTTGGCCCCTGTCCGTTATGGTAAAGATTACCCCCAACCACAACTCCCCTACACACAAACACACACACACAAACACACACACCCTCTGTCACATACGCACGCTCTCACGTCCTCTCCTTGAACACACACTCTCTCACACGCACTCACATACACACACTCGTAGACACACACAATTCACTCTTACACACTCATGCACAACTCATTCGTGCATGCACTCTGAATCCAACCGACATGCAGTTTCTTACTTACACTGTCGGTCACACACACTCATACGAACATGGACACTCACGCATGCAATATACAAACAGAGACACACCAGCACATACGCACTCACTCACACTAACACAGACACACAAACATGCACACAAACAGGAAAGAAGTGTTTGTAGGTGTTATGGAATTGACATGTACAAACCACAGTCGACGCTCCATAAATTTTCAGATTGAAATATGAGAGAATTTGCCTCGTTAAAGAAGAGATGAAGCCTAAGTGCAGACATGTGCTGCTAGGCAGCAAATGACACTGTTGAAAGGTGAGAGACGTTCCAGGATTTGAATAGTTTTCTCCTGTTCCTGTGTTCTCCTCTACAAGATGAAGAGTTCGTGTTACACCAAGAGAGAGAGGAAGCATTAAAGACCAATCGTATTCTTCCTGAGTAAATTTGATATGAAATTGAGCGAGGCTTCTAATTAAATAAGACCAGCCGGTCGAAGGAAAAATATGTTCTCACGTAAGAACATTACATCAGGGATGAAGCTGTACAGAGAGGGAGCCGTGCCTTTAAAAGGATTTGAAGATGTTGTCAAGTGGAATGAGAAAGCTTATTTTAGAATGAGAAGTGAAGGCTCAGATCCAGCGCTTGAGAGTTAATTGGTAGCGAGGAAATACTGAATCTGAAAAGTAAGAAGAGCCAAGAGGAGACATGAGATGTTGTTGGCAGGTTCGATAAAGGAAAAGTGTAAGGTTTTCTACAGGTATATCGGTTTAAAGAATGGCGAGAATAAGATTAGGGTCAATCAAGGATAGTAGTAGGGCGTGGTGGGTGTAGTCAAAGGAGATAGGCGAAGAGCTAAATGAATATGTCTCCTCAGGAAAAATGTTGTCATGGAGAAAACTGCGATACAGGCTAATAGACAAGAAGGGATCGCGGTTCTTAAGAAGGAGGTGTTAGCAATTTTAGATAGTGTGAAAACCAGTATGTCCACTGGACCGAATGGGATTGATTCCAGAATTCCCTGGGAAGCCGGAATGATATTGCAGAACATTTGACTTTGATCTTTATGTCGTCATTGTCTGTAGAATTAGTGCCACAAGATTGGAGGATTGCAATTGTTGTTCCCTTGTTCAAGAAGGGTAACAGAGACAACCATGGCAATTATAGAGCAGTGTGTCTTATTTCGGCTGAGGGTAAAGTCTTGGAAAGGATTGTAAGAGATATTATTTACAATCATCGAGCAATTAATACATTGATAAGAGATAGGCAATACGATTTGGTGAAGTGTAGGTCGTGCCTCACCAAACTTATTGGGTTCTTTGAGCAAGTGACCGAAAAGGTGGATATGATTAGGTTACATTACATTACAGTGTGGAAACAGGCCCTTCGGCCCAACAAGTCCACACCGGCCCGCCGAAGCGCACCCCACCCATACCCCTACCCCTACCTTTACTCCTTCCCTTACACTACGGGCAACTTAGCATGGCCAATTGACCTTACCTGCACCTCTTTGGACTGTGGGAGGAAACCGGAGGAAACCCACGTAGACACGGGGAGAACGTGCAAACTCCACACAGTCAGTCTTCTTAGGCGAGAATTGAACCCGGGTCTCTGGCGCTGTGAGGCAGCGTTGCTAACCACTGTGCCATCGTGCCGCCCACAATATGGATTTCAGAAAGGCATTTGGCAAAGTCGCTACCGTGGCTATTGCATAAAATGCAGAGGCGAGGCTTTGAGAGTGATTGGATGGTTTGAATCAGAAATTGGCTAGCTGCAAGAGACAGAGAATGTGCTTGATGGGAAATGTTCATCCTGCAGTTCAGCTACTAGTGTGCACGGCAATGATCTGCTTTACAGCTGATTTTCATTTTTATTCATGAATGACCTCAATGAGGGCATAGTATCATGAGTTAGTAAAGTTGTGGAAGACCCTGTGGTCGTTAGAGTTGTGGATAGTGCTGAAGGATGAAGCAACACAAATGCAGGTAACTGTGCTAATGGTATGATGCCTGGTAGTGTAGATGAGTAGAAAGATCACAGTTCCCATGAACGTTTACCCATGGGCGTAGCCACCCAGGTTAAGAGGGTAGATCAGAAGGCAGACGGTGTGGTAGCTTTTTTTATTAGAGGGACTGCATTTCAGAGCCATGAGGTGATGCTGTAGATGTGCAGAACTCTGGTGAGGCTGAATATTGCAGTATTGTTTACAGTTCTGGTTAGAAGATGTATGTGGAAGTTACGGAAAGGGTTCAGAGGACATTTACCAGGATGCTGCCTGGTATAGAGGGAAGGTCTTACGAGGAAAGGGTGAAGGATTTGGGGCTGTTTTCGTCAGAGAGAAGAAGGTTGAGAGGCGACTTATTGTGACGTATAAGGTAATCATAGGGTTAGATCACGTGGACGGTAAGAGCATTGGTATGTGCATGGATTGAGTTGCCAAAGAAAGTGGTGGAGGCTGCTGTATTTGCATCATTTTAGAGGCATTTGGATGGTACATGAATAGGAAGAGCTTGGGGGCACATGGGCCCAATGCTGGCAGGTGTGACTAGATTGGGTTGGGATATCTGGTCGTCATGGACGGGTTGGACGAATGAGTCTGTTTCCATGCTGTACGTCCCTATGACTCTATGAACTTATGATTGTTCAAATGAGTGGGTGAAGCTTTAAAATGAGGTTTGATCGATGTCGCACAGATGTCAGATGTAGTGTCTTCACTCAGAGATTAGCAGGGGCGTGGAACCGGCTGCCTGCAACAGTAGGGGTCTCGCCAAGTTTAAGTTAATTTAAAAGATAATGTAAAAACATGGATGAAAATGGAATAGTGCTGCTTAGGTGGGCTTCGGATTGGTTTCACAGATCGACACACATCGAAGCCGGAGAGTCTGTAATTTGCTGTGACATTCTGCGTTCAGTGTTCGACACACAGATATAACAGATATAAGACGCAGAAGTAGGTTATCTGGTCTCTCGAGCCTGCTGCACCATTCAATAAAATCGCTCCTAATCTTTTCACGGGCAGAGTTCAAGTTACAATAACCCTTAAATTCTTCAGGGTTCCAACATCGATCTACATTTGGCTTAAACTCAGGCAACATGATGGATTCAACTGCTTCGTTTGGCAGGGACATTTACAGACTCACAACCCTTTGGGTGAAGAAACACTTCTTCAACTCAGTCTGTAATCTGCTTCCCTTTGTTTAATGGCAGTGCCACCTCCTCTCAATTTGACTTCCCAGTGGAAAAATCTCCTTGCTTCTATCTTATCTGTTCCCTTCCTAATTTTGCATGTGACTATGAGACAACACACCCATTTATCTAAATTCGAAAGAGTATCCTCTCAGCTAGTAAGTCTGTCCTCAGAAGCAAAAAACATAGTAGTGAATCTCCTCTGCGTCCCGTCGAGTGCCCTTACATTCTCTGTCAATTAAGAAGATGAAACTGTAAACATTCCGATCAGGTGTGGCCACATCTGCACGGGATAAGGCTGAAGCACCAACTTGGTGTGTTAATTATCCATCCAACTCCCAATTAAGGTAACCTCTCCATTTCCTTTCTTAATTACTTGCTGCACCTGCAAATCAATATTCTGTGAGACATGCACAACGACACCCAGGTACCTATACGTCGCAACGTCATGTAATTTTTCACCATTTATATAATAGTCTATGCTACTGGTATTCCTTTCAGAATAGATGCCTTTGTGTTGACTGGCATTGTAATGCACCTGCCACAATCTTGCACACTGAGTTAACCTGTCAGGATCCCTGTGCATTCTTTACTGTGCCACTCTTCTTAGTGTCATCTGTGAAAATTGACACACTCCACTTGGCTGCCAACTCTATATCAACGATAGTCAGAGTGAAATTGAGAAACAAACTTGTAAGGAGAACTCAGCTTATCTGTAAGTCTAATAGGGTTGGTTATGGTAGTGATATAATATTCCAAACATAGAATGGAACTACTATAGTGTTAAGGGTTTAAATGGAGAGGATTTTTTTAAGTC